>NC_062282.1:151757877-152060908 GCF_902655055.1 Lutra lutra
GGAGTCTATTCCATTCTTTTTGACAGCATTTTTTCTTGGAGTTCCTTTCAAGGCTGGTGGCATAGCTACCACCCTGGGGTTTCTTTTCACTGGCCTCCATGTTTCTGGTTGTACATGTTCTTGAATTCTCTCTCTTGGTGGAGTACATTCTCAAGAAATTTCCTCAGAAAAAAATGTGTGCAAGATAAATGACCTTATTCTGCCCTTGGCCTTGATTGTTGGTCTTCTGACTTCAAACTCAATTTTCTCTCTGAACTCCATGGATTTCCAACATTGAGTATTGGTGAGAAGGCGATGCCTGTCTGATATTCATTCCTTGACTTCCCTTCCTATTCCTCAGCTCCATGATTGATCACAAAGAGCCATGTTTTGTCAGCATTCCCCCCACCCCCCAACATCTACTACTAATCACTATCCCTCCTGTCCCTCAAAGATGATAACTACTTTTGACTCTTAGGATAATCACTTCCTTGCTGTTACCAGAGGAACAAGAATTTTCAAGCTCCCTCCCCATAGCCCCCATGGCTTCTTCTTCTTCTTCTTCTTCTTCTTTTTTTTTTTTTTTTAAAGATTATTCATTTATTTATTTGACAGAGATCACAAGTAGGCAGAGAGGCAGGCAGAGAGAGAAGGGGAAGCAGGCTCCCCACTGAGCAGAGAGCCTGATGTGGGGCTTGATCCCAGGACCCGGGATCATGACCTGAGCTGAAGGCAGAGGCTTTAATCCACTAAGCCACCCAAGCGCCCCAACCCATGGTTTCTTTTTGTCTGGTTTTTAAAATCAGCTGTGTCTGACTTCTGCTCAGTGTTACACTGGTGAGACTCTTCTGCTGTTGTGTGTAGCTGTAATTCATTCTGGGTCACTGCTATATTATTCCTTTGCATGACTATGTGACAGAACGTTGACAGGTACTTTGGTTGTTCTCAGTTTGGAAGTGATTACAAAAAAACAGTCATAAACGTTCTTGTACGGGGAGAGATATTCTCAGCATCCCCTCTGCACACATTTCTGATGAGTAGATAGCTAAGATTAGGGATGCACATACTTAGCAGATAATGTCAAACCACTGTCAAAGTAGTTTGTTCTACCAATTTCTAGGCATTTGATTTTTATGTATCTTGGACCCAGTGTCTAACAAACAGGAGCTGAGGGGTAATATAATCACAAAGCCCTTCAGAAGCAGAGTTTGCTCTGGCTGGGGGGAAGAGGTGAAAGTCTGAGAGATTTTTACCCTGAGAAGGATCAGACGTACCACTGCTGCCTTCAGGATGGAAGGGGACATGTGAGAAGGCCTGTGGGAGGCTCGAGGGGAACAGTGGCCCTTGGCTGACAGAGAGCAAGGGATAGGGACCTCAGACCTATGGCTGCAGGGGACTGGGTCCTGCAGCTGCTTGGAAGCACATTCTTTCCCAGAGCCTCCAGATAAGAGAACACCATCTGGCCAACATCTTAATTTCAGCTTGATGAGATGTTGGGCAAGAACCCAGGCAAGCCTGTGCAGACTTTTGACCTACAGAACCATGAAACTATGAATGGGTGCTTGTTTGTTTTTAAAACACCAAGTCTGGGGTAATTTGTTATGCAGCAATAGAAAACTAATACACCCTCTCTCCTGTACTATTTCTACACTTCTGTCTCTTCAGGCCTCTTCCTGAATTTTTTTCCTGACCCATCTTACAAATTGCTAAATCTCTCTTCAGTTATATCTAATATACCATCAAACCCATCCATTAACTTCACAATTTGATTTCTGTATCTTACAGTTCTAGAGTTTCTACTTAGTTCTTTTTTCTTTCTAAGTTCTCATTTTTCATCTTCCCTTTAACCATCCTGAACTTAGCATCATAGCTATTTAGAAGTCTGGATCCAAGAATGCCCATTTCCCCTGTGGATCTGTTTCTTTTGTCTGTTTGTGCTGGGCTATGTGCATGTTGTCTAATCTCCCGTTGGACTAGTTATTAGTGATTACGTGTGGGACCTGGCACTTGCAAGACTCCTTGTTGTCTGGAAATAATCTGATACCCAGTATGATGCGGCCTTCCTCCAGGGAGAATTTAAATTCACTTCTGCTAGGTACCTGGTGTGTGTGGGGGGCATTAGCAATCTGGGTTCAACTCAGTTCAAGTTCAGCAAATTGAGATGAACTGAAGCTGAGTGGCAGTGCCTGCAAGGGTCTGTTTCTTTCTGGTTCAGTCTCCCTCTTGGAGGTAATCCTTTACTGGACTGAGCTCAAGGCGAAGCAAGTTCACCAGGCCCCCCACAGGGCCCAGGGCTCCAATCCCTGTCTGCCAGTCCCCCAAGGCAATCCAAAGTATGATTCAATCTCTCAGCTGCCCACTCTAGAACTGTCAGATGTCCTCAGGGGAAAGAGCTCCAAATCCTGGGCTCCCCTCACTAGGCTTCTGTCCTTCCCCAGATCCTGGCCTATGTAAGCCTTCACTCACCTACGTGCGCTCTAGGTGCAAATTCTGAGCATGGGGGTGAGGGCGGGAATGCTGAGAGCCAACTGGTTCAATTGTTTCCTAATTAACACACCTATTTCTAGCCACTTGTGTCATCTTCATTTTCTGTATTTGTCCTCTCTATCCCACAGCCTCTTTGGGGTTTTACTATAGACAGGTTCTCTTCCTTGCTGCAGATGTCTCATCTACTTAGTCTCACTTCCTCTGCTCCGTTTATCTGCATCAAGTTTCCAATTACTTTTTACCTTAGGGAGGAACCTTGTTAAAAGCTCTCCTGCACGGACTACTGCCTCCTGTTCTTGGTTAGGTATCTGATCTAGAAGCTCTAAGCCACTTGTTTTAGATATGAAACTATCAAGAACCACAAAGACACACAGATTCGCCCAAGGCCACAGAAAACTGCAATGTGCATCACGGCCAGCCTTGGAACTCAGTCCCCCCGAGTCACGGCCTTCCTGAGTTTTATGCTACAGACCTCCTTCACTGCAGAAATGCTGTTACACACATTCTAAGCTTACTTACACCACTAGAGAGAAAACAAAATGGTGTAAGAGCAGGCCAGCATTTGGGGGTGCCCGGAACTATAGAGAGGAAAAGAAGTAAGAGCTAGACTAAGCACTTCAAGCTCAGGTTGTTAACGGTCACTTCTAGGGGCTGCAGGTCCAATACTATCCATAAAACAAACAATTCTTTGGCTAAACAACTTAAGAGTTTAGAAGGAGAAAGAAAAAATTGAAGAGATATGAAAGAAATGTATACACATTTCCACGACAGCTTCAAAATCTTATAATGACTTCATTTTACAAAACAACTTAGTTGATATTTATGAATAATCCAGAGATAAATATTTCAAAACTTACTTCCTAATTTTACTAATATTTTTAATGAACAATAAACAAAGAAACAAATCAGAGACAAATGCAAAAACAATGAAAAATTAAAGAGTCAGAATATTTTACTTGGGTCCCAGCTCTTCCATTTAATCCTGCGTCAATACTGGCACCTTTCTTGCCCACACCCCAGGCCCTAGGTCCCTTTATAAAGCTCTAGTTTAAACAGACAATGAACAAGTTTTATAAGCCATGCACAACTGCTACTATGATATTTTATTTCTCAAAATGTAAAAACACGCATGCCCTCTATGTTAGTTTCCTATTGCTATTATAAGAAATTACCACAAATTTAGGAGTCTAAGACCCAGATTTACTATTTTACAGTTCTGGAGAGAGAGAGAGCATGTTTGTGTGTGCGTGTGTGCGCACACATGGGCACATCAATTAAGCACTTGGTTCAATCAGAGGGGAGGCTCTATTCTATTTTTTAAATAAGATTTTATTTATTTATTTTAGAGAGAGTAAGTAAGAGAAAGCACAAGTGATGGGAGAGGCAGAAGGAGAGAGAGAAGCAGACTCCCCACTGAGCAGGGAGCCTGACTTGACTTGATCCCGGGACTCCAGAATCATGACTGGAGCCAAAGGCAGATGCTTAACCGACTGAGCCACCCAGGCACCCGGGAGGCTCCATTCTAAATGTGAACTGTGGTTACCTGGGGATGTTTCATAGATGAGATCAGTCTTAAAAGACCAGGGATAGCCTCTTGGAAGACTGGTGTGCCTCTGAGGACAATCCAACTGGGACACGCAGTAGGGACAAAAGTGACGGCCATGGGAACGAACCTGTTGTGTTTGCAGGGAAAGGAGCACTGGAGAGAACTGGATACGCAGAAGGAAGTACTCAGCCCCTTCTGTCACTGACAGGGAGAAAGGGGTCTGACAGGCACCATTAGTAGTTTCTTGCTCTATTCCAACAACTGAATGGGGTAAGACCCTCTTCTTGTACATGTACAGGACAGTTTTCTTCTGAGGTCCTTAAAGCAAAATGCCAATATCGAAGATGCTGTGCAAAACTGAACCAGGAAAAGGTCCTCAGAAGACGTCGGGGAAGTCTCATGGAGAAAGTGCTCTCCTCTCCATCTGCGGTCACCACTGCCGCAGCTCAGCGGGACCACAAAGCCTCAAGCCCAGCAAGAAGGTGAGGAGCACCTGGCTGACAGCAAGTCGTACCAGCTCCAGGACAGAGGAGCGAGGAAGTAATCACAGGAACGAGGTCTCCAGGCATGCAGCCCCCCCAACTCCTGGGATGGCACTTCTTCTAAGGCCGAAAGATGACACAGCCCAGAAGTCTAAGCATGATCTTTATAACTGCACAAACATTTTCAAAAGAAAACATCAATACTCTGAGTCAAGTTAACTAACCCCCTTTTCCATGCATCCAGCAAAGTTAACCCAGCTAACAGGCTTTCATTTGGTAATGATGAATGGCTGGGTTACAAAGGTAAGTGAATAGTGACATCTAAGATGGTGAAATAAACTGTTGGCTGTGCATGGGCTCATTAAGTTTTAATTAATTAATTAAGCTTAATCAATTCTAAGTAATGACTTCTTCCTTGAGTAGAAAAGAACAGAAACCCAGTCTTTAACCTTTCCTTAGAATCAAGGAGATGAGATTTAGAATGGTGCTAAAATTTTAGCCATGACAGGGACACCTGGGTGGCTCAGCTGGTTAAACGTCTGCCTTCAGGTCAGGTCATGATCCCAAGGTCCTCAGATTGAGCCCAGCATCGGGCTCCCTGCTTAGCAGGGAGCCTGCTTCTCCCTCTCCCTCTGCTGCTCCCCTTGCTTCTGGTCTCCCTAATAAATAAAATCTTAAAAAAAAAATTTTAGCCATAACATACAACTTTCTTCCCACCTTTCTGCATGTGAGAGAAAAGCTGCTCTAACAAATAGCAATAAAATTGTCATAAAATCATGTAAAGGAAAATACTAAGAGTTAAGTGACATTACTGTTAAGATTCTGTGAATATGTAAATTAAGCTATTACAGGAAGTGACAACATACTTTGTAATAATATAGCACAAAAATGTCATTATATATGATACTATGGTATCAGGAGTTAAATAGCCATTACGAATGACAAAGAGCCTTGGTTTAAGGCGCTGTCCAGTTTGCTCTTCTAAAACACATTTTTGAGGTGAGACTCACATACACATAAAATTAACCATCTGAAAGGGAACAATTCAGTGGCATTGGTTCATCCACAATGTTGTGCAGTCACCACCTCTGTATCTAGATCATTCCGAAAGACTTTCCTCACCACAAACAAAGCAGTGTTCCCCCATCCCCTCGCCTCTGCCTCGGTGGATTTATCTACTTGGGGTATTTCCCCTGAGTCTCTGGCTCCTTCCACGCAGCATGTTCTTGGGGACCAACCACGTTGTCCACGCGCCAGTGCTCCGTTCCTTTCTGTGAGGAACACCCTGTGGACGCACACATACAACTCGGCATCTCTTCATCCACAGATGGACGTGTGGGCTGTTTGCACCTTTCGGCTGCTGCGACCAACATCTGTGTACGGCTCTCTGTTTGAACACCTGTCTTTAATTCTAGGAGTACTTCCCGGGTCTTTCAGTAGTTATATGTGGAGGAACCATCAAACCGTTTTCCCCAAGTGGCATGCCACCTTACATTCTCACCAGCAATGTGTGAGGGTCTAATTCCTTCGCATCCTTGACGACATCAGTTACCTCCCGTTATGCTAACTGTGGATATCCCACCCAGTGGGTGTGAAGCAGGATCTCACTGCAGTTCTGACTTTCATTTCCCTAATGCCGAACGATAAGCAACTTTCCATGTGCTTATCACCTGTTTACATATCTTCTTTGAGGAAACATCTGTTCAAGTCCTTTGTTTTTTTTGTTTTGTTTTAAATTGTTTTTTTTTTTTTAAACAGTTGTAAGAGTTCTTTATACATTCTAGACACTAGGCTCTTACCTGATAAATGATTTGAAAACACTTCCCCATTTTGCAGGGTTTTTTTCACTCTCTTGACAGTGTCTTTTGATGCACCAAAGTTTTTAATTTTGATGGAGTCCAATTTTTGATTTTGTTGCCCATGCTTTTGGTGTCATTTCTAAGAATCCACAGTCATGAAGCTTCCCCCCGTTTTCTTCCAAGAGTTTAATGCTTACAGCAGTTATATTTATGTCAACGATCTAGTCTGAGGTAACTTCTTAAATTATGTGAAAGTAAGGGTCTAACTTCACCCTTCTGCAGGGGATATCCAGCTGTCCCAGCACTGTTTGTTGAAGAGACTGTTCTTTCCCCATTGAATAACCTTGGCACGCTTTTCCAAAAACAAACTGTTTGTTCTACCATCCACCAACATAATATATGGGTATTTCTGGACTTTGAGTTTTTAAATTTTTATTCAGAATTTTCCATCCTATAAGTCTGCCACTACTTTTCCCTGAGGAAGTCTAGCTTATAATGGCATATTAGGAACTTTTGTTTCAAAACTAAAATTTTTTTTAATGAAAAATACACTTCTATAACGAATAATGTCATTATTACACATGTCTTTAAAAAATAAAGATGAGGGACACCTGGGTGGCTCAGTTGGTTGAGCGGCTGCCTTCGGCTCAGGTCATGATCCCAGTGTCCTGGGATCGAGTCCCACATCGGGCTCCTTGCTCAGTGGGGAGCCTGCTTCTCCCTCTGCCTCTGCCTGCCACTCTGACTGCCTGTGCTCACTCTCTCTGACAAATAAATAAATAAAATCTTTAAAAATAAATAAATAAAGATGAAAAGGAGCATATGCAACCTGGAAGTCAAAACCTCTGCAAACAGTATTTTATCAAGTAGCATGTGATTTTACTGTTATTTACCATGCTGTAATGAAGTCATTAATTTTAACTGCCAACAGTTTATAAAACCTTCCGTTTTACAGTGACTTATGAACATCCAGTCAGCCTCTCCCTGCAGTTACTACATTAAACATCCTTGGTAACAGTCTTGCCAAATTACCTGTATCAAATGACCCCCCAATTCCAAATGAGAAGAATGTTTTATTGTCTGGAACTTTTTAGACGTATTGAAGTGTCTTCATTCGGGCCATCCAAACTTCTCTTGGTACCCTGGATTTAAGCACCGATATAGCGTGCCATCACTTGGAAACTGAGATCACTATTATTTTAGACACACGCCTGGCATTCCTTCCATGCAGCCCTTCTCCTGCATTAGTCCTTCTGCAAAGCTCTACACTGCCATCTCCTCTTAGCTCCTGGGGCCTCCAACTACCTAGGCTAAAGGAAATACTTGATTCCCTGACGGCAGGTCTCCAAACCTGGGGATCACTTCAAACCACCAGTACAGAGCCTCTATCACAAACATCAACTCCCCTACCCAGAATATCTGGAAGAGGTCTCTCTTACTTTGAATCCCCTCTGCCTACAAGGGCTAAACATGGGCTATCTAGCTTTATCACAGTTTCCTTCAGAGGCAGAGACCATCTTGTTTTTACTGACCCCAAAAAGAAAAAAGAAAGAAAGAAAGTCTTGCCCGGGGAGACTACAGGAGAAAAACTCTGGGAAGTGCTGATAACTGTAGTCTAGAAAACACGTGAAAGAGTTTACCTTGAGCTGGCCGGTGATGGCGCGGCAGCTGACTGTCTTACCATGCAAGACACTAAGGCTCAGGGTCAGACCAATGGTTCTGACAGGCTGGACACATGGCTGAAGTGAGACACCAAGGAAGAGACGGCCAGCCCAACCCCTCACACAGCAGCCCTTCCTGGTTAATCCATGGGGTGATAATGACACTGCTTGGCCTCATCTTGCCAATGAAGGACAAGGCACTGCAGTGACGGCGCCTAGAAATGAATAGGAGTGATTTGGGGGTAAAAGGGGAAGGGGGAAAGGTGGCCAGGATGAAGAAATGAATAAAACTCCAAATTTCTGTGACAACTCACTGTCATACCTATTACTCTAGTATCTAATGACAGGAGGGGAAATGGAAAAGGGAAAAAAACAAAAACAAAGAAAAGAAAAAAGACACAAAGCAAAAAAAAAAAAAAAAAAAAGAAAGAAAGAAAGGAAGAAAAACTGCTACTATTTACATTTATGCAGCATTCTAAGAATTTAGGTTTGTATCCTACAATAGGACTACATATAACTAGAGCAAGAGGTTGACTCAATTTAGTTCAAAAACCTATTGCAAAGAAAAGAGTAGTTTTTTGTTTTTTTTTTTTTTTTTAAATCAACCGTGTTTCTAAGTTCTGACAATTTAGTTCTTAATACGATAAAAACTGGGTCCACGCTATTGAAACAAACCCTACTTACCAAACAATTCCTTGGGCTCCGGAGCCGATTGGCTTTAACTGCTGGTAACGTTTGAGGACCGTGAAGGTTGAGTCTGCCACTTGCACACTGTAAAACTGACTGTCACATTTACTGTCACTCATGATGTAGTATCATAGAATATTCCAAAGAGTTGGTATGGTTGTTGGGTTCCTTGAAAGAAAAACAGAATGAACATGCATTCTGAGATTACACATGCACAATTCACGCATGCAAAATTTTCAAAAGATTTTATTTACTTATTTGACAGAGAGAAAGAGATCACAAGTAGGCAGAGAGGCAGACAGAGAGAGGAGGAAGCAGGCTCCCTGCTGTGCAGAGAGTCTGATGTGGGGCTTGATCCCAGGACCCTGGGATAACAACCTGAGCCAAGGGCAGGGGCTTAACCCACTGAGCCACCCAGATGCCCCAAGAGTGTAGCAAATTTACTGGCCTCTGAGACAAGGGGGCTGTAAGCGGATAAACTCGGTTGCACCAAGAACTTCAACAACATGCAAACAAAACAAAACAAAAAACCCCAAACCGCCCCCCCCCCCAAAACAAAAAATGCAACAACACTGCCGAGGTACTGAGCCCACCATGGAAGGACGGAATGCTGAGGCCCGGCATGACCACGTTTTAAGGGAGTGGTCTAGGAAATAATAGCCTTTCTTGTATCTGTACAGTTAGCCAGCCAGGACAAGATTATGTCACCGTGTGACCCTCCTCAGCTTGCCTCCTGTGGGACCAGCATATGCCGGGCTGGCTCAGGGATGAAGGTACTCAGGAGAGGTTTCAAAGGGATCCTGTCTACAATTCCTATAAACACTGCAAAAGGGCTGAGTCCACAAGTTCAGGTGAAGTGATGAAACACAGAATAAGTCCTGGGCCAAAGTGACTGCAAACAGGGGAAGTTACAGAACAACAGGGTGCTGGGCCCTGGTGATGTGGGTGTGTGTGCCTGTGCGTGTCCTGGAACTGGCCCTTGTTCCCCAAACCCCACATCCCTCACAGGCTCAATACCCACATGCTCTAGACGGAGAACTGGTAACCTGCAGTCAATGACCTGGGTGCTCTGACATTTATTTGTGATACATTAGTCCAAACTGACAGTCTCAAGGCGGCCTTTTGGTGGTTTAGGCAATAGGCCGAGATCCCTACCCTGCAGGAGCCTGTGTGATTTTAAATACAGAAGACAAGCAAACCGAAATCAGCAGGCAGCTACACGGACAGGGTTCCCTGGCTCTTATCTGAAGACATTTATTTAAAAGTCAGCAAGCTATTTATTTTTCCCTTTTTTAAAAAACAAAAAAATTAAAAAGTCAACAAGTGAGTCCTAGAGGTAAACGTTCTATACAGTTTTAAAAACTGGGAACTTAAAATTTTATTGCCCAGCTCCAGCAATTTTCCTGTTTGTTCTACCATCTAATATTTGATGGAGACCCACTGACTCACTGGCGTGATAATTTGTATTTTGATACAGCGATGCCTGGAATTTCCATTAAACATGGAAATAAGCTGATTGATAACAAGCCTAAATAAAGAATTTAAATTGAGTGAACAGTTTCTCCAGCTGACCACTCCTTCACTCCTGTTTCCCAGCTTTTTTTTTTTTTTTTTTTTTTTTTAAATACCAATTCTCAGGGCAGTGGCTGAGCCATCTGGGCTCCAGGCCTCTGCGCCACGGAGCCATAGAGGCAGAGAGACATGGGTCCTGACCTGCTTTTCAGAGTGGTCATTTGGGAAGCTGAGAGAGGGATGGCTTGGAGTGGGCAGGACTGAAGACAGGGAGACCTGGCAAAACAGGACAGGGTTGTGGCCGGTGTGGACGAGAAGGGAGCACACGTCTTGGAGGAAGCATGTACAAGACCTGGAGAAGAGGGGAAATCAGGCGAAGCCGCTGGAGGGAGGCCGGGCGTGTAAGCGGTCTACGAGTCTGGCTTCGGACAGGTAAACCACAGTGCCAGAGTGATGAGCAGCAGGACAGCCACAAGCTGCTGCAGATCTCTAGGACCCCTCCTCCGTCCTTCATTCTAGGACTAAAGCCTCCCTGTTCCAGCTGGACAGATGGCCACCCAACTAGCCATGACATCTGGCTGCGTTCCTGGCAGCCAGGTGTGGCCAGATGACCAGCTTTTGGCACCTGAGGGGTGAGCAGAGCGACAGCATTTTTCTTTTCTTTCTTCCTTCTTAAAGAAAGCTGCCTGCTATCCAACATATCTTTCTCCGCCACTGCTGGTAGGGGGAACAGCTGTCATCGACCCAGACATGGAAGTCATGTGCCTTAGAGGGCAGAGCCACCCACCAGCCAGAGTCCCGAATGACCTTGCAGCACGGAGCCGCCCCCCACCATGGCCCACCTGCCGGCTCGGAGGCTGGCACAAACGTCCCCCTCCACCCTCGATGAGCAATCCCGAGCTCTCTCTTCTCTGCTATAGTTGCTGGGACCTGTGTTCTGCCTGCCACGCTCTTGGGTTAGCTTTTGTGGATTTGGGGAGAACATTACATCATCAGGTTTGAGGATGGATAGATTTTCATCTCAAGATTTAAAATAATTTTTAAATTAAAGGATGTTGCGCTTAGTAGACAAAAACAAACAAAAAAACCCCACACAAACAGAAGAGAGAAGCTGTCAGAGCCACCTTCTCTGTCAACCTTGGGCTCCGTGAGCATGAGAAAGCCCCTCGCGGCAAGCCGAGACAGCTGGTAATTTAGTTGTTAATGAAATCAACTCTGTTGAGATTCTATTTCAACAAAATGGACATCACCCGGGTTTTAGAAGACAGTTTACAAATTGGGAAGTGTACGAGTTCTTCATACAACCACATTATCAACACACTGAAGGTGCAGTCACTGCCTTCACTTCCCTTGCTGGTGGGCGCTGGTTCCTCCCGTGGGCTCCCGCAGTAGGACCCAGTCCCCGCCCACGCTGCTTCTGCATGGTCACTCGGTTTCAGCAGGTCTGCCTGTGTCTCCCTCCCCCAGCCAGGGAGTACCTCTAAAACAGGAAAGGTCTGTCTTCCCTCTCAAACATTGAGAAATTTAAGGAAGTGTCCGGTGTCTACCATGATCCACTGAAAAAGCTCCTTGGGGACACAAGGGACACACTCTGCTCCTTGGGGGACATGGGGGACACACCCTGCTCCCTGGGTTCTTCAGACCTGTGCGTGCTGGGTGGACAGCTCAAGGGATGGAGTTGGCCCAGCCTTTGCTAAAGGCGTCTGGTTCATGTCCATGCCCTTCTCCCTTCACCACGCTGCTTCAATGAATCCTTGTTGAACGAAATGCTCTCATCTAAAATCCCTATTGGTCTAAGACTGAGGACTCTTGCAGAATCCCCTCTAGGAATTCTGGAGTAAAATCGACCCACTCTACAGATAAATGTGGGGTAGGAGGAACATTCCTAACTTGTTTAGAGCCTAGAATAAGAAATGCTTTAAAAAAATTCACTAGTATTCCTCTAGGTACATGCAATTCAACTACTGTAATACGATATTAATGTCTGAGTCCTATGGGGACATCAGCTACCATTCACTGAGACCTCCCCACACTTCATGGGGGCCTCCTGTGCACCAAGGAAAAGGTAAAGGTTATTAAGAGGGCACTAGCCAGACTGTCCCTTTCCTCGAATGGCCAAGAGCATAATCATCACACCACCTAGGAAGTAACCTAGGGGTAGAAGTGGGCCCAAGGGCAGGGGCCCAGCACAGTGGTGTGTTGCGGGGCAGCTAGGGAACGAGCAGAGAGCGTGTGCGAGTGAGACATGGCTGTCAAAGAAGGTTTCCAGGAGGAGTCAAGACGAGCGCAAGTCTGTTCACAGTATCAACCCAGGGTTGCAGGAACAGGCCTTCTCCATCGTGCTTGCAAGCACTGTAAGTTGGCGAAACACTTTTGGTGAGGAGAAGACATACTATCTAACGAAAAATTTAAAGGCATGTGACTCCTAACCTGGCAACTACTGTCCTATACATGTATTGGACAAAAATGTATGTACAAAAGCTCAAAGATACTTGTTCAAGAATGTTTGTGGCACTTCCTATAACTGGCAAAAAAAGGGAGAAATAACCTCAAAGGTACACTTGGAATGAGTGACTAAATTATGGCATGAAAGCACAATAAAGTGATTAAAAATAATGCAGGGACTTTGTGTACTGAAAAGGAATGATGTCTAAGAAACCTTAAGGCAACAAAGTTGAAGAATGCACGTAGTAAATGCCAGTCTGTGGGAAGGTTCCCATGCATGCGCTCGCACACACACAATACATGAGCAAGTGCAGAGATGAAGGGGGAAATGAGACTCGCTCTTCCCACGGTAACTTTCTGTGGGTTTTTAAATTTTTTTTATTTTAGTCTGCACATATTTCACATTAAAACAAATAAACAAATTAAACCCTTTTAAATGAAAAGCTGAGACCTAAATGTAGGGTTGGTTTGGGGCAGCTGAGGCCAGAGGCAGGAGAGTGGGCCAGGCTGTGAACTATAGGTTATAAACAACCCCCTGCCCTCTGCCCCTCTCTGCAACCACTGGGGGAGCAGTACCGCCCCTACTCTGTAGATGAGGGCAAGAGCTAGGAGACAGTGAGGAAGCAGCCCAGATCCCCAGCTGGACAGTGGCACAGCCTGGGTCTCAATTTAGGTGTGTCTGATGACACTATTTCTGTCCTTCCCAATACCCTGTTCTAATTAATATCTCTCTCGCTGTATTTAGAAAGTAAAGTGAAGTGACCAAGGGCTGGTCAGGACCAGGCCAGGAAAAAACACAGCCCTTTATGTCGCATCCTGCTGGCTTCGTTCCACCAAGACACTTTCTTCTGATGATGACGACGAGTCAGTCGCCCTCACACTCAGGCCAACCTTCAACCACACAAATGGTTCAGGACACCCACAACATGGAAGATCTAAATTAACCAACTACTGCAGTTAAAAGCAGATTTTCACAATCACCCTCTTGGTTTCAATACTTGCTATTGAAGTTTTCAACCAAACTATTCTTTTTTCCTCCTTAATTCTTAACCAAAACGGCAAGTGCAACAACTTCACTTTCTTTGATAATCAGGAGCCTTGCAGCATCTCAGAGTCATCGTTCTGGATATCAGTTCTTAAAACATACTACAAATTATGATAAAGGACGACACTCATGTTTGGTGATCACAGCATCCCTGAAGGAAGGGTCTGTTGAGGTCTCCTCCCCACAGGCCCCCTGCAGGTACCAGGGCCTGTCTTTTTCCCCTCCCAGGCCCCAACTCCCTGCGCTCTGATTAGGGCATTCTCAGTTCTCCCTCACCATGGCAACCACCCAAGTGCCTTCCCCGCCTCCATTCCTGCTACCTCCAAACCACTGTACACATGCCATTTAGAAAGGGAGATCTGCCTGCATAAAAAACTACATGGGGCACCTGGGTGGCTCAGTTGCTTAGGCATCTGCCTTCGGCTCAGGTCATGATCCCAGGGTCCTGGGATCGAGTCCCTCATCAGGCTCCCTGCTCAGCGGAGAGCCTGCTTCTCTCTCTCCCTCTGCCCCCCACCTGGTCATGCTCTCTCTCTCTCAAACAAATAAATAAAATCTTAAAAGAAAAAAAACTGTACACAGATTTCACAGCACCTATACTTTAACATTTTAAAACACTAACACCCACATTTCAACACTGAAAACAACCCAGGTGTCCTTGAGTGGGTGAATGGTTAAGCAAAGTGCTGTCCATCCATGCTACGGAACACAAGAGAACACAGTCAGCAAGAGAAACGAACCAACCACTGATACCCTCAGCAACCTGGGTGACCTTAAGGGCATTATCCTTAAGGGAAAAAGCCCATCTCCAAAGGGCCACACAGTATAATTCCATTCACACAACATTCTTGAAATGACAGAATTACAGAGCTGTACACCAGATTAGTGGTTGCCAGGGTTATGAATGGTGGGGATGTGTGTGTGTGTGGGGGGGTAGCACAGGGGAGATCTCTGGGATGAGGAAACTGTTCTGTATCTTGACTGTGGTGGGGATGTTTATACCGACCTCTGTGTGTGACAGAATACCCCAGAACCGTGTGCACACACTACCAGTGCCACGTTCCTGGCTTTGGTCTTATGCTGCAGTTATGTAAACATGCAGCCAATGGGGAAAGCTGGGTGGAGGATGCACGGGAACTCTGTACTATTTTTACAACTTCTTATGAACCTAGATTTCAAAATAAGGAGTTAAGAGAGGGAGAGAGAGACAGAGAAAGAGAGATTTGCTGAACATGTGCAGTGGTCATACTGCTCTCTGGCTTACATTCCTTTGATGGTGACCGACTGCCTGGAGAGTACATTCCAATCCCTAGTGCAGCGGAGGAGCTCACAGGGCCCTCCTCTCACAGTGGCCCACTCTCAGGCAATAGGGAACCACCGGAGATGCTGGCTGATGCCCCGGCCCCCGTGCACCTGCGGGCCTCTTCCTGAGCTGTTTCATCTGCCTGCAGTGACTTCCCTCCCCATTCTGTCCTCCTGGCCAACCTTCATCCTCCTTCAAAGTCTAGTGCACACGCCTGTTTCTCTCCCACGCTGTCCTCGGCAGCCTCTCTCTTCTAACGGTGCTGGGCATGCCCCCGTGTTTGGCACCACAACCTATGTTCCTCTTCTATTGCACTGCACATCTACCTCCACTTCTGCTCCGTGAGCTCCTCCAGGGCAGAAAATGTGTCTGATTCACTTCCTAATCCTCTACTAATTACATCCTGGGTGCCCAGTAAATGTCTGTTAAAGGCAAAGCTAAGTGGGAGAAGAAATCCGGTGGGGCAGTGAGGTGGTATGGTTAGCATCAGTGCTCTGGAGTCGGAGGGCAGGCTCCACCAAAAAACTGTTAGAACGGAACAAATTCTGTCAAGATGCAGGATACACAGGGTGCCTGGGTGGCTCAGTGGGTTGGGCCTCTGCCTTCCGCTCAGGTCATGATCTCAGGGTCCTGGGATGGAGCCCCGCATCAGGCTCTCTGCTCGGCAGGGAGCCTGCTTCCTCCTCTCTCTCTGCCTACCTCTCTGCCTACTTGTGATCGCTGTCTGTCAAATAAATATAATCTTAAAAAAAAAAAAGATGCAGGATACACACTCAACACACAAACATCTTTTGCGTCTCTATGTGCTGGTGAACTCTCAGAAAGAGAAATTAAATGATGCTTTCACAACTGCATCAGAAAGAATAGAATAACTTTAAACAAGGAGGTGACAGACCTCTATACGGAAAACTTGAAGACATTAATGGAAAAAATTAAAGACACAAATGAATGAAAGATATTCTGTGTTCATGGACTGGAAAAACCAGTATTGTTAAAATGTCCATACTTCATAAGCAATTTAGAGCTTCAGTACAATTCCTATCAAAATTCCAGTGGCACTTTCCGCAGAACTAGAACAAATAATCCTAAAATTTGTATGGAACTACGCAAGACACTGAATAGCCAGAGCAATTTTAAGAAAGAAGAACAAAGCTGGAGGCATAATGCTCCCTGATTTCCAAGCTATAGTAATTAAGTATTATAAAGCTATAGTAATTAAGACAGTATGGTATGGGCATAAAAACAGACACATGTGGGCACCTGGGTGGCTCAGTTGGTTAAGCAACTGCCTTCAGCTCAGGTCATGATCCTGGAGTCCCAGGATCAAGTCCCACCTCAGGCCCTCTGCTCATCAGGGAGCTGGCTTCTCTCTCTGCCCCTCGCCCTTTTCATGCTCTCTCTCTCTCTCAAATAAATAAAATCTTTAAAAAACAAAACAAAAGAGACACATGTATCAATGGAACAGAACAAAAAGCCCACACATACATGGTTGATTAATTTATGACAAAAGGAGCTGATGATATACAACAGGGAAAGGACAGTCTCTTCCATAAATGGTACTGGAAAAACCAGACAGCCACATGCAGAAGAATGAAACTCAAACACTCTTACACTACACACAAAAATTAACGTAAGGCGGATTAAAGACTTGAGTGCAACCATAAAATACCTAGCAGGAAAAACAGGCAGTAAGCTCCCAGACAGCGGTCTTGACAATGATTTTTTTTTTTTAAAAACTGGCACCAAAAGCAGGAGCAACAAAGACAAATATAAACAAGTAGAACTATATCAAACTAGAAAGCTTCTGCACAGCAAAGAAAACCATCAGCAAAATAAAAGGCAACCTACAGAATGGGGAAAAAATTGCAAATCATATAGCTGATAAGGGGTTAATATCCAAAATATATAAGAAGCCCAAACAGGTCAATGGCAGAAAACACAAAACAACCAAGGCACCCGGTTGACTAAGTGCACTGAATGTCCAACTCTTGGTTTTGGCTCAAGTCCTAATCTCCGGGTCATGAGATCAAGCCCTGCGTGGGGCTCCACACTCAGCCAGGAGTCTGCTTAAGATTCCTTCCCTCTCCCTTGCTCTCCCTTTCTCTCCACTCCTCCCTCCCACCCTTGCTCACGCACGCTCTCTCTCTAAAATCTTAAACACACACACACACACACACACCCCACGAATAATCTGCCTTAAAGAATGGGCAGAATATCTGAACAGTTTTCCAAAGAAGACATAGAGATGGCCAGCAGGTATGTAAAAAGATGCTCAAAAGCATTAATCATTAGGGAAATGTAAATCAAAACCACAGTGCAAGATCACCTCAGGTCCATGAGAATGGATAATATCAAAAAGACAAGAAATGACAAGTGCTGGAAAGGATGTGGAGAAAATGAAACCCTTGTCTCTGTTGGGGGGAATATTAACTGGGGCAGCTCCTACGGAAAACAGTTCGGAAGCTCCTCAAAACATTAAAAAATAGAACGACCATTTGATCCAGCAATTCCACTTCTGGATATTTATCCAAAGAAAACAAAAACACTAACTTGAAAACATATACACACCCCCATGTTCACTGCAGCATTATTTACAACAGCCAAGATATGGAAACAACCTAGTGTCCATCAGTGGGTGAGTGGATAAAGAAGATGTGGTTTATATACCCATCGAATATTACATAAAAGAACGAAATTTGCCATTTATGACAATATGGACAGAACTCAAGGGTATTGTGCTAAGTGAAAGAAGTCAGACAGAGAAAGACAAATATTGGGGCACCTAAGCAGCTCAGTCGGTTAAATGCCTGCCTTCAGCTGGGGTCATGATTCCACGGTCCTGGGATCAAGCCCATGGTCAGCTCCCTGCTCAGTGAGGAGTTGGCTTTGCCTCCTTCTGGCCCTTCCCCTGTTCATGCTCTCTCTCAAATAAATAAAATCTTAAAAAAAAAAAAGACAAATATTGTATGATCTCTCTTATATGAAGGATCTTAAAAAAAAAAAAAAAAAAAAACAAAATGAAAACGACCAACCTTATAAAGAGAATAGATTGGTGGTTGCTAGAGGTAGGGTTAGGTAGGAGAAATGGGAAGGGGGCAAAAAAGTAAAAAGAAAAAAACACATATTACTCTCTTCTAAATTGTAGTATACAGACTTAAGACTTAGAGTAAATATTTCTTATAAGAATTGTCAAAATAGCTGTCTGGAATAGGGTTTCTAGATTTTCTCTTTAGATAATAAACTGTAACATGTAATAGCACAATAAAGATACCTATTTAAAAAATGATTGGGACTCTGGGGTCAGAGGGCAACAGGCCTGCCACATGGCTGGACGATCCTGGACTACACTCATCTGTAAAACAGGGATGAGCACTGAATCAACCTCAGGGGACAGTGATCACAGAACCCAGCACAGGGCAAGGTCTCAAAGTCAGCTGACATTAGGACAGAGATTACCACACCCGTTCTGTTTACTGCTCCCCCGCACCCCACCAAGTCTGCATTCTGAAAATGTGAACTAAAATCTGCTAAGGGGGAAAGCTGATGACATGGTCATTACCGGGTTGTGCAGAGGTTGTGCCTGGCAGGGGACATCTCAGGACATTTGCTGAAGACACCTGCTTCCTAAGAGGTGTGTGTTTCTGAGAGTCTAGTTAGGAGTTGGTGAAACAGATTTCGATTTCAGTATCGGAGTTGGTGGATTTATTACTTGGGTTGCACCCTCAGCCCAGATATGTTAAAATCAAGCTAACAGCAGCATTGGTTGAGCTACACAATACTTAAAATGTCCAATGAATTAAATCACTTACAGATCTGTACAAATACAAATACATACGCACACATATATAGTGTTTTTTAAAGGAAGTTCTTTTAAAAGCGTTCATTCTTTCTCAATCATTCTTAGCATCATTGTGGGGGAGGGAGGATAAAATGGTTTTTTAAACAAATCCCCAAGTTTTTCCTATCCCAGCCTATGGAAAGACAAACTTCGGGCATATACTAAAAAGTGTTCACTCTGTTCTTTCTCCTCATAGCCAAAACAATTCATTTATAGAAACACTTCAAATTACAGCTTCAGAATAGGCAAGAACCCATTTAACATAATGGCAGTTAACATTAATGGCTCATTTCTAAGAAAAAGAGAACTATCTCATTTGTTACCCATGTGTCCTAGGAATCCAGTTTTACTATCTCTGAAACGTTTTAGAGTGTGTAATCCTTGTGAAGTAAAATTAGCTGAGGGCAGGGGTGGTGAAGTAGTTTATGGGACCAAAGAAACAAACAGACATATAAAAAATCTCAAATACATTAAATAAAATCAAATTTGTTGAATTTCACCTTCAAATATTTAGTAAACTTCTTTAACTATAAAAAGTCCTATGTTAAAATGGTGATTACTCTTACTCATTATTTTTCTATTAATTTATACCCCAGCGTTTACCAAAGAGGATTTGAGGCATCCATTACAAATATTTTAGGTGGTAACTCAAAGGCCAATATAAAAATCTGAAACAATGAGCCTTTGTTGTGCAAAATATATATAAACTTTCCTCTCAAATAATACAACCCTTAATGAATCAATGGGTCTAGGCACTGAGCATCTGCCTCTAGATCAAAGAGAGCACCCCACCTGGGACATCCTAAATCTGAACAAGCCACATCTAGATACAACTACGAATTTTCAGGAAAGACAGAGAAACATGATAAATTACACTGCAGAAATGCAGTGCATAAAACGCAACTGATGGAAATGCGACAGAACTACCAACTGCTTCAACAAATCAACTCCCAGGAAAAATGAACAAACAAAAAGAAATAGAGGGGCAATCCACAGGTTAAAAGAAACTTAAGAGATGTACCAACCAATCACAATGGATGGACCTCGTCTAGATCCTGATTCTAATGAACAAACTGTTAAAGAACCATAAAACTTATGGGGCAACTGGAAATGTGAACATTGACTGGTTATTTGAGTATATTAAGGCATTACTGTGATTCCAAGTTTGAAAGAGTCCTTATCTTCTAAAGATATATACTCGAACATTCATGGATGAAATGACATGACATTTAGGTTTCTCTTGAGAATGGTATGGGGGGTGCTGGTGAGAGAAGATGGGCCAGGAGTTGGTAACTGTGGAAGCGGGTTACTATCGTTTAATTTTGGTCTGTGTTTGCAAGTTCTCATAATAAACAGTTAAAATAAAGACGGGCCTTGAAACTAGTTGACGCAATCACAAAAGGCCAAGTACAAACTTAATTATTTTCAAGAAAATGATGTAACAAAAAAAGTCATCTTAATCCGAGGAGAAGTCTAGCTACATGCTTAAACCACAAATAGCTGCCCCGACTGCCAAATCAAGTGTTAAGAAAATGTGGTTTCTGTTTTACCTCATGCATCACGAAAACAACTGCTTCACTCGCTGTTAATTGCTTCATCTGGCACTTTTCTTTATCCAGAAAATTAAGAACATTTTATTTTAAATAGACAAATTGAATATGCCCTCCAACACTTATTTCAAACACATTTTAATCCTGGCGTAGCAAACATGAAATCCTCAGGAATATCAAAGCTCTCCAGAGAAGACTATGCCAAAACAGGATTATCTTTAACCCTGCAGGATCCTTTTGGAAAAAAAAAAAAAAAAAAAAAAAAAAAGAGGGGGAGGATTAAATGGAGGCAAACACCTAGATTGGATGTTGTTCTTTCAGAACAAATTAAAAGCCAAAAGAGAACAGGGAGAGTGAGGAACCCAGGAAAGGATGCTTTTCTGGGGAGAGGCCTGGGTTCAAATTTCACTTTCCAAGCTGCGTGCTGTGAAGCTCACTGCTGGAACTCTGTGAGCCTCCATGTCCGCCTCTGCAGAAATGGGTTTCACAGCTGCTACTCAGGGGGTCACCAGAGACAATTAAGTGAGAGTACCCGAATAAACAAACAGGGCCCCACTCCCCTGGCCTTGGGCTACCCTTCCCGCTCTGCCCTCCTACACACCCTGCCCTGGAGATCCAACAGTCTTGCAACCAAGCTAAATGGATTTTGCATGGCTCAGAGCACTGAAATTTTTTTTAAATTAGCTACTGCCAACACTTGAGAATCAGGAGCATAGGAATACAAGGTAGAGTTCCGACTTCTTTCTTAAGATTGCCCGGTGAGGTCTGGTTTTCCAGTGTCCACACCACCCTGCAGGCTAATTCCTGAGCCCAGACTGGCCTAATGTCCTTCCTCCACCCTGCCCTTTCCCCCCTTCTGTGCCTCTCCCTGCTTGGCAAATTTCTCTTCAGGGCCCAACTCTAGCACCACCTGTCACCTCCTCCACATTTCCACAGAGGAGCCCCTCCACTACACTCCATCACACTGTCCTGGCACTAACCTGTCCATGTATCTGCCGCCTCTACTGGGCTCTCTGGAGGAAGGGACCCTGTTGCTATTGCCTTTGTGTCCCCAGGGCCGAGCAGAAAGCCTGACCTAGATAATGCAGAGTTCGGTAACTGCCTCCCGAACGTGTGGCAGGAAATTAGAGCTAAAATATCACAAAAATGTAAAATTTCATATCACAGCTTGTTCTGACAGTTACCAAAGAAAGGGGTCAAGGACATTAAGATGTTGTGCAAAACGAGAACAAGCTTCCATCTGCTTACATATTTCACAAGTTAGTCAAGTCACTAAATAAACTGACAAAGCAGAAGCAACAGCAGGCAGGGTCATTCATTCGTTCACTGAATTGGTATCACTGAATTCTCACTGTGTGCCTTCTAAGCACCGGGGACAACGCAGGGGACAAATCAGACAACTACCTGTTTTCAAAAAGCTACATCCTAGTAGGGGAAACAAAATCAACAGACAGACACAGCCGTTTCAACCCAGAGGCAACGCTAGGCAGAAAACTGAACAAAATAATGAGAATGACTAAGGGGAGAAAGAGAGCGGTCAAGGAAGGCCTCCTGGAAAATGAGACATCCGACCAGAAGGAGCCAGTTGTGCAAAGATACGGAGACAGCTCCAAGCGTTGGAAACGGAAGTGCAAAGGTCCTGGGGTAAACAGGGCTGCGCCGTCAAGGTAGGAGAGACGATGGGTGGGACTGGAGGGCAGTGTTCTGGGTGGTGGGAGTGGTGGGGAGGTGGGCAGGGCCCGCTCTGGCACTGCTAGGCACTGAAGGTGCAATGACTAGGCACTGGAGGAGCGCGGGGATGGGGGTCTCTGGGCGGAAGGGGACAGGGTTCCTGCCCTACTCACACCAGCATGGGGCAGGATCCCGCCCAATTTCCCGCAGACGAGCCCGGGCTCCCGCCCAAGCGCTTTCACACACATTGACACAGCCGGACAACAACCCTGTCCAGAACGGGAGACATTTCCCCACCTTCCCTAGGGGAAAGCAGAAGAACCTCGAGGGTCAGTGCCTTGGCCAAGGTCGCGGGAACCAGACTCGGGGTCCTGAGCATCCCCGCGCGGGTATGCCACTGCGCGCCCCTCAGTCCGGAGGGATGGCGTCCACGGACCCCGCCGCACGTCTGCCCGAGCCAGGCCAGGGAGCGGGCCCGCAGCCCCTGGCTGCTGACAGCCGGACGGGAGGGGGCGACTGCGGCAGCCGGGAGGGCAGGGGCGGCGGCCAGGGCCGCCTGCGCCCCCACAGAGCCCGGCCAGCTCCGCAACCCCCAGCCCCGCGCCCCCGCGCCCCCCAGCCCTGCAGACTGCGGCCGCGCGGCCCTCCCACCGCCCCTTCCCCGCGGGGCCCGCTCGAGCAGCCCCCGCCAGGCCTCTCCCGCCCGTCCGCCGGGCTCACCTCGTCTCCCAGCCGCCGCGCCAGGGGGAGAGGGCGGGCGGGCGGACTGGCGGCGCTGCGCACTGGCCGCTCGCGGCTCCGCTGCCGGGGGCTCGGCCAGCCAGCCGCCCCGCCCCGCTCCGCCCCGCCCCGCCGCCGCCGCCGCCGCCGCCGCAGTGGGTGTGAGGGGCGCCGGGGCGCTTCGACCCTTCCGGTACGGCTCTCTTCTCCTCCGCCGCCGCCGCCGCCGCCGCGGCGCCCGGCCTGACCGACCCGCGCGCTCACCAATCAGCGCGCGGAGAGCCGGGCAGGCGCGGCCAATCGCGCTGGGGGGCGGGTCGTGACGGGCGGCGTGGGCAGGGCGAAGGGCGGAGCCGGACTCTCCGTGCGGGGCTCGGCGCGGCTCGGCGGCGTTCGGCGCGCGGCGGCCGCGCAGCTGCTCTGGCCTGTGCGGGGCACCTTTTGGGTCCGACCGCGCGCGGACTCAGCCATCCCCACCACCGCGCACGCGGGAGCCGGGAGGCGGCGGAGAGGGCCTACGGACGGACAGAGAGCCGGGCGCTCCGGGCGGCAGGTGCAGGGTGGCCGCGGTGAGGCGGCCTGTCGGGGAACCGAGCCGGCCGTTTGCGGGAGAGCTCAGGGCGAGCACGAGGGGAGGCCGGGGCCTTGGCGGCTGGCGTCCAGAAACCCGGCGCGGGGTGGCGCCCGGGAGGACGTGGAGGCCCAGGCGGTGAGGAGTGGGGAGGAGAGGCAGGGGTCGTGGACTCTGCGGCCTTCTCTGAGCGACTAGAGTCGGGGAGCGGAGAGCGAGGAGGTGGCCGCGTGCAGACTGGGTTCCCCGCGGGTCCGTGACGGAATGCAGGAGGGGACGGGCTGGTGTACTCGGGGCGGGGGTCAAACCTCTGACTCAGAGAAAGGCAAGGTCGAAAATGGGGAGGAAGGGAGCGCAGTGCCGAGGTCCCCCAAGGACCTGGGGTGCCCTGACACTCACCTTCTTTTGAGCCCACTCCTGCAACCCTGTGGCTCCTCGCTCGGTTTCCAGCGGCCCTGGGTCGTGTGAAATGACGGGAGAGGCCGGGGCATTGCCTCTTGCGAGATTTGCGTTTGAACAAGCAGAGCGGAGAATGAGGCAGGAAGGCTGGACACACTGAAAAAGGATCAGAGTTCCGTGGATAGGTGGGGGGCGGTGCACGCTTTGGGGACCGGTAGAGTGGGGGACTGTGGAGGAGGAGCGGCCTGCACAGAACGCCAGAGACCTCTGGGTCATCAGGGCAGGGGACAAATTGGGAGGAAGAAGCAGCGCTCTGCGGGGCGGAGGCCAAGGGGCTTGGGGGCATGGAGGGTAGTGGCAGAATTTGGGGAGGATGGCAGGCCTGCGACGCAGGGCCAGGCTGAGGGCACCAGGGCCTCAGAAGAGGAGTACCGTGGAAGAACCGATCCTTCCATGGGGTCCTCCCTTAGGCCACCCCCTACCTTGGCCACCAGAGGGAGTTTTCTGAAACAGAGTGTGGCCCATCCTTGCTTGAAATTGTAGCTCCTGAGTGTGATCTGAACTAAGAGGGGGGCCCACCTTGGTCCTCACATCAGCCTCGCTGACCACCTGCCCCAGGTGCACGAGAGAAAACAGGGAGCCAAAAATTGCCATCATCAAGGATTATGGGAGACTAGTAAAGCCTGGCTGTCAGAGCTGTCATTTCACTAAGGGGCACTCGTGGGTGCTTCCCCTTAAATTCCCCTTTTCTGGTTTATGAAATACAGGGAACATTTATGGACACAGAGCTGAGGTGATGAGGTGGGAAGAGTCTAGTCCATGCTTGGAAAAATGCACAGAATTTTGGCGGAGGCCACGTGAGATGAGTGGTGGGGAGGGTGTGGTACACATGAGCAGGACTGGCGGCCGACCTAGCCTGCCGGGTGTGGAGAAAGAGTTGAGGTAGTCCTCCTGGATAGGCGGAATCCCCAACTGAGGCTGGAAAGCTAGCAGGAATGTGGTTTAGGCGGAAAGGGCACCAGGACCCAAAGATTCAGAAGTAAGCACCTGCATGCTGTGTTCAGGAAATCCAAGGTCACCTGGTCTTGCTGGAGATGGGAGAGGTGGACTGGTGGGTTAGTAGGGCCTTGAGCTGGACGGGCACTGTAGACTGGAGATCCATGGGCTCGCTTCAATTCACCAGTATGCCTTGTTTAACCCAGTTTTTTTTTTGTTTGTCTTTAAATTGGCTTGGTTGCCAACATTTGAAAATTGGGAGCTTTCACTTGAAAAATCTCAATTGCTGGTTTCTCTTGGTTAGCAGCTCTGCCACCATGGGACCTGCATTCACAGAAGGCAGTAGCGGGCTGGAACTGAGTGGCAGCTGCCCCTTGAGGGGAGGCCCCTAGCTCACCAGAGTCCCACCACTCCTTACAACACATCTCTGGCCATGACTTTATTAGCCCTTACCTGCTGGCCCTTGGGGCATTATGGCGTAGGGGTCCCATCTGTGGAGGGAAAGGGCGCTGCTGAGGGGTGTTAAGAAAGGAAGTGAACGATGTGCTTAGGTATTTATTTTGGAAAGATCACTAGAGCCCATGGAGTTTCGGAGATGGGGGGCTTGTGTCCATAAGACCAGTGAGGGAGCTATTGCAAAGGCCCTTCTAAGAGAAGGTGAGGCCTGGTCTGGGGCAGGTGTCAAGAAGAAGGAACTGATTTGAAACTGTTTCAAGACTTGAGGGACATGAAGAGGCACAGCTGCCACTACACAGCCACGAGGATGGCTGCAGTAAAAAAGAGAACATCGGTGCTGACCATGTGGAGCCATTGGAACTCTCATCCGCGGCTGGTGGGAAAGTGGAGTGGGCATGCCCACTTTGTAAAAACAGTTTGGCAATTTCTGGTAACATCAGACATACTTCTGTCATTCCAGCCAGCAGCCCTGTTCCCGGATATGTATCTGAGAGATATAAAAACATGTCCACACAAAGAACCGGACATAAAGATAGCAGTGTTATTCCAAATGGTTAAAGATTAGAAACAACCCAAGCCCATATGTAGCTCGTTGGGTAAGCAAACCGTGGTGCATGCCTACAGAGGAATGCTACCTGACAAATGCATGGCGTGGAAAAGTGCCCCCAAACCTCATGCTAAGTGGAAGAAGTCAACAAGGCTACAACCTCTATGATTCTGTTTATAGAACATTCTGGAAAAGGCAAAATTAGTTCAGTGGTTGCCAAAGATCAAAGTGGGGGTGGGGTGGGCAGGGATGATCAGTGGGGGCCAGGAGGGAATTTGGGGGGATGAAGGGTATACTCTATATTTTAATTAAAATGGTGAACATATCACTGTATGTTTATCCAATTTCAGAAGTGGGCATCTAAAAAAAGGGTGACCTTTGATGTATGTAAATTATACTAAAAAGCTTGATGTAAAGAAAAGAGGTCCATTGAAGCTGTAGAATGGTCAGTCTTAGAGGTGGGATGTGGGGGGTGAGGGAGGAGGGGGAGTCAGGGATGAGGCCATGGTTCCCGGCTTGACTCACACCCTGGTGAATCTGTGGGGAGAGGGGGAGGGTGGGGCTCAGAGGATGCCTCCATGGCTCCTGGGATCCTGTCAGCCCTTCAGAAGTGGGATTCTGGAAGGGCAGCAAGAAACCTCTGCCATTGCCGGGAGCACCTGGTGGTGGGTGAGTTTTAGGGAGCACTGCCGTAGTATGTGCACTTTGGGGCTAAGGGGGGCAGGATGTCCTCTCTGCCAAAGCCATGCTCTGTCTGCTTCTGCCAGAGGAGAAGTGAGTAACATGATTCCTCAATAAATAATAGGATTTCTAAACTGCCTTCCACATCTTCCATGATGCTTCTCACTGGTGGAATTTTAACTTGGAAATGGAATTCCCTACTGTATGGTGACTAACATAACACAATAAAAAAGAAAAGAAGAGTAATTCCCAGGTTGCCAAGCCCCATGACACTGGAAAGGCTTAGAAAAGGATGGAAAATGAGTTGATGAGTAGCCCACAGTTAATCCTGAGCAAGGGTCTGATTGTCCTAGAGTCACTCACACCAGTTAGTGGTCGTGAAGACACATTTCAAGCCATCTGGGATAGCCACTTTCTTCCAGAGCCTAAATGCCGACCCCACAAGACTTCAAAACTCTGTCCCTGGCTCCTTATCTTCCTGCCTGACTATTAATAAAATTGGTGATGATGGAAATAAAAAGTACAGATTTATGTGTCGCCCGGGTGGCTCAGTCAGTTAAACATCTCCCTTTGCCTCAGGTCATGAACCCGGAGTCCAGGGATCAAGCAGGGAGCCTGCTTCTCTCTCTCTCCCCCCTGCTCTCCCCACACCTCTCTCTCAAATAAACAAAATCTTAAAAAAAAAAAAAAAAATTGTGAACTTGAGAGTTTCACCCCTGCATGCTGCCTTCGGGTTCCAGGCAACCTTAAACAGCATTAGGTGCTCCAACCCCCTCCAACAGCCGTTCAGCAGACTCTACCTAGAGTCCCCAGTATCCTACAGTTTGTTCCCCCTGGAAAGGAAATAATCCTCATGTTCACGATGCCCATCACAGGTGCAGGCACCATGCCATTGGCTACCAAGAAATGGGGCTCACTCCCATAGGACCCCACTGATTTCCTGTTTTAAGGAGCCCTCAACATCCGAGTACATAAAAAAGAATGAGATTACCAGAAATCCAAACCCACAAGCCAAAAAAGAATTGTACTGTCTTTATTGTCTTAAAATTGCATAGTATTTCGATTGTGCACGCTTTTAAATAGAGGGCAAGGTCGCCCACTTGAAACTACTCTCTTGCATGGGATAGTTCAAGCGTTTTACTATAGGTAGGAGCAGGGACCAAAATACTGCCTGGGCTTAAAAAGAACTACAATCAGGTTGAGCCGAAGTTGGAGAGCTGGAGGGATTTATAGGCAAACAAACCGTTGGAAGGACATCGAAATTTTGAAGGGCTTTATAGGAGGCGCAGGAAGATGATGGTGGTGGGGGAAGGCTTCCCTGGTGTCAGGGGACGGGATTCAGGGGCAGCCCAGAGAGGACAGGAAAGGAGAAAGGAGTCCAGAGGGGCAATGCCTTGTGCTCAAATCTGAGATGAATGCCCCCCTGCCAGGAGGCTGGTGGGTACATGATCTGGGAGTTACCTTGGCTTCTGAAAGCCACATACTAGAAAAATAACTTAAAAGCTATACAATCATCATTATAAATATTTTGTCTTTTAAAACTAACTAGTGTTGGTTAAAAAAAAGGTTCACAGTTAACTCTGAAGAGAGCTGTGTCTCTATTGCACAGTAGTGGAAAAGTCCGCTCTGATTCCCATGTATAAACCTCTGACAAGTTCAGGACACAGAGAAACAGTATCTGCTGTAAGCAAAGCACTTGGGTACAAGGCACGTGGCAGCTGTCAAGCTCTACTGGGCTCTACTCAGAACACACAGAATGCCCGCTGTTCTTCCCACTTGGGCCTCCCTGGGACGGGCCTCGAATCACACACTACAGGTGGCAATGGCCTCCTCAGGCTCTTTCTTGTTCTCTATTCCACGGTCACAGACTTGGCCAGATTTCTGGGGAAGTCGACCTAAAACGAGAGAAAGTAGCCGCTCAGGACCCCATTGAGCTCAGCAACGTTCCGTGTCACAAAGCCTATCATTAGAGTATCCGAAGACAAGGAGATGGGTGTTCTGGTCATCTTGGGCCATGAGCTAGTTCCTGGAGACCTGCATCTTGGAAGTCTTGGAAGCAGTTCCTTATTCCAGAAACATCACTCAACTACATAATGTTGAGTTCATTCAATAGACATGTAGTGGGCACCTGCTTCATGTCATGCTGTGTTCCCACTATTAAAAGGATCTGATTCGTGCTATTAAAACCAGTGAGCTCAGTGTGTCCTGTTAAATATTCACTTTTCTTGGAAGGATCACACATTCAATTCACGAGACTTACTAGTCCGTGGTGGGGGTTGGGAAGAAAATGTGACTGGGGTTTTTGATAAAGCAGGCTTCAATTTTTATCTACAATGTCTTCTTTTGCTCACAATCATTTTTTTTCTTTAAAGAAGTAAATATGACAGAATGTTAGCCAATGGCAGTTCTGGATTTGTATACCATTAGGTTATCTGTTACATTGTTGTTGGTGTTTTTGCAAGGTTATGCATCTTTAAAAGCTTCTCAAAATAAAATTGTAATAAAACTTCTGTTTCTTTACACAGTGAGTTGTATGCTCTTTTACACTTTTGTTGGTGGGATGGTAAATGGGCTCTTTTCTGGAACATAAATTGACAATACATGTTAGGAGTCTCAAAATGTTGAGTCATTTGCTAGACTGAGGACAAGTCTTACATGGGGGAGAAAGATACATGTACAAAGATGTTCACTTCAGTTTTGATTTATGTAGCCATTTCCCCCCAAATTAGCAACAGTTTAAATAACAGAAGACTGCCTAAGTCATTGCTACAATCCATGCCACAAGACTGTGTTGGAATATTGTACATGTTGCTTGTGGAAGTTATTATATTTGGAATACTGTAAATGTTGCTTCAATAAGTGCAAGATGTAAGAAAATACTTGTAAATATATTTAAAGGGAAGATGTAAAATGTCATCCTCAATATAATCTCAAAAAGTGTTCAAAAATTCACATGCACAAGGCGTGTGACTGGAATAAATTACTGAACTTGCTAATTAACATTGACCCTCTGGGTGATGCATAAATAGGCTACTATAGCCTTCACAACCTTGCAACTTGTTTTCAAGGGGTATAAATTACTTTAAAAAGAAAGTTGTTTTAAATGAAAAAATTTGGGGCGCCTGGGTGGCTCAGTGGTTAAAGCCTCTGCCTTCGGCTCAGGTCATGATCTCAGGGTCCTGGGATCGAGTCCCACATCGGGCTCTCTGCTCAGCAGGGAGCCTGCCTCCTCCTCCTCTCTCTCTCTGCCTGCCTCTCTGCCTACTCATGATCTATCTGTCAAAAAAAAAAAAAAAATCTTAAAAAATAAAATAAAATAAATGAAAAAATTTCTCCTATGAATATTTACACCAAAAAGCACTTAAGAATGGAATCAAACTCTGGGGTTATGCTTTTTCCCCTTTGGGGGGTGCGTTCGGCACAGTTTCAGACATACGTCATAGCCTCGGAGAACAGCCAGATGGAAGGACAGCAGCTGCAGCGGGATCACACTCAGGATACCCTGGAGGCAGTCGACCGTGTGGGGCAGTTCGATCGTCTTGTACGCGAACTTGGAACTCTCAGTGTCGTCTCTGGAGCACAGGATAATCGGGCGACCCTACAGCCGAGAAATAGAATCACAACACGCAGATGGTCTCTGAAGGAACCACCCCTCACCTACAGCGGCGTTTCTGAGATCAACCTCATGGCCATGATCACAGCGATCTCTTGCTTTTGTTGCAGTTACGGGGGAGGTGATGCACAGAGCTGGCGCAAAGGACAGAGTGTTGGATGCCGTTGGGTGAGTTTCTCTCCCTTCCCCAGTAGGGTGATCGCCAGCCTGTGGGATTCATTCAGCACCCACCTGTTGAGTGGCTTCCATGTGCCTTGCAAAGGGCAAGGGGTAGAGAAAAAACCATAAACCAGCCAATCAATAACTAATGATGAATTCTAGATAAGCACCGCAGAGGCAACAAAACACGGTAATATGATCAGAAGACACAGGGGAGGAACAGCCAGCGCCAAGTCATGGAAGCAGAGATCAGCTTGGCATGAGGGCGAAACAGAAGGAAGGGGCCAGGGGGTGCAGGCTTGTGGTCGCTCTCGTTTTATGGGAAGCCACCAGAGGGTTTTAAGCAAAGAAGTAAAGCCATTTGTGTTTTACAGCTTCTGTCTGGCCACTGTGCTGAGCCAGGCATGGTGGCAGCTAGCTGAAGGGTATTGTTGGATATTTTACCTCCCTGTACCTTCATGAACCCTCCCAGAATGGAACCCTTGGGAGCTCTGTGCACCCTCCCCGCTCCAGGCGGCTCCATGCTGGGGCTCCGGGACAGCTCGGGCCAATCTGGGTCACAAGGTGTTCCTGAGGAGCCGTCGTGCTCATGGCCCCAGGCTGGCCAGTCATTTCTGAATGTGTGATGTGTGTTCCACTCACGAGGGGTAGTGTGGTCAAGCCTGCTCAGCGTCAGGCCCGCTCATAATCCATGTATGGAAGAAGACACGAGAAAAGGGACCCCAGCCCAGCTGAGACCCCTTACCTGGCGGGCCGTGACCTGCTGCAGGGCGTTCTGGCATTTGGCAAAGCAAGGGTCCTTCATGATGACCATGATGACTGGCATCTGCTTATCGATCAGCGCCAGGGGTCCATGCTTCAGCTCCCCAGCCAGGATGCCTTCCGAGTGCATATAGGTTATCTCCTTAATTTTCTGGGGAAAAACAAGTTGGGGTCTGTGTGACACCAGGCAGACGGGGCGGGGTGGGGAGGGGAGGGCTGGAGCAGATGGCCAGAGGGGAGGAAGGGGAGCTAGGGGAGGGAGGACTCCAGAAGGCAGGGAGCTGAGGGCTGCAGGGCAGATGAATGGGTGAAGTGGCCAACAGCTGGGGGCCTGGGGCCACAGCATGCACAGAGCCCAGCACACAGCCTGTGTCCCAGACCACCCCCAGCATAGACGCCATCTTGGATGGACAAGTCAATGCCAATTTGGCTCTCCCCTTCCACTCTCTGTCCGGGCCCCATGGCTTCCCCACAGTCATAATTTGTAATGACGGCATTGCATTCTGTCTAGATATACCTTCCTTCAATTATCTGATGGGTTGTTCCCCCCAATTCTAGACCATTAATAACTTCAAAAGGGTTCTTCCAACTTACTCACCAGGAAAAATCTTACACACTGGGCTGTTATTGGAATTTTCCCCAATGTTTAGGGAGACCCATTTCTATTCAGTTACCATTAAACCTATGCCACTGAATGGGTGAGTGTCAAAAGAAACATTTCTCAACTCCCCTACAACTATTTATTTTGGCGGGGGGGGGCACTGTGGGGAGTATAGCTCCACTGGGGATGGGAATGCTGTAGACAGCTGGAGTGCCAGCCCCCAGGAGACCACAAAAGGGCCATTGATGTGCCCCAACCCCGGAGTAAAAGCTTCTTTCTTCCCGTGAAGACTGACTCGGAGATACAGCTGAATATGCATCTTTTACCAGGACACTGGGGCACTGCAGCTGAGCCCCCCCTTCTCCCACACCAGGCGACAGAGGCATGGGGGAGAGGCAAGTAGACTCCACCCAGGCCTTGCTCCTGTTGTGCCCCCCCCCCCCCACTGACCCCACAAGCAGCATGCCCAGCCCTTCACTTGCTTTGCCAGGGATCAGAGCCTGCCCAGGAAGCCTGTGGAATTTGGAGCTCACTGCCACTGGGGCAACTCCAGCTCATGCACCTTGCCTCCCACTCACCCCTACCGCTTGTAAAACTCTCAGATGCAGGTGACGGGGAAGGATCAGGGACTTGCTCCCTAGGAAGAGGAGGGGAACCAAGCTGAGCCAGGGATGATGCCCATGGCTTGGGTCCCGAGTGCCATCTCACCAGTGACGCTGTCTCCCATCTACTCTGGTTGGGCACTCCCATCCATGAGCAGCAAGCAGAGACTAGACTCAGCCCCTGGACAGCACCGCCCCACCCCCTCCGTAGCCCCGCCATCCTGGCACCTGCCCACGCTCCATCAGCTCTCGGGCTTGGGTTGGGATCTTTATTGCCACCAAATAGCCAGTTACCAATTAAAAAAAAAAAAAGAAAGCAGGCTGGCTTTCAAAGCTCATTCTGTTAGGATCTCTAGCTCCCTTTGGAAGTTTGAGGGCTAACAGGGATACTCTGCAGAGAGCCCTCATGCAGGGGCTGGTGGGCGGTGATGGAGCACGGGAGGCTCACCAAAGCTCCTTCCAGGCACGTGGCATAGTTATAGCCCCGTCCCATGACCAGGAGTGACCTCTGTGTGTACAGCTCCAGGGCCAGGTCATGAATCTTCTCATCCAGCGACAGCACTTCCTTGATCAGCCCTAAATAGCAACAAATACAGCAGAGGTGATGCCAGTCATACAGATTTCTTAGCAAGATTCACACAGAAAAATCATGGCGTGTAAGACAGAGTTTAGGAACTCCCACCACTTGATGCACTTGGCTTCTTCACATTAGTTCCAAAGGATTTTAAATGTAGATTATGGGGAAATAACTTGGTGATTAGCCAGGATTATGTTTATGTTCATACTTTCTTAAGCTTTTAAGGTGAGCAGGGAGGTATTATTTCTAGCTCCATTTTACAGGTGAGGCAACTGAGGCTCAGGGCTGACACCCCAAATTAATGTCCCATGTCCCCACTCAGCCCACCTGCTAGAGACAACACCAGTGTAGGTTGGACCAAAGTTTCCCAAACTTTTTGGTCTCAAGACCTCTTTGCACTCTTAAAAATGATTGTGAATCCATAAGACACTCAGTTTCTGTTGGTTCTATCAGTACTTATCAGATTAGAAACTGAGAAAATTAAAGATATTTTTATTCATTCATTTAAAAATCACAATAAACCCATTATACACTTTTAAAAGTTAGAGTATGGTGCTGGTTTATATATTTTTTTTATTTTTTTTTAGATTCTATTTATTTATTTGACAGAGAGAGAGTAGGCAGAGAGGCAGGCAGAGGGAAAGAGAGAAGAAAGCAGGCTCCTTGCTGAGCAGAGAGCCGGATGCGGGGCTCGATCCCAGGACCCTGAGATCATGACCCGAGCTGAAGGCAGAGGCTTAACCCACTGAGCCACCCAGGCACCCCACTGGTTTATAATTTTATAAATCTTTAAAAATGCCTGACTCTGTAATAAAGACATTAGATCCTCACATCTTTTCCCTCATTCAACCTGTTGTGATACACTCTTTTGGTTGAAGTATAGGAAGAAAATTCAACCTCACAGAGTTTTATACTTGGAGAAGGAAGAAGCATTTAAATAACTTTTTCAGATATTCGTGTATGTGTTTCTCTGATATTACATCAGACTCAAGAAATGGTAATGTCTTTTCTTTTTAATTAATTTACTTAAGTAATCTCTGCACCCAACTTGGGCTTGAACTCGAGTCACTGAAATGAGTCACATTTCACTATTCACTGAGCCATCCAGGTGCCACAAGAAACAGTAATTTCTTAAAAGAGTAGTAGCCAATGTAGACTCTGAAATCACATCCATAAACATTTCCTACCTTGTGACATTAAAATATCAGTCTAGGGCCCCTGGGTGGCTCAGTGGGTTAAACCTCTGCCTTCAGCTCAGGTCAGGATCTCAGGGTCCTGGGATCTCAGGGTCCTGGGATCGAGCCCCAAATCAGGCTCTCTGCTCAGCAGGGAGCCTGCTTCCCTCTCTCTCTGCCTGCCTCTCTGCCTACTTGTGATCTCTCTCTCTGTGAAATAAATAAAAGAGACTTTAAAAATAAAATATCAGTCTATCTTGCACTTATCTAAAGGGAGGTTTTACACATGTATACTTTTGTAACATCACACATTGGCCATTTGGAAAATGTAGGTTCACTGTGTTATGCAAATTTTCTAAAAATGGACACATTTCATCATAAAATGTTTTTTTAAGAAATGACATGTGTTCAAATCACCACGGCCTGATCAGAGATGCCTTTAAGTGGTGGGAAGGGGTTAAGTTCACACTCACCAGCTACAAGTTTTTCCAGATCCTGAATTTCACTAGAAAGCCTGAAGTTTATCACTGTCAAGAGATACTGTCAGTTTTTCTTCTTGAAGTGTCAGGCTAACTTTGCTCTTTTTTGAGAAAACGTCTGTAACATACTCAAGTTGGTACTCTAACAATCTCAGGGTGCTTGTCTTGGAAACAACCATCACACTCTCCAGGGTGCTTTATGCACACTTCCCATTTTGTCGAAGAGAACATATAAAATTTTGCAATTTACTAAGATTAGTGCATTTTCCTGCAGCATGAAGGACATCTCTGTGAGCCAAGCTTGGTGCATGGTGGGGTGTGCTACGGTGCCAACGGTGGCCACCACTGCCTTTGCAAATGTCCACACAGCAAAAAAAGCAAATGTAAATATAATAAATATATAATACATATGCAATAAATATACAAATATATAAATATATAATGGATATATATTTATATAAATATAATAAACATATGTAATATACATAAATATAATAAATATTTTTATTATAAATAGGGTTTACGGTGAGATTAGCGCTAGGACCTGCAGACCACATCTTAGGAACTGCTGACTTAGACATCAGGGTCGAGTACTGTTTTTGCACCATTTGTATCTGGCTTAAAGTGAAGAAGAATTTTCTCATCCATATTTTCAGCCTGTTGAGTTGGCCAGATTTAAATCGTTGGGCTTTGTAAGGTTAGATGGTGATTTTCCTTCACCATGCTTTCTGGGATTTGCCCCTGGCTCCCAGGGAGGACCCAGTTCTTCCCTGTCTCTGGGAGGAGCTGCCTTCCAGCCTCATAACCAGCCTGTCTAGGCTTCTCCTTATCAGCCCAGGGGCGAGGTCTGTTTCATTTCACACTCCCAGGGCTGCACAAAGAACACACACTAGGTCTTTCTGCATCCCTGGAGCACAAGTGTCCAAAGGAGAGGCACTCCCAAGATAGCACACGGGGCAGGAAACTCCACTGGGCCCTGATCCCTGTGTGGTGAATGACTGCAGAAACCATGGTCTTCCCAAAGAGTTTGAGATTCCGGGTCATAGACACAGGATCTCACAGACTACAACAGATGGGACCTAGCAAAAGAGGGGAGTTGGGTGAGACTGAAGGAACAGCCTGGGACAGGAAAAGACTCAAGGTCCTTTGTTCCTTCTCAGATATTTGCTGAGCACCTGTTCTGCCTTCACACCAGGCATCCAGCAGTGATGCTGATGGATAGGGTGGTATGCTCGCGGGGCAGACACATCAGTTGGGAGACAAGCAAGTACGTGGGAAAACAGGTAATTTCAGATCATGCCATGTGCTCTAAAGAAAAGAAATGGGCTAACATTTTGTAGCTGGGACAGGGGATTAGTTAGCATGGCCAGGAAGGGTCCCAGGGGGAGACATTTGAACTCAGACTCAAATGATGAGAAGCCATCAGCTGTGTGGAGAGCCAGAGGAAGAGGGTTTCTGTAGAGGACAGGGCCAGTGCAAAGGCCCTGTGGTGGAAAGACCTTGGCACTGCTGAGCATCAGAAGGTCAAGAGGTGGGGTGCCTGGGTGGCTCAGAGGGTTAAGCCTCTGCCTTCGGCTCAGGTCATGATCTCAGGGTCCTGGGATCGAGCCCTGCATCGGGCTCTCTGCTCAGCGGGGAGCCTGTTTCTCCCCCTCTCTCTGCCTACTTGTGATCTTTCCCTCTGTGTCAAATAAATAAATAAAATCTTAAGAAAAATAAAAAGAAGAAGGTCATGAGGCAGCCCAGGGAGGGAGGGAGGAAGTAGAATGGAGGTCAGAGTTGTCAGGGGCCCAGTGTGCAGGATTCTAAGGCCTGGTGGGCAGTGTGGACTTTAATCTCAGCCCAGGGGGAGCTTCTGGAGGCATCTAGTGGTAACCAGGAAGTTTTCAGGAGGAAGAACTGATTAACAGCACTGTTTATGAGAGACGATAAGGAAACTTTAGTTCTAGAACATACCAGGTAAAGACCGTAAACCACAGATGATCTCTCGCCTTCTGTTTTGTAGTGAAATTCGGTCTTCAGACATCATCAAACCGAACATCACCAGGGAGATGAACTGACTGGTATAAGCCTGTGGATAAAATGGTGACTCAGGCAGAGCAGGGGCAAACGTGTGCTTGTGGACCACATGGGAAGAAGCACATCACAGCCCACCCCACCCCCAACACACCATTGCCCCCTCCCCACCCATCTGGCCAAGGCCCTCCCCCAGGGCACAGGTGGGAGGTGCTGACCTTGGTACTGGCCACGCCGATCTCCGGCCCCGCATTGATGTGGACACCGCAGTCTGTCTCTCGGGAGATGGAGCTGCCCACGGTGTTGGTGACGCCCACGGTCAGGGCCCGGCGGTCCTTACAGTAGCGCAATGCCAGGAGGGTGTCTGCAGTCTCACCTGCCACATGGATCCCCCCTTTCAGCCATGTGTTTCCAGGACCGTGGCTCTGCCAGCTCAAGCCCCCCGGCCCCCCAACTCATGTACTCTTACTCTTATGCAGCGATCAGGGCCCAGGCACAGCTGGCACGTTCTCAGAAAGGAAAATCCATACTCGGCAATTTTTCCAGTTGATTCTCAGATTCAAGATTTGGCTACTCCTTACACAGCAAGCACGTTCTCATCAGTCATGGTTTCACTGAACTTCCATGGCAGCCCCACGTGAGTCATCGTCCCCCTTGAGGACAAGGTCCTCAGAGATGGAGGGAACCAGTACTGCCTTGTTCCCTCGGGGCCACGCAGCTGTGGGTGACAGACGAGCCAACCCATGTGCACCTGGCTCCCAGTGTCCTTGCTAGGACTTTAAGCTGCCTTACTCAGAACGTGCTGAGATTTAACATTTAAAATGCACGCATGCCCCAGAATGGCATTTCTCAAATACAACTTGTTTTATTTTTTTTAAAAGATTGTATGTATTTATTTGACAGAGAGACAGCCACAGAAGGAACACAGCAGGGGGAGTGGGAAAGGGAGAAGCATGCTTCCTGCCGAGTGGGGAGCCCAATGTAGGGCTCAATCCCAGGACCCTGAGATCATGATCTGAGCTGAAGGCAGACGCTTAATGGCTGAGCCACCAGGTGCCCCTCAAATAGATCTTGTTCTAAAGCAGAACACCTTGCCGCCTGCTAGTTTGAATTCAAAATTACCTTCACAGTAAAGCTACTTAAAAAGGTTCGCAAATAAGACAGCCCAGGAACCCTGTATTTTTAAGTCCTGAAAGCTCAAACTAAAAGAAATATGATCCAATCATCATAAAATTAAACCCACTGACATCCACGTGGCTACGGCTTTTCAGCTGTACCCGTGTGTCCCCGTCTCCTTTTTGTCTTCAGACGTGTCTAGGGCACTGCCCGTCTTCAGCACCAGGGCTCAGGGCTATGATGCAGGGAGCCTGATGGCTCTCTCTTCATCAACCCCACTCCCCAGCGCTTTTTTTTTTTTTTTTAATTTAATGAGAAGGGCAGAACAAAACGAAACAAAATCCTTTCTGGGTAGACATGCGTTGCTTTTCCATTAAATCCGCCTCTTCTCTTTGGCTGACAGCTCCCACCCAATTCATGAAATATTCTGAGCCTCTAACATTGGCATCTGAAGTCATGGGGCAGCTCCTGGCAGCCAGATGGTGGGTGTGCCTGTATTTGTTTTTCTGAGTTTGTCATTGAAATGGAAAGGGTCTTAAAAATTCAAATTGGGGGCAGAGTTCAAAAGTAGGCTATTAGGGCAATGCTGTTAATGTTCATGGTGAACGTGGTTATGTGTTTTTTTGTTGTTTTGTTTTGTTTTTGGTTATGTGTTTTTTTTTTCTTTTACCACTTAGAGATCCATCGTGAGATATTTATGAAACAACACGATGTCTGGGATTGACTTCAAAATAAGTGGGGACAGGTTCATACGGATCTGGATGGCACAGCTCTGCTGAGCTAATCATTGCCAAGGACAGGCGACTCCTTACGTGAAACTCCACCTTTACAGAGATTTGGAATTTTCCATAATTAAAATGTTTTTAAAAATCCTTCTAAAGGTTGTGGAGAGTCCAAGCATATGGCTATGAATCACCTCCCTGACTCTCTGCCCAGCCTGGCTAAGATGCAGTGAGCCCTACACCTGAGCGCTCGCTTGCTTGCGCGCTCTCTCTCTCTCTCTCTCTGCCTCCCCCTGCTGGGCAGCAAGGGAACTGCAAAGCACGCACATAGTCCTTGAAGTGACTCTCAACCAGCAGAATTTGGAAGAACTTTCTCCTCTCTAAATCCACCCCCCACATACATAAGCACTTTGGTGAGTGGTCCCTTAAGTCCAAACCTATCTTCCTTACCTGACTGGCTGATGAAAAAGCAAACGTCATCCCTGAACACTGGTGTGTTCCTGTCCAGAAAATCGCTTGCAAGTTCAACCATCACAGGGAGCTCCGTCAGCTCCTCCAAAACTTGCCGTGTCTGAAGTCAACAGGAATGGGGACCAAAATCAGTCACAGATGCTACAGAGACACAGGCAGCTGGGCTCCTGGGGACGGTTTATGAAGTGGCTGGGTTCAGAAGGTAAGGGAATTTCCAGGCATGGCCCGGAGACAGTCTCTTGTGCCAACTCTCAGGCTGGTTCACGGGCACCAGATTTGGGAGGTCAGACACACCGTAGCATCTAAGACTCATCTTGTCCTCAGCCACCACTCTCTCCCCAGCACCATCAAGGACCCAGAACCAGGCACTTACAGCCACGGCCGCGTGGTAACTGGTTCCACAGCCAATCACGATCAGCCGGCGGCATCGCCGAATTTCCTTCAAGTGGTCCTTCAGGCCTCCCAGGAGCACTGAGGGGCGCACACAGACCATTAATGCTGACCCCAACCAGGGAGGCGCCCTGGCCCAGGGCACAGACGAGGGATTACCTGTGTTGGTCTCAAAATTCACCCGGCCTCTCATAGTGTTGAAAACAGACTCCGGCTGTTCGAAGATCTCCTTTTGCATAAACGCACTGAAGTTACCTGGTCAGATAGACATCAGCAAAATAGGTCAGTTTTAAGCGACTTGCATGACCACTGCTTAACTTGCAATCGGGGTACAAAGCCATTAAGCAGTTACTTAGAGATGTGGAGGTCACTGTAGATTCTCGGGGGCCTTCCAGGGACTGTGGCCCCTAATGCTCACAGTGACAAGAGAGAGGGAGGCAGGTCAGATGAGATGACTACCATCAGTTGACATATTGGACCATGCAGCTGGAAGGAGCAAGGGCTATAAGCAACAAGTGTGTGGCTTCCCTTAGCAAGGCCAGAGGAAAGGAAAACGCTTTGCTTCCAAAAACCAACCTGTTTAGGGGTGTACAAATGAAGTAAGCCCAGAGAAATAGGCAACTATCTTTTGAACAAATACTTTCCTAGCTTCTGTATTAAAGGGAAATGTCTTCTGGGGCTCCGGGTGGCTCGGTCTGTTAAGCATCTGCCTTTGGCTCAGGCTGTGATCCTGGGGTCCTGGGATCAAGCCCCACATCAGGCTCCCTGCTTAGCCTGCTTCTCCCTCTCCTGCTTCTCTTGCTCATGTTCTCCCTCCCTCTCAAATAAATAAATGAAACCTTAAGAAAAAAAAAAAAAGAAAGAAAAGATAAGCCTTTCTGCCACCCATGTATTTCTAGGGCTCTGATCTGAACAGAAGTGGATGACGTCAAAGGGATGATCTGGCCACAGTGGGTTAAGGCCCCTGACAAGTGCTGCACCTGAAGCTTTGGAGGTGTCCACAGACAGGGTGGGAACGTTCTCTGGGATACACACACATGTGATGCCACACATGGCCATGTGCCCTCTCTGCCACCTTCAGCTGAGGATGGGCACCAAGAAGCAAAGAAGACAAGTGAGGAAGGTCAGGGAAGAGCTCTCTGAGGGGCTGATGTTTCAGGGTAGAGAATCAGAAGGAGCCAGTCAGGGGTAATGACCCCTAGGTGAGCAAGCTGTTGGCTGGCTGATGTCACCTTGAGGTGGCCTGAGAGGTGGGTGGGGTGTAGTGTGAAAAGGGTACAGTGAGGTGGGGCTAGTCTGGGCGTGGGGCATTGTGGCTGTGGCAGGAAGTGTGGATTTTCTCCTAAGAACAGTGGGAAGCCACTGGAGGGCTTTAAGCAGCAGGATAAGAAGGTCTGACTCACATTCCTAAATGTTTACTCGGGCTGCCCGGTGGAGAAAGGGGTGTGGGGAGACAGGCTCTCCTTGGAAGGAGGAAGTAATGCTTGTTACTGCAGCCCTCTGCCCCAGGGAAGAAATAACGTCTGGGTGTCGGAATGTGTCCCAGAGAGTCGGTAAAGAGAGGTGGTGGATGGACTGGTCAGATCAAGCAGGGAGACCTGCTGCCTGGTTTTAGTCAGGAGCTCCCCCATGGAGCAACCCCTCCTCCCCAAGGCCACTGCACACAGACCCTCAGAGGACACCTGCCTTTCATGATTTGCTGCAGTTCCATCTGCAAGGTCTGGATGGCTCGGGATGGGTCATCACTGGCCGAACGCTTGACCCGATGAATGGAGAGTTTCCCATCAGCCACAGCGGCAATGTCGTCATCCTCAAGGAAGATGACGCGGTTGGTGTGTTCAATGATGGCACTGGAGCGAGAGAAACACAGGCGTCACAGATGGCATCTGTGCTTGACCGTGAGGAGATGGCAGTCCCTGCCTCCCAAGTGTGGGTCCACATCAGTAGCATTGGAGGGCATTTTAGGAGGAAGAGGGACATCACCCTATAAACCTTAAATCATACCTCCTTCCCTCCCCCCAGAATTATGTGAAGCCCGTCCCACACATCCTATCATTTCATCTGTAAACACGGAAGCTCGTTTCTCTAAAAGCAAAGGATCATTTTTTAACCTCGGATACCACGATCACATCTAAAATCAGTAAGTTATTCCTTCATCTCATCAAAAATCCAGTCTGTTCAAATTTCCCCAGTAATCTCATAGATGTCCTTTTAGGACTGCTTTCTTCAAATCAAGATCCAGACGGTGTCACCTTTGGAGAACTGCTTGGGAACCAACACATTATTCTGAATCGGAATGGGAAAGAATGAAACATTTATCTTGTGCTTTCAAAATGATCTGGCTCTCAGAATAAGCCATTGTTTATGGAAGCAAGTTTCTCTTTCTAGAAGGAATATAGCTGGTAAGGAAGGAATGACAGCATTAGAAGAGTCAATTTGAGAACTCCTAATTATTTTATTTTTATTTTTTAAAAGATTTTATTTATTTATTTGAGAGAGAGAAGGAGTGCATGAGCAGGGGGTAGTGACAGAGGAAGAGGGAGGAGCAGGGTCTCTGCTGGGCAGGGAGCCTGACAAGGGGCTCGATCCAAGGACCCCAAGATCACGTTCTGAGCTGAAGGAAGATGATTAAGCGACTGAGCCACCCAGGTGCCCTGAACTCCTAATTATTAATCTTTCTGGGCAAGGGCTGTCAATGGCAGCTGAAACCAAGAGGTGAAAAGCAGAGAGCAGCTTTATAATGGATGGGTGACGCCGTCTGACATTTGAACCCTTCAATTGATCTTAACAGCACAAAAAGACAGATGATGATACACATATGCCTCCAGATGAAAGGACACACCACCGCCTAGGAAGCAGTTTTGCCAAAAAAACTCAAACCCGAAGGAGATCGAGTTTCTAGACACCTGTGAACACCAAAGCACAGAAGTATGATGGGCAGGGGAACATGTGAAATGACACCACCGGGGCTTCACTCAGCAAAATCCTGATAGCGGGAAAGTCATCAGGACAAGTGACTCAGTTTCTTAACACAGGTGCATGAGCGTGCGCGCGCGCGCGCGCATACACACACACACACACCCTCTAAGGATAAAAGGGTGGTTTGAGAGTAAAGTACAAAATATGTCCACCGATGAAATGTGGGGTCACTGTACTTCCTTTTATAAAAGTTTTCTCTGCATGGAAAATAATAATGATTTTTATCTTGCAAAATGGCAATACAAAGTTTCTTTTAAAAATAAATTGAGTTTGGGGTGCCTGAGTGGCTCAGTTGGTTAAGCATCTGCCTTTGGGTCAGGTCATGATCCCAGGGGTCCTGGGATCGAGCCCCGCATCAGGCTCCTTGCTCATTGGGAAGCCTGCTTTTCTCTCTCCCTCTGGCACTCCCCCTGCTTGGGCTCACTCTCTCTCTGTCAAATAAATAAATAGAATCTTAACAGAAAATAAACTGACTTAGAAAAGTTGGTAGGTGAAAAAGAAAAAGTAATCAACAACACAAGCAGTATAAAAAAAAATGCACAAAGGTGGTGTTTATAGGACTCTGGAAAGGAAAAAACCCTCATCCTACCCAGTGCCACACCCACACATGTCCCGTGCAGGAACATGAACTTTGTAACTCCTGATGCAAAGTTAAAGAGAGAAACGATCATGTTCTAAGACCCTGAGAGACGTGTCTCCAGACAGATGATTAGGAAGAAAGACAAGGCAGGATGGAAAGCCACTGCCCCGGAGAAAAACACTTTACACAATATATACCCATTGTGTAAAAAGTCAAAAACACAGAGTGAGAGGGAGATGATGGCCTGAGCCCATCTCCAAGAGATAAGCACTGGTTACAAAGCCCTGCCCTCCACGCAGAGTTTAAAACAGGCATCGATGTGTGCATGGACGGCCGTACGTTGAAATAGAATCGTTTTTATTTGCGAAATGCATGGTAGCATAATCCCTTTTTGATACTATTGACCCAGGATGACTGAGAGGCCAAAAAGACCTTTACATTTCTCTTTAACGATTCTCATACTATAAAAGAATATATATGATAGAAAATTCATGAAATAAAATGCAAAAATTAGAAAATAAATGGATGTCTTTGCTAAAGGGTAAAAATGTTGGTTCACATAATTATCTGGTTTGTTAATGCATGTTTCTATAGAGCTCAGATCATAGAGCATAGATGTCTTGGTATCCTGTATTTTCACCAACATTTCCCATGTAACTAATTTTAATGGAATCATAATTCTAAATGGTCTCGTTCCTAAGTGGATATATGGTGATATATGTAACCTCTTTACAAACGTGGATATTTAGGAGATTTTCACCCACACTTCTTAGTATTATAAATATAAGTGTCAGGAGAAATATGTTGTTTAAATGTATATTACTTAATAGATATAGAGTTCTTGCATTTTGAAAAGTCTAATATTTCTATTTTCCTTTTACGTTTTGGGTATTCTTCCATATGTTCTTTATAATATTTTATGTTAGTATGTTGGTCTCAAATTCATCTGTATTTTTGTTATTATTATATGCTATGTGATGAAATTCTAAATCATCACCCTATTGATATTATTGATCTTAATTAGAATAATGACATTTTTATTATGTAACAATAACATTATTAACATCTTTGGTTTATCTTTCTCATTTTTTCTCTAGAGAACCATCTAGGATATATAGTATATTACATAGCCAAAATCTTCTGTAATTGGGGTTAAATTGTATTTGAGGGTTTTGGAGGGGTGGGCGGTGGGGGGTTGGGTGAGCCTGGTGGTGGATATTAAGGAGGGCATGTATCACATGGAGCACTGGGTGTGGTGCATAAACAATGAATCTTGGAACACTGAAAAAAATAAAATTAAATTTAAAAAAAAGAATAAACCATCAATCAATCAATCAATCAATAATAAAATTTAAGGGGGGGAAAAAGACTATTGGCCCAGGAGCTAGACAGACCCAACATGGAATCCTCATTTCTGCCTCTTAATGAGATCATCCTGACAAAGTACCGCCCCCCACCTCGCCCCCCACACTGGGTACTGTGTTGTCCCTAAGGCTCCACCCGGTGCCTTCCTATCTGGGAGGGAGACCTCTCTCATTCTCACTTTGCAACAACTGTTGGCTTTCTGGTCTATGCACCACACCCTGCAGAATCACCTTGTCAGGTTCCCCAAACCTAAACAAAGGAATCCTGAGGATTTTAATCATTAGCATTGAATTTACAGGTTAATTTAAGGAGAGTCAGTGTCTTTAAAAAATAGTTTCTAGGGACACATGGATGGCTCAGTTGGTTAAGCGGCTGCCTTTGGCTCAGATCATGATCCCAGCGTCCTGGGATCGAGTCCCACATCGGGCTCCTCGCTCAGCAGGGAGCCTGCTTTTCCCTCTGCCTCTGCCTGCCACTCTGTCTGCCTGTGCTCACTCTCTCTGACAAATAAACAAACAAATTCTTTAAAAAAAAAATCGTTTCTAATTATTCAAATGATTTTAAGCCAATTAACTTTTAAAAATAATATTCAGCCTTTTTACCCAGGTGGGGGGACTCTCTCTATTCAAATCTGTTCTTGTTTCTCCTGGTGAACTTTTATAGTCTTCTCCAAAGGGATTCTGGACAAATTTTGTTAAAATTCATTTTAAGGGATTAAAAAAAGCTTTTCCAGTTCTGGTAAATAGATGCCTTTTGTTGTTGTTGTTCAGGAAAGTTTTGCTGAGAGTTCACGTGAGGAGGGACAGAAGGAAATGGGGCGGATATGGTCCCACTGCTCTTTCCAGAGGATAGTTTACTGCTGGGAGGTCAGATTTCCACACCTCTGTTCTCTGACCAGCCTCTGAGGATTAGTTCTAATAGGCTTTCAGTTGGATTTTAAAAGCATATGGTTCTATTGCCTACGCATAATTATTTCATCTCCTTTGCAGGCATTCATGCTTTTGTTCTTTTCTTTTCTTTTCCTTTTTTTAGAAACATTTAGGGCGCCTGGGTGGCTCAGTGGGTTAAGCCGCTGCCTTCGGCTCAGGTCATGATCTCAGGGTCCTGGGATCGAGTCCCGCATAGGGCTCTCTGCTCAGCAGGGAGCCTGCTTCCCTTCCTCTCTCTCTGCCTGCCTCTCTACCTACTTGTGATCTCTGTCTGTCAAATAAATAAATAAAATCTTTAAAAAAAAAAAAAGAAAAAGAAACATTTAGCATATTTTTTTGAATATAAGCTAACGGTGATCTTAGGGCCCACAATTCTCTGATACACTTCCAAGACACCGAAACTGCAGCAAACTGTAATTGCAAGATGCCACGGACAGATGCTAAAAATCTATAAGACAATTGTGTGTCTTAGAATCATCGAAAGAGGGTTAGCTTGGCACTGAAATGGTGCTCTAAGGAACACAGTTTGGGAAATGCTGCCTTTCCCCATCTGTATGGAGTACAATGCTGGCTGTGGACAGAACCAGACTTGACAGCCAAGGGCTCTAGGTTCCTATGACTCCGTGTGTTCTGGGAGATCTTGTCTGATGTCCTCCATGCTTCCTCCCTGGTGTGGGAAGACCCTCCAGGAGGCTGGTAGGAAAGAGGCACGAGAAGGGGAAGCAGTGGTGGTGTTTATGGCACTTTTCTCCTTCAAAGACCAGGAAAGTGTGTCGGTCTTTTCTGAGTACGTGTGTATGTGTGTGTATAAATTTCTTGTGCTGAAATGAGTATGAAGCAGACTTGTTCGAATTTCAGAATCATTTGCTTTGTTTGTTTTAATGACAACATGGACTTTGAAATCAGTGGGACCAAACCCGTAAGTCTTGGGTCTGTCTTTTATGAGCAGTCACACGTGGGCAGAGGCAGGTGGGGACACCCGTCTCACCTAAAGGGAGCAGCCTCTGAATGGTCCCAGAGGAAGGGTCCCAGAGATCTGAAATCTGCCATCCTCCCTGCCCCCCTTGCCCTGAGAAAACAGCTGAAATGAGGGGCTGCATTAGGAGCGGTGGTGTTTAGCCCTTCCCGTTTGATTATGTCAGCCCCGGGGAAGAAAGGCTGCATGGTTCAGCTACCTTGCATCAGAAGCGAAGAAGAATTCCACAGCCTTATCGCCGACGGCATGAAGGCAGGTTGAGCTGTCCAGCCTCTTCATCCTCGTTTTGCAGATGTTCTTCACATTCTCGAAATTGCCTGGTGGATGACGGAAAGGATCGCAAGCCCCATTAGATGGCTTTGTTTGAATAACATGAAGCAAGGCTCCAGCTTCCCCTCTGAATATGTGTGGGAGACGTTTGCAATTTTTAGCTCTGGCTGCGTCAGCCAAATCGTGCTGATGATCCCCAAATAGCGCAGAACCGCTGCAAGAGCATTTCAACGGCTGCAAACCAAACCGAACTAAGTCAGCACGCACCCTGGAGCACAGAGGCCTCTGCAGGCTGCAGCCGCGTGCCGTTCCCCGGACTTGTGCGTCTTTGAAAATATCCAGGATAAAGAGCTTTTGCAAAAAACAGCAGCGCCCAGTCTCCGCGGCAGGAAACCCTCTCCAGCCTGGAGCCCCAGGGGCAGGCTGGCCCCAGCGGAGGAAAAATGGGCTGTCTCCGAGGGGGGCTGCCTGCACTGGAGCCCCGTGGCCCTAGTCAAGCCCTTCTCTAAACACTTACGCGTCCTATACAAGATGGGGATCTGTTCCGTGGAGAGTTTGTATTTGCTCCGCACTCCGATGAGCAGGGGGCTGCCTCTCCTGCAGAGACAAGAGGCAGTCAAGGGACTTGTTGCCTCCCCCCAACCCCGGGGAAGGGCTAGGTGGCGTCTGAGCACTGAGGAGGGTTCCCTGCATCCAGCCGCCCCCCACCCCCCGGGTCAAGTGTCCTGTTGAGATGCCACAGGATAGCGTCCTCCACCCCTGGAAGATACTCCTGGGCTCAGAGCCGGGACCAAAAGGCCAGCAGGAGAATTCCAGCTGGTTTCCATGGTGCCACCCACCTGCCCAGGTAACCCACACCGGGTTAGGTCACAGAGGCTGAGACATTAGTAGGTCCGGGCAGCTGCAGGAACATTCAGTGTCTCCAGCTGGCTTCTATTTGCTGCCATCTCTAAAAAGTGGCGTTCCCCAAGGCCTAGGATCTGCCCCAAGATTCTCTCCCCACTCCCTGCCTCCCGGCCTGTCCCCGCTCCCAACGCTTTTGCCTGCCTCAGTTGTTCTCCGGCTTTGGGGGCATCATAATGACTGGCTTTGGGTCTGCCCAACTTTGGGGGCCACTGAACATGCCTTCAAGGGGGGTTTTGCTGCCCTGAGTGATACTTCATGGGGCACAGTTTCAAACCTCTGACCTGCGGAAGGGTGGACTCCATTGCAAAGGGGACAGAGACTTGGGGAATTCCTACAGCTGACCCGAGTGAGTACCTCGAACCCAGGTTTCCTTTCCCAGTCCCCCTCTGGTTTCTCCAAGTGAGGGCACAAGATCTGTGGCTTTAAAGAAAGTGCTGTGGGGCGCCTGGATGGCTCAGTGGGTTAAAGCCTCTGCCTTCAGCTCAGGTCATGATCCCAGGGTCCTGGGATCGAGCCCCACATCGGGCTCTCTGCTCCGCAGGGAGCCTGCTTCCTTCCTCTCTCTCTCTGCCTGCCTCTCTGCCTGCTTGTGATCTCTGTCTGTCAAATAAATAAATAAAATCTTAAAAAAAAAAAAAATAAAGAAAGTGCTGTGAGCCCCTTGAGTATTTTGGACCTTCTTTTATTATATCTAAAGATATAATATACCTTTAAAAAATATAAAATATAAAGAGATAGGGGCGCCTGGGTGGCACAGTGGATTAAGCATCTGACTCTGGGTTCTGGCTCAGGTCATGATCTAGGGGTCCTGAGACTGAGCTGCACATTGGGCTCTGCGCTCAGCATGGAGTCTGCTTGGGATTCTCTCCCTCTCTCTCTCTGCCCCTCCCCCCACTCCTGCATGCGCGCGCACACACTCTCTCTCTAATAAATAAATAAACAAATCTAAAGCAAAGAGGAGACACGATTCTGGGTCCAATGGGGATCCAACTTAAACAGCCTTTATAATACTGACAATGAGAAGATACTGTGGTTACCTAATTTTCTTGGCAAAAGTCTCTCCCAGATTTTATTGTTGTAGATTGAGCTCTGTGGTTTCTCCCAGCCTTGACACCAAGAATGCTCCCAAGACATCCCAAAGATTGCTCTGGGGGTTACAATCTGTAACCCAGGCTGAAGCCAACTTAGAAACATTAAGTTCTTCACGCTGCCACCTTCTCCGTTCATTTAAAATGGCAATACCAGGATAACACCGGATTTCTAAATTTGATAGGGACCTAGGAGTCTCTTACAATTCTACGACTGAAGGAGGTAACTGCTGTACATTAGGTCCTAGCCTAGGAAAAAACTGAATCGTGGTACTTTCACATCACTTCTGGCCTAGAAGTCAGTGTGAGACAGCCTTGTCTTGTCACTGGGCATCTCCCAGGGCCACTGGGGCATTCCTGATGGCTTCTCAGAACCTTCAGAGTGAAGCCTGCAGCCCATAGGGCACCCGGGGCACTGCAGAGCTGGGCCTCTGCCCACATCCTCACCCCCCGCCAGCCCTTGAAGTTCAAGGGGCACCGTGCTCGTGACCTTGCTCCAGGCTGTCTCCCATGCCCGGCACACAGCAGGTGTCAGCAATTACACAATGGAACAGCAGAAAGTCCCACCACCGGCCCCCCACCTCCCAACTTCCTGGCCTGCCTACAGATCCCTGCAGCGCTGAGCTCACTCTGGGACCCTTGCTTTTTTGCTCACCCGGCTCCTTCTGCCGGACTCCCCTAGGCTGACACCTGCCCTCATGGCATTGTCCCCCACAATCCCCAACATAGAGCACCAAGACATTCTGCCCTACTGTGTTCTTTTACACAGATGTCCAGTCCTTAAGGGCAGGACCAGATTGGGTGTCACTAGGTCCCCAGGACCCAGTGTAGAGTAAATGCTCAAAGAATATTAGTTGGATGGATGGAGGGAGGGATATGCAGATGGACAGATAGATGTGTGGATGGATGGTCAGACTGATGGTCTGGTGGATAATTAACTCATCTGAATATAAAAGAACAGGACAGCACTCACTCCCCCACTTGAGTGAATTCACACAGCGCTGGGGGCCTTGGGCCCTAACAGGGGGCCACGAGGGCTGACCCAGGCCCTCTCAGCTGATTTCTAGAACACCCATGCTGTGAAGGTGATGAACCTCTAGCTCGGGGCTTTCAAGGCCTCGGCAACAATTAATGTTCCTTTGTTCCTAGTTTCATGCTCATAGTTTTGCTTACATTTTCTTGGTGTGTGTGTGTGTGTTTAAGATTTTATTTATTTATTTGCCAGACTGAGAGAGACAGAGCACAAGCAGGGGGAGCGGCAGGGTGGGACTCGATTCCAGGACCCTGGGATCATGACCTGAGCCAAAGGCAGACACTTAACCTCATAGGGGCCCCATTGCATACATTTTCTTTTTTCTTTTCTTTTTTTTTTTTTTTTAAAGAATCTATTTATTTATTTGACAGACAGAGATCACAAGTAGGTAGAGAGGCAGGCAGAGAGAGAGGGGGAAGCAGGCTCCCCGCTGAGCAGAGAGCCCAATGTGGGGCTCGATCTCAGGACCCTGAGATCATGACCCGATCTGAAGGCAGAGGCTTAACCCACTGAGCCACCCAGGCGCCCTGCACTGAATACATTTTCTAAAGAGAATCTCGAGTACTGGCCTGGAACATGGATCTGCCCCTCGCTACATACAATTTTACTTTTACTTTAAATTTGTTGTCAACTTCTGAAAATCTAGAGCTTCCAAATAAAAATCCAACTTTCTGGTTTCTCTTGTAATAATCAGAAGCTGTGACCACAGAGCTGGTGGAGGTACCGAAGCCACAGCTGTCCCTTAGAGACTGCCTTCCAGTTTGTCAGACACCCCACTACTCCCCTGGGCAGCAAGCTAAGCAATTGCACGTTATTTATTTATTTTTGAAATGTCACTGTGTTGAGCCTCACCTGGTGGCAACGGCTTCTCCCGGGTAGTGGATGCTCTTGAAAACCAATGCAAATGCCCCTTCCTGTGAACACAGCAAACTAGAGTGAGGAACGATGCACTCTGGCCCCGCCAGTCTGGCCCACTGCCCCAGACAAGGGCCACTCCTCCTGCTGTGTGGGTCCTGGGGTCACTCCCTCAGGGGGCTGAGGGCAGGACAGTTCGTGCAGCATGATGACAGGAGGAGAAAGGGAAAACAGCCAGTACCGTGAGGAACCAAAGCCCTCTGTACTTTAACTTTTTTTAAAAAAATTTAAGCTTTTTTTTTTTTTTTTAAAGATTTTATTTATTTATTTGACAGAGAGAGACAGAGCATAAGCAGGGAGCGTGGCAGCAGTGGGAGAGGAGCAGGGAGCCGGGTGTAGGACTCGATCCCAGGACTCAGGGATCATGACCTGAGCTGAAGGCAGATGCTTAACCCACAGAGCCACCCAAGCGCCCCTGTGCTTTTTTAGCATCTTACGTCATGCAGACCAGAACAGGTCTGGTTCTCCTAACTCACCAGCTGCTGAATGACTCTTTCGACCAGTGTTGAAAATGTAATGTCCTCAGTTTCTCTGTTGTCAAACACATACTTAATTAGCTTGGCGATGGTCTCGGTATCTGTTTCTGACTCAAACTCGTACCCTTTGCTTTCCTGGAATATTTCGTGGGACAGTGTCAGATAACCAGCATTGCGCAACGCCGCTCCCTCTCCTCCCTTATGACCCACCCTGGCAGCGACTTCAGATAAGAACAAGGAAAACGGGGATTGGAAATGTCTGCCAGAAGCACAGAGACCAGCACAGCTGAGTCATTCCAGTTATTCCCTGAGATCATCCTGCCTCAGAAGCCTGTCTCTGCCGTTAATCTGGACATTGCAAAAAAACAGCAGGCGAAATTATCAAAGATGTTGAGTCAAATCCACCCACATCCCAGCCCACACCACAACCTCTTCATACGTTAAACACTCGCCGTCTGTCTTCCCACCCCACATTCCATTTGGTGTATGAGTTGATGTGTTATGTCAACACTTTATGAAAGTGCAAACACCTTAATAAAAGGAAGTCCGTGTTATTTGGCTTATGGGAATCTGCAATACACTGGAGGTACGTGCAAAGGCCCGGTTATCTTCTCCAGCAAGACATGGGGAGCTCGGCCAAACCGGGACGACGTTTATCCAAAGCTCACATGTGACTGAGAGTGGGTCTCACTCAGCTCCCGCCTCTGTTTCCGGTGGGAAACGAGCTGGTTGGAAAGTTCCCAGGGAAGACCACTTGACTTCCACGTCAACCCAGGGGAAGGATCTTACCAGAAACTTCCTCAGGTCTTTGTAATTTGTGATGATCCCGTTATGGATGACTACGAATTCTGGAAGAGAAGTATGGCGAAGACAGAAATGCTATGAGAAAGTGATGTTCAAGCCAGAAATGAAGGACAGTGATGTGACAGCTTGAAACTCGGCAGCTCAGCTACCACTAGGTCCGCTGTGTAGCAAACATCACTGAGGCTGATGAGAGCTGATGACTACCATCTACCACCACCTCAGTTCAACCCCGAGGAAATGCACAGTTCTCTTCGGGTAAAGAGCACCTGCCTGCCTGACCTCGCACAGGGTTCTGACCTGTGGCCTACAGCATCCCCAAACACACTTTGGTATTTAGGTAAAATGGGGCAGGATGAAATTTTCGGAATCTAGAAACTAGCCCAGGCAGTCCCAACCTGCTTTAGGCTCAAGGAGGCCACAAGCTGGCAGTCCACATGGGTGCTTTGTTTGACCCACACTGCATTGTAAAAAGATTTAAGTTTAAAAATTTTGAAGTTTCACTTAAAAATCCTGATTTTTCTCGGGGCACCTGGGTGGCTCATTGGGTTAAGTATCTGCCTTCGGCTCAGGTCATGCATGATTCCGGGATCCTGGGATCAAGCCCACATCAGGCTCCCTGCTCAGCAGGGAGTTTGCTTCTCCCTCTGCCCTTTCCCACTGTGCATTCAGGCTCTCTCTCTTGCTACCGAAGAAATAAAATCTGTTTTTTAAAAACCCTAGGGGAACCCGGGTGGCTCAGTGGGTTCGTGTCTGCCTTCAGTTCAGATCATGATCCTGGAGTCCCGGGATCAAGCCCTGCTTCGGGTTTCCTGCTCAATGGGGAGTCTGCTTCTCTCTCTCCCGCTGCTGCTCCCCCACTCATCCTCTCTCTCTCACTCTCAGATAAATAATATCTTAACATTAAATTAAATTAAATTAAAAATCCTGATTTCTCACGGGAGGAAAAATCTGGCATCCTTGGGCTCACCCACATTCCTGTGTGGCCACAAGCACTTCTCTCTGTGGGATCTGCCTGCTGTGGCTTCTCCCACCTCCCCAAGCACCAGCAGCAAACCCTGCTCATGTCCAGCTACTCCCTGCATGGGGGACCCCCTGGTCAATGCTGGCAAAGTGAGGGATACATCTGCTCAGTCACCACTGCGTTTTCTCAATCAACGGCTGACGAGTAACTTGAAGGTCTAAAACCAGCCTGAGATTTTTTTGTTTCTGGGTAAGTAACCCCCATTCCTCCTGAGCACAGATGATAGGAAGACCCTTTATTGACCTTGAGATTTCCTATCCTTCAGTGAAACTTTGGGTCTTCAGGGTATTGTTTTTTTTTTTTTCAGTACAGGATAGTCCTTTACTCATTTTCATTATTTTTATCATTTCCGCATTACTATTTTTTTTTTTTACATTCTATTGTTTACTTTGGGGAGCTCACACAAAAACTGGGAGGACTCAGATAGAAAAGCCATTTTGGCAAATGCACTAGGCACAGCTGAACTCTATTACGGCCTTATGTTTTTGTTTTCCTTTTGTTTTGTTTTGTTGTTTTTTTACTTTATTTGCTCTGTTCTCTTCTTGGGGACACCCATAATGCACCTTTTGGATCTCTATTAACTGTGTTCATATCCATCCCCTTCTTATTTTTCCTACTGACTCCGACACGGTGTCTTCAGTCTACTTTCCGAACCCTGTCCCATTTTTTTTCATTTCAGTCGATTGTCTCAACTTCTCATTGGTAGTTTGTTTCCCAGAATCCGTGTTTTCTTTGTGAGAACTCTGTAATTTCCTTGTGTAATGCTGTTGCTGGCTGTAAGCTTTTCTTCAAAATATGCTTTTCAGTCATCCCTGATGAGTTGCTAAAGAAATTCTACGAATCTTTGCTTATTTCTCATGTCATTTGCAATTACTCATCCTGAGTCAGGGCAGGCATTTTCCAGTTTGGGTGTGTGTGGTGGGGGGGATGTGCTTGGAGCCTCCCTGCTTCAGGGGGACACAGAGTCATCGTCTACACTGAAGTGGGGGTTCGCCTTATCACCTGGGGTGACATCTCAGCATACATGGTCTGGGGATTAGCCTCTGTATCTGGCTTGGGATTTGGTGGATGCACATTCTAGATCCTCATGACGATGGGGTCTGCTGTCTGCCTCCTGGATGTAGGGCACCTGCCCCAGCACAGGGACGCTGGATGGTTCAGGGCATGGACCAGATCCAAGGGTCAATCCCTAGCAAAAACTCACTACCTGCGACCCCAGCTGTTCTGCCGAGCAGGGCATTTAGGGCTCAGCCTTCCGAATTCGGCAGGATGAGCCACCGTTCCTAGGGATAAAGGACACTGAGCTGGGAGGCGTCAGAGTCTCTCCTGTGCCCCAAACTCCATGACGATGAACGGCAGTGAGGCTTGCCAAGTGCGTAGCTAAGTGCCTATCCATTAGCACTCAGAGCCTCAATGACTCTAACGTCTCTGATTTCTACTCTAATATGGGGCTTGGCGAGGACTTGCATGATGCCAAGAGATGTCTTCAGGTGGGGGTCCCAGCTGACGCCAGAGAGCATTCTCTCTGCTGGATACCCTCCCCCACCGTGCCCAGGTGTGGGTTAGTGGGGCCTTCTGGCTTGACCAGGTCTAACCTAGGAAGGAGACCCACCGGGATTTCCAGACCTACCAGGACATCCCCAATGAGAGGGACTGGGGGGCATTAAGACGATGACATGCAGAACTTTCCAGGGGGGCCCAGGCATAGGATGTGGATCCATGAGCTGGGGCTGCCCCAAGGGGGTGGCTGGGAGAACTGAGGAGCCTGTAGCCTACCAGAGAGGGCCCGGTATCCTTGGGACAGTCCTGAGCAGTTTCCATGTCCCCACTTTGTGACCGCGGATCGCTGCTTGTCAGTGGAACTCTAAGGTACCCCGAGCCCAGGTACCACACCTTCTAGTTTTTCAAGGGATGCCAGAAGTCTCGACTTCCAGGTATGATCATTCTCAGGTCTAAAAACCCTGCAGCGAGCCACGTGGAGTGCTCTGGTGCTTAGAGGGAGCCCCTGGGCTGCTTGTCCAGATCACAAGCTTGTGGCAGCCAAGGTGTCACCACAGGGCCCAGGATTGGAGCGGGCACCTCCGACATGAACCAGAATCAGCACTGCCGCCGCCCTGGCGCAAACCGCTCTCTTTAGGAGGGAAGGAAACCCACCCCTCCCTGAGGGCTCCCAGCCCTCCAGAACACCGCAGTCCCTTGTTGAAGAACAGTGCCCAGACTCTTCGACCCCTCTGCTGCCAAGTCCCACTCAGGCTGGGTCTCAGGAGCCAGCAGCAGTCCCTGGAAGTGCCGCTGTTTTCCTGGGGAGGTCAGCACCACCCAGGAGCGAGGCTGAGTCTGCCTCCTGTCTGGGGCTGGCCGCCACCCCCTGGGGGATGGGTTCCTCAGGGAAGACAGGGCTGGGAGAGAAGCAAGCCAGCTGGGAGTGGGGTTGGATCAAGGGCCACACAGAACCTTCTGGACTGGGGGGGTGGGCAAGGAAATGTTACATACCGTTGCCTTTGTCTGAGCGTTGTGGATGGCTGTTGACAGCGTTGGGGACCCCGTGAGTGGCCCAGCGTGTGTGGGCCATGCCGAAGTGGGTCTCAAACTCCACCTTTAAGTCCATGCTGTCTTGTTCTAGATCAAGGGAAAGTAAGCGTTGACACAGTACCGTTAGGGGGAGGTGACGTCATCGTACGCACGCGCCTCAGCTACATCGAAAGCTACTCGTCCCACCTTCCACTGCGAGGGCCCCACTCTGGGGATTTCCGCCAGATCCCTGCTGCGGTTTACTCAGTTCTTACCAGTAACCTAACTCACTAACCAAAATGATCTTCTTGGGAAAAAAAAAAAAAAATTATGGGTCGCCACGATCAATGGAATAGCAATATCATCTGCCAGAAAGATGAAAACAAGTATGTAAGTGCTGAATTTTTTTTAAATGCTCATGCCCCACCTCCTAAAAAAAAAATACCCATCCCACACCCTGAGAAACACAGTTTTACCATGTGGGCTGAACCCCCTTTCTGTTTACCTGCACTTGGATGAGCTCCTATTTTTAGTCTCGGGTATTGCTGGCATAAAAGGTTTTTAACTGACCCATAAGGCCTTTATCGCTCTGACCAGGCCTGTGGTCCACTTACTATAAAGTTCCTCATCCAGCGCCTTGACATTCCCTCTTTTCTTGACCAGCTGGATATGTCTTTCTTTGACTTCGTTATTATGTCCATCGATGGCCACACCTGTGGTATACACACAATTTCTTTCTTTTTTATTTTGGTATTGGCATTGAAGTCGTGTCTCCCACACCTCATTACAGAGTACGACCCCAGGAGAGGGTTGCAGAGCTCTGTGGACTTATCATTTCTTGTTTGCCAGGCGGGTGGCCTGGAAGAGAACTAGACAGTGTTGAGGACGTTGACTTGCAGAGAAGAGGCTGTGGTAACCTAGCCCGGGTCTAACCAGGGTGTAGCCCCAGAGGGCCGCCTGTGAGGGAGGCACCTCCAGGCCCACCACCGAAGGCAGTGGGCTCGCATGAGGGCCTTCATTGTGCTGTGCACTGGGCCCTGGGCTTTGGCTGGTGTCCCTCTTGCATCAGCATTCCTACAATCCTTAATTTGACTCACTTTCCATTAGGAATGAACAGAGGCATAAAATTATCTGGCTCCCCTTTCTCCCTAGGCTGCTTAATTGAAAATGGAAAGCAGACTAACTATCCTCACAGAAGTGTGCAGCCACTGAGAAAGACCATCAGGCCACCCAATATTTATAGCAGCAATGTCCACAACAGCCAAACTATGGAAAGAACCTAGATGTCCATCAACAGATGAATGGATAAAGAAGATGTGGTATATATATACAATGGAATACTATGCAGCCATCAAAAGAAATGAAATCTTGCCATTTGCGACGACATGGATGGAACTAGAGGGTATTATGCTGAGCGAAATAAAGTCAATCAGAGAAAGACAACTATCGTATGATCTCACTGATATGAGGAAGTTGAGAGGCAGGCAGGGGGTTTGGGGTTAAGGAAGGAAAAAATGAAACAAGATGGGATCGGGAGGGAGACAAACCATAAAAGACTCTTAATCTCACAAAACAAACTGAGGGTTGCTGGGGGGAGGTGGGTAGGGAGAGGGGGGTGGGGTTATGGACATTGGGGAGGGTATGTGCTATGGTGAGTGCTGTGAAGTGTGTAAGCCTGACAATTCACAGACCTGTACCCCTGGGGCAAATAATACCTTATATGTTAATTAAAAAAAAAAAAAAGACCACCGGAAAAGTTTGGGATAACGGACAATGCAGTAGAGAGATGAAAACAGGACATCAAGTTATAATTCTATAACAATAATCAGGTAAAAACAAAAAATACCTATGCACGACAACCCCTGCCCGCCCCCCAGAGACCACCCTAACCTAACAGGCTCAGCAGTGACCAGGACAGGGATGCAAAGATATTGACGGGAGGGCTTTGGGTGGAGTTTTCTTTTTTTTTTTCCACCCTTATTTCTTCTTTCTACTTTTCTCTAGTTTTCAAATTAAATGAACAAATGCGCTGTGTACACCGTGACAGCCCGTAGGACCTACCCGCGGAGTCGTAGCCTCTGTACTCAAGCCTCTGCAGGCCCTTAATGAGGGTCTCAAAAATCTCCTTCCTCGTCCGGGGCACTCTGTAGTTCATGTATGCGAAGATTCCTGTGAAAAGAGAGGGGAACCACACGTCTGTCAATCACCTGGTCAGTGTTTGGGAAAAAAACAGTTCTGGGGACCCAGGCACGGGTGGCATGGCCTGACAGCTTCTGGGCTGCACGCGTGGCCTTCCCCTGACATACCCAAGAGCCATGCTCCCCTCCTACTTCGGGACGCACCTGGCCCACAGCCCAGCCCATGACAAGAAGTCTCAGGAGGCATGTGAAGAACGTATCAGACACCGTGGCCTGACAGCTCCCCTGCAGACAACTTCTGCTACAACTGTACTTCGTGACACGGCTTTCATTTAGAATAGCAAAGATCAGTAGGTTAAGCACTTGCTTTCGGCTCAGGTCATGATCTCAGGGTCCTGGATCAAGTCCTTTATCAGGCTCCCTGATCCACAGGGAGCCTGCTTCTCCCTTTCCTTCGGCTGCTCCCTCTGCTTGTGTGTGCTCTCTCTCTCTCTCTCCCTTTCTCACAAATAAATAAATAAAATCTTAAAAAAAATATATAATACCAAAGATCAGCAAAACTGCCTTGGGAGTTTTGGGGGCCACTTGGGAACATCTGGAGTCCTTGTCTATGTGGACCCCTTGATCTGCACAGAACAGGCCTGGGAAGAGTCCTCCTACAGCAGGTGAAACAGGGACTGAGACCTCGACTCCTTTTTCCCACTCGCCCCTATAGCCTGGAGCTTTAGCATCAATAAATGTTGCTTTTACAGTAGCAAAAATAAAACCACCTCTTGGCCCGCAGAGAATCCCTACCTTCAAGATAGATCTGCATGCCCAGAAGACTTTATGTGGCTATATTTTCTGTATTTGTATTTCAAAATACTATTTTCCCAAAAAGGAAGGAACAGTCGCCCTGTTGGTGTTCTCCCCAAACTCCTTTGCCCTGAGACTGTGGACCCCTGGTCTGTCTCTGTCCCACCCTGCAAGCTCCTTATCCTGGCATCCCTCTTTCCTTTTGTCCACCCTGCCCCATTGGGGGGAATCTGACCTCCTCAAAGCTCAGCTCCCACCACCTCCCAGGGCTGGCTCATCCCTCCCAGGCCCCCACCGGGTGTGCTCCCTTCTCTGAGCCACCCCTGTGCCCGTGCATCTTGGAACACCTTCATCCCCCGGTAAGAACACAGGCTGGCACGTCTATCTTTATACTTCTCACTATGTCTTGGCACACCGTCCTTGTTCAATAAATGTATGTGGAGTAGAGTGACTGTAAATCTACTTTATTCAGGGAAGCAAGAATATAGATCGTGAAGAATTCTGGCCTTCAGGAATATTCATAGTAACTCATCTTACTGAGGACTCACTACGTGCCAGGCACTGGGCCAAGCGTTCTCACACGGATGTCAATCAAAGCTCCCATCAGTCCCTTTCTGGACCAGGAGCCTGCGAGGCTGTGACTTGACCTCAGGTCTTAAAATGCTCCTAACCACTGGGCAGTGTTGCCTCAGGGATGAATGGGATGAAAAGGCCTATTTCCCCAATTTTAATCATTTAACTTTAATTTAAAATTTTCCCACTGTTTTCCTGGGATGACAGAAAGGTCTGACCAAGATTAAAACTTTGCCAGGTATCTGCACCTTCACGTTCACTGCACCATTATTTGCCATAGCCAAGGCATGGAAACGAGCAAAGTGTCCAACTGTAGATGAATGGATCGAAAAATTACGGTATATATTTACAATGGACTATTCCCCGTCCATAAAAAAGAAGGAAATCCTGCCATTTGCAGCAACACGGATGGAACTGGAGGGCATTAGGCTAAGCGAAGTAAGTCAGACAGAGCAAGACCAATACTGTATTATCTCATATGAGGAGTCTAAAAAAAACCTCAAACTCATAGATACAGAGATCAGATTGGTGGTTGGCAGAGGCCAGGGTGGGGGGAGGCGGCATGGAGCAGGAGATGGGGGACCCTGGTAAAGATGGTCAAAGCATACAAACTTCCAGCTATAAGGTAAGTAAGTCCTGGAGATGTAATGGATGGTGTGGTGACTTCAGTTAATAATGCTCTATTGTATATCTGAAAGTTGCTAAGAGAGTAGCTCTTCAAAGTTCTCCTCACAAGGAAAAAGTGTTAACTATGTGAGGGGATGAATGTTCACTAATCTTTTTTTTTTTCCCCTGGGGATTTGTTTTATTTTATTTTTTTAAATTGACATATAATGTATTATTTGTTTCAGGAGTGCAGGTCTGTGATTCATTAGTCTTACACAATACATAGCTCTCACCGCAACACACTGTCCGTCACTGTCCCCAATGTCTGTCTCCCAGCCACCCCATCCCTCCCACCCACCCCCAATGTTTACTAATCTTACTGTGGCAATTGCTTCACGATACACACATATACCAAATCACTTGGTACACCCGAAACGTATGCGATGATACACATCTATTCTATCTCAATAAAACTGGGAGGGGGCGAATGCCAGAGAGGAACCTCAGAGAGGACAACCTTTCTAAGGGAAACTGAAGGCTGAGCACAATTATACACAAAACCTCCTGTAAAACTCCAGTCATAAAAAAGATTAGATTCAAGCCAATACAATGTTTCTGAATGAGTGATTCGACGTCACTTAAAGAGATGTGATCATGGTCACAGCAGACGAATGTTAAGCTGGCTAGAATTCATTCTAGAAGTAGTCGAAAGCAAGGCGATAAAATTAAACACCGCTAAAAATGACATTGTGCATGCTTATGTCCTGTATGTGTTACTGTACATGGGCTATATTTGCACTCAAGTATGAAAGTGCAGAATCTCTATATAAAAACATGCACCCTGTGCTTTCTGACCCGGGACAGATGCTTTCTTTTTAACACGGCTGAGGATAATTTTGGTGGTCAGCTATTTTTGTGTTCCTGGCTGACTCGAGGTCAGGTGAGAGCCACTGAGTCTGAGGTCCCATGTGCAATTTAGGCATACCCCCCTCGCCCCCCTTGGGTGAAGGAGCTGAGTGTCTATGTCACACAGGAGCTCACACCATACCCTACCCTTCGGACCGCAACACGTCTGGGCAGAGGACATATTTTTGTCACCCTACTCACTAAAAAAACCCCACCAAAACCAAAAAAACCAATATTTACCTTCTAATGGAAACATTAAACAATTTTGAGCAGCTCTATTGGGATATAAGTCCCATACTGTAATATTTCCCCATTTAAAGTGTATAATTCGATGGTTTTCAGGACAGTCGGCCCTTGAAGAACACGGGAGTGAACTGCCCAGGACCACCTTTTTTTTTTTTTTTGAAATAACTACAGTACTGTACTGTAAATATATTTTCTCTTCCTTATTTCCTCCCTTCCTCTCTCTCTTTCTTTCCTTCCTCCTTCCTTTCTTTTTAAGATTTGTTTGTTTATTTATTTGACACAGAAAGAGAACGCAAGCAAGGGAGGGGCGGCAGGCAGAGGGAGAGGGAGAAGCGGCTCCCCGCTGAGCAGGGAGCCCAATGAGGAGCTTGATCCCAGGACCCTGGGATCATGACCAGAGCTGAAGACAGCCGCCCAACCAACTGAGCCACCCAGGCACTCCTCTTCCTTACGATTTTCTTAATAACATTGGCTTTTCTCTAGCTTACTTAATATGAGAATACAGTATATGGTCCATTAACACACAGTCTATGTATTAATGCTTCTGGGTGAGGCTTCCACTCAACGGTAGCTAAGTTTTGGGGGAATCAGAGTTACACGCGAATTTTCAGTGGCATGGGGTGCTGGCATCCCTAACACCCCCCCATCGTTCAAGGTCAACTCCGACCACCACTACAATCTAATGTTTGGGTGAAATTTTCATAACGTTAATTATTCCACAAAAATATCAGAAAGTTCCCTGGGAGGACGCAGGTGAATTCCGGGCACCCTAAATGCCACGTAGGCATGGGAGATCACTGGGTGAAGGGGGGAGCCCCTCACAGCTCATTTTTGGAGTCTTCCCTGGCATCCCAGAATCCTTCTAGAATTACAGCTGCACCTCACACAGGGGAGCAGACACTGCAGATGACTCAAAGGCCCAGATACCAACTCGGGAGAGGTTTGCAATCTGAAATGCATTCATGAGAGTGCTCCAAGGCTCTGCTTCTGATTCTCCCCTGCGAGTCCCCTTCCTCTGGGCCAAAGTGCACTTATGAAATCCTTCTGTCAGGCATGGATGCTGCTGGAGGTGCCTCTGGCTCTCAGATCCTGACAGCAGTCTTCTTGGTGGGGAGGCGGGGTGCTGGTTAAAGTGTCCTTGTCCTCAGGACCACCAGCTGTGTCCGCACCCAGCCAGGAGGCTCCCAGCCGCTCTTGCACAGTCTGGGAGAACCCTGTGGTGAGGGGGGGCTGCCAAGGAGTGGTTTTCAAGGTCTTTGCGCAAGAAAGCATGAATCTAATTTCAGCATAAAATCTCCTGCATGCGGACATCTATTCAAGTAAGCTCTTTCATTAACTAAGCGGCATCCCTCTCCTCTCCAGCTCTTTCTTGGCAGGCTTTCCCCTGCACTCTCTGGAGATGAGGGGGGTGGGGTGGGGAAGCAAAACCTCAGCATCTACACCAGGCTCTTACATTTTAGAAAAATAAAGAAATGGAGTAAAACTGCTCTCCCGGGCCTTTCTCTCATCATTCACATCAGAATTCCCTTCTGGAATCCCTACCATCAGTAACAAAAGCTACCCCCAAGACTCCATTTTTTACCTATGAGATCAGGAAAGATCAAACAGTTCGACGATCCAGCGAGAGTTTAAATTTGCGTACCCCTTCTAGAAGGCAATTGGACAAGCTTTCAGAATTAAAAATGTACACATCTGTGGACCAGAGCGGTTGCTAGGCATGGATCCAACCACTATCCCTGCAGAGGGGCGTGTGTGCGTGCGCGAGGACGGTAGCTCAGCTCGGTGCTGTTTGTGGTCCTTGAAGATGGGGGACAGCCTGAGGCTTGGCAGGAACCAGGTAAGTGACAGCACCACAGCCACGTGGCGGGGCCACCGTGGGACCACCCTTCCACAGAGAACAAGGTGAGGCTCTGCGTTCTCTTGGCAAACAAGCTCCAAGATTTTTCTCCAAGGGGAAAAAGCAGCTTGCAGAACATGGCTAAATTATGCAGGGAGGGGTGGGGAGACACAGACAGTATTTCTGGAAGGGCATCCAAGACCCCGGGGTGGGATGAGGGTGCAGTGATTGCCTCGGAGGAGGGTACTGGATACGGAGCAGAAATCCCTTTCAAGTGCACGTGTGCACTTTGTATGGTCACAATATTTTGCCACGTGCCCATATACACTACCTTAGCATGTGCTGCTGCACATGTTAAACATTGGTAGGCATGGGATTGTTATTGAGAGCAGTCTGACTTCCCTGACTTCTCCATGGCTCCAGACCCCACTCACCCAGAAGAACCAGGGGCCACAAGAAGGAGAAAGCCATATCTGAGCTCCCCTTCCAGCACGTAAAAGGACGGGCCCAAGGTCCCCCAAGGGTCCTCCCGCTCCTGGGGTGTGGAAGACACCAAGCAGCAGGTGCACGTGGCACCCAGAAAGCCAGTTCTTTCAGAACCTTATCTCATCAGATCCTCCCCGGGTCCGGGGCCAAGGCTGCGGTTCCTGAGAACAGACAGGGCCCCTGTCTGGCTCCAAGGCCAAAGACCCGAGTAAGACACAGCCGGGTCTATCTGAGTGATTGCAGGGTGTCTCCCTGTTGCCCCACCCCAAATCAGTGTAAACCTTGCCTTACAATCCTACTCCAAGGGGTGAGAAATACCTCACATAGAGAGAGACTGCTCACATCTATGGACAGACGCCCACCTCACCCCTGATGGGAAGACCTCTGACTGCCCTCCCCCCACCATAGGGCCCGGGGTCATGGTGACATCAGGAAGCTCCTCTTGGCCCCCACCAGACATTGCTGATTCCAACTCCACTTTCTCTGCCCATCTAGGCCGTGGCAACGACAGCAAGTCTGCCCCCCTGCTCCCCATATCCCTCCCTCCCTTGCACAGGCAGGATGATGAAATCCCAGAAATGTCTTGCCTTGGGACAGAGACTGCTGTGGCCTAACCAGCCCAGCTCAGCACATGTCCCATGCCCACACCCCACCCCGGCATCCAGAGTTTCCAAAGAGCTTTTCAGGGCCCTACTCTTAAATCTGAGGGGGAAGTGAGGGAGCAAAATGTCTAGAGGGAGAAAAGTCGAGAAAAACTCCAGAAAAGGCTCCAGATGTGATGCAGGATGGAGACTAGCCCTTTGAAAGGGCACTGTGGCCCTTTCTGCCTGGCTCATCTTGGGGGTCTGGGGGGTTCTAGCACTCCCTCTGCAAAAGGGCTTGAGTGATCGTGCAGGTGACTCATGGCCAAAGGCACCAAGACGAGGCCCTTCCACACACACAAGTGACGCTCAGCCTCCAAGTGACAGATAATCCCCGGACACAGGGCCAGAACTAGAAGCAGTGAACTCCTGGAATCTTTCTAACCCCTGGAATGCCTGGGGTGGTGGAGAGGGGAGCAGGGGCTGTCTGAGGCCTAGAGGACAGGAGAAGAGGTCAAATTCACAGTGGGCAGGCTGGGATCTGTATTCTGAAAATGTGGCTGTAGTTTTCGAAAATCTGTCCCTCCCTCCGAGCATTAGCTTCACAATGAAAGCCCTGTCCTCACTGTGAATGGGGGGTGGGGGGAGATAGTCCTGGGTAGAGATCCAGCCTGCACCCCGCCGGGGTGAGACCTCAGACCCTGGGTCCACATCACCACCCAGCCAGACTGGGACCCCCCCCCCCAGACCAAGGGTGATCCTTCCACCACCATCCCATGCTTCTCAGCATTGAAGGGGCTGACCTCCTTAGCCCTCGAGCCTAGGTCAAATTAGACTCTAGTCCAATTTTCAAGTAGGGTCACTCCCCACCCAGACAAAAGACGTGCTTGCCGGTTGAACTTCAGTCTCAGAAAATTCCTGAGTGTGTGTGTGTGTGTGTGTGAGAGTACGTCTATGTGTGTGTGTCTGAGTATCAGGGGCGTGTGTGTGAGTGAGCACGTTGGTGTGCGTGAATACATAGGAGTACGTGTGGTGTGGGGATGTGTAGGAGTGTGAATGTGTTTGAGCATTGGATATGTGTGTGTTTGAGTGTTGGGTACGTGTGATTATGAGTGTGAACGTGAGCATGTATGGCTGTGAGAAAGGGTTTGAGGGTTGGGTATGTGTATGTGGTGTGCTAGGAAAGGGGGGACAGGCCTACTCTCTTGGGTGAGGCCCCAGGTGGGGAAGCCCACTGAGCGGTGCCCTCTCTGGGCAACACCATCTTGATGAAATGGGGACAATTATGGCCACCTCCTCACAGAAGTGAGAGCAGAGGCAGAGATCCCATGCCAAGGTTCTCACACCAAGACATGGGGATCGGAGGGCCTGGCTCAGGGTCAGAACAGCCTCTCCCTGCCTCTGGTCTCACTGGGACTCCATGGGTTAAAGTTACCCCGCCACAGGAATCCCTGTGATAACAGGAGACTCAGCTTCCTGCAGTAAACGTGTTGGCATTTCTATTTTTAATAAAAAAAAGTTCTTGGTGTCCCTGTCATTTTAGGATTTCATGAAGAGCAAAGGGAGAAGCAACATATACTCTATATTGTACTAAAAAATACTTTAAAGTAAGTGTAAGTCTTGTTTAACCTGCCAAAATTTGGCTATAAAAAATGATCGGGGGACGCCTGGGTGGCTCAGTTGGTTGGGCAGCTGACTTCGGCCTGGGTCGTGATCCCAGCATCCTGGGATCGAGTCCCACATCAGGCTCCTTGCTCGGCAGGGAGCCCGCTTCTCCCTCTGCCTCTGCCTGCCATTCTGTCTGCCTGTGCTCGCGCTCTCTCTCTGACAAATAAATAAAATCTTTATAAAAAAAAATGATCGGATGATCAGATGAAAATTCTTTATTTCTGCATCAGATTAATCTCCCAGAAGTTTCTCTTTAGAGTGTTTGTTGCCTCAAGTCCATCTTCCTTTATAAGCAAATTTCATGAACTATAAAAACAATCTTTCAATTTAAAAGTACTGCCTAAATTGTGTTACGTCAAAATTTCCAGAAGGTTCTTGTGAACTTAGGAAACCCCCGATGAATAAGACTGACTGAGGGAGGAGTGGCATGACAATGGGCAGGAGGAGGGGGACATGGGGAGATCAGTGCTGAGCCCCTTTCCAGCTGGTTTCTGTGAAGCCCTCTGTTTGAATGCCCAGGGGAGTCCTGCTGGCAGGATCTGAGCTCCCGAGAGCCAACCGCATGCATCTCTTCTCAACTCCATGCTTAGGGACCTCACACTCACACTGATGACCTGAAATTAGCCATGGCAAGCCACTTGTCAAACATTTATCTGCACATCCCCAAGCAGGGGCTCTGTTTTGTAAGGTTCTTATGGCTTGGAGAGGTAGCAAGGCAAGTGACCTGACCCCAGAGTCTATGTCCCATCAACTCCAGCTTAGTCCCTTCTGTGGCATCCATCCATGAACTGAACCATTGTAGGGAGAAAAGGGGTGTCAAATATGATGGGGTTCCCCGTGCGGGAAGAAGTCTGGGACAAAAGGATGAGTTCTCTCCCATGTCATGTAATCTCCCTGGATGTCTGAAATGAGAGACAAGCCCCCTAAGCACATGACAAGCTTTCGTGAAGACCACCATGCAAGTGAATAGACCGTGTGTGTGCGTGTGTGTCCCAGCCCCCCTTGATTTTGAGGGATAAAACCATGCCTACTTCTTGCAGGGAAGAGAGGAGTGGGAAGACTATCGACATGGAGGGAGGGCAAGATGGAGTGAGTGCTGTATTTACATGATACAAGACCTGACTTCTAGAAAAACTGTGAAAACTATTTGGTCGAACTGGGTATGTGGTGCATGCCGGTGAAGGAGAGAGTCTTTAACTGATGCCTACACTCACCTTCTGACTGTGGTGGGTCCAGTCTGCAAGTCCTGGGACCAAGGGACTTGGGTGTGCACATAGGGCACAGAGGGGACACCGATGGCCCTCAGCTCCACATCGTTTTGGCCATATCCTGACATCTGGGATTAGCAACACTGGGCGATTCTTGGGGAAGACACCTAAAAGCCAGAACCCAACTATAGCAGGGTACATAATGGCCCTCAAAGACATCGGGTCCTAACCCTAGATTCTGTAAAAATAGGTATATGGAAAAAGGTCTTTACAGATGCAGTTAAGTGGAAAATCTGGAGATGGGAGATTCTCCTGGATTATCCAGGTGAGCCCTAGATTCAATCACAAGTGTTATAAAAGGGAGGCAGAGGAAGATCTGATATGGAATTGGGGAAGGCGATGGGACCACAGAGGCACATAACGGAATAAGGAGACACAGCCAAGGAATCCTGGCAGCCGTCAGAAGCTGGAAGCAACAAGGAACAGATTCTTCTGTAGGGCATCCAGAAGAAAGTGAGGGCCCTTCTGACACCTTGATCTCGGCTCGGTAAAACTGACTTTTGGACTTCTGGTCTTCAAAACTGTGAGAAAATAAATTCATGTTGTTTTATACCAGCAACTTCATGGTAATATCTTGCTGGCGGCCACTACTACGCCAACTAAGACAAAAGGCAATGCATTCAAAGCGAGGGTTTTCACTTCTAGCACAAACCAAGAATCTGTTCCTTCTCCAGAGCCAGCTTCACCCCCCGCCTCATAGATGACTCAATGCAGTAAGTCGTAAAGGATAGGGAAGCCTGAAGAATTCATCGACCAGAAGTGCAAGCCTCCTTGCCCAGTGTCCACACATGTGCGGTCCCTGCTACCGTGCTCTTGGACAGCCTGTGTCTTCAGCTGGGCGCACCTGTCCCTCCCCGGCCCTCCTGCCTCCACTTCTCTCTTTGGAGCTCATACTTGAGGCCAGGCTCTTGTGGCCCCGTTCCTGGCAAAGTCAGGACTCCCCGCCTCCGTGATGCTGGGGTCTCAAGCTCAGACTGCACACGGGCCATCCTGTAATGTCAGTGAGTAAGGGACCTGAGCAGGAGAACCCGGGAAGCCTGCACCCATCATCCCAAGGGCCATGGTGTACTCTGCAGATGGATACACTCAGCAGTGCTCACCTTCTTCTTCTTCTTCTTTTTTTTTTTTTCAAGAGAAGCTGAAAATCCCACCTTCTAATGTAAAATCTCCCGATTGTGTCATTTGGTGGCTGTAAGAAATAGTTTGAGCCCTGGGTACCACACAGAAGGACAGGCACCCACTGTGTGGCACAGGTCCCAGGGTTCTCCCCGTCTGACAGCGTTTACCTAATGGGTTATCCCACCCCTGCTTGGTGACTACCTCTGCATCCCCTCTCTGACTTCTGGACCCTTCTCTGAGGGCAGGATCATGCCCCAGAGGCCCCAGGTCCTGACAAACACAGGACCTCTCCAGGAGCGGTCAGTCACTACTGAATGACTGAAGAAGGAAGGAGAGGAGGAAAATCAGCAAAATGCCAGCAACTCTCAGATGTCAACAAAATCACCTCTGAGGGTCTGTGTCCCTCTGCTGTGCCCTCAGTGTGCTTGGAACTCTGAGCAGCTCTTAGCCCAGCTAGGACTGGGTCCGGCTTTCTGCAGGAGACCCGGGGAAGATGAAGGGGAGACTGGTCATTCTTAGCAACCGTTGGCCCCTGTCGGACCTCAGCCCTGGAGACTCCACCTCTGAGGAGGCTTCCAAGTGGCAGATCACAGTGGGGCGAACGCCAGCCCAGAAAGAAGGCCTAAAACAACCCCTCCTGGGCAGAGATGGGCACAGACCTCTTCACGCCTCAGCGTCCCCGCACGGAAAGCGACAAGGGTAAGTGGCTCATTCCAGGAGCATCTTTCCAATTTTCACCCTATCCTTGCACCCAGTATGCAACCATTTCCTTAGTATTTTTCTAGAAAAGTGATGAAGTTTCTGAAAGCCTAAATAAATGCACTACAAAAAGACACAGCCATGAAAAGAAAACCAGTATCACTTGCCATACATGTACAGGCCATCATCCAGGGAAAAAACAAAAAACAAACACCAGAATAACGTGTTTAATTCTAGCCAGCTGCTGCTGTTGAGGTCTGAGCTCGGGACAGTGTCCTCCTTGCAAGGGGTGCCTGGCAAGTGTAAGAGAGCTGTAAAAGACATCTTAGCACCCAGCTGAGACTTTCTCCTGGCTACTTGAAAAGGAAACAACCTTCCCATGTGGGAGTTGCACGTGGCTCCCTGCCTTCACCGGGGCGTGCAGGGTGGGATCTGCTTGGGGGTGGGGGGCGAGCTAGGTAGTTACAGCCCAGAGCTCACCTTTTCCTTAGGGGACAAAACATGTGCAGCCCCTTAAGAAAGCAGAACAAAAGCCCAGATCAGGAGAGTCTGAGTCCATCTCTCTCCACTAGGCTCAAAGCACTGCAGAGAAAGCTGAATGCAGGTAGGAAGCAGGAAAGAAGGCTGGGGTGCTGGTGGAGGTGGGGCGCAGGAGGGCACCTGAGAAGAGGAAGGAGGGAGGGTACCACGGCCAGAGGGGCAGACCCTCCCAGAGCAAATGTCTTGGTCAGTCCACCAGTCTGGCTCTAAGGCCTCCCATCAGGGGCCTTGAATGCCGCACTGAGGGGTTTAGAACCCAAAGGGCTTTGGCAAAACCTCCACTTTTACCTCCTCTCTCTGCCCAGAAACACCCACAGGCGCCCTATACATTGTTAATGATGCCCTGCAGCCCTGAGATTTTTGCTGAAGGTTCAAGAATTTAAATTGATGCCTGCTTGGGCTGGGGGAGGCTGCATCCCAAAGCCGGCTGCGGATCCTTGGTTCGTTTTCACTTTCAGCAGCGACTGGCCTCAGAAACAAGGCCTGTATAGATCTTGGCCCAGGGCTGACCGCTGGCACATCCCACCCCACAGCCCTCAGCGAACTCAGACAGAGGCCTTTCATGGCTTCAAAAGTTCCACCAGGTCCTCCAGCCACAGGAGGCTGGAATGGGTAACTGAATCCTACTCAAGCTTAAAAAAAAAAAAAAGGCACAGTGACCTTTTGTCCCAGCAGAAGTTCCCGGCCAGCCCTCTCCCCAGCCAGCTGAGGCGGCCCAGCCAGGAGAGTAAGGAATTGCAGATGTGCGCGAAGGGCGGCAGCCGCCCTCCCCACCGCCCAGCCATCTCCCCGGACAGCACCGAGTCGCCACGGTGTTCAGGACGCCCGAGCCCAGCCCTGCTCCCCATCCCGGATTCCCTCTCCCAGCTTCGCTCGAGGCTGCCTCTTCCTCAAGCCTCGCCGAGAGCCCTTTCCGCCAAGAGGTGGCAACACGGAATCAACCCTTCCACGGACAGAGGTTCATTTTGGGACGCGAGGAGAACGCACAGGCCCTTCCGGAGCGCACGAGGGCTGCTCCCGACGCCACGGGGGCGAGTCCCGCGGGCTGCCGGGAGGGTGCAGGTGGGGCCGCCTCTCCTCGGTGGGCGCGATAGGCTGAGAGCCGGGTTAGGCACCCCGCGCCCGGGATGCGTGAGCTTGCGCGTGGCCGCCTTTGTGGGCGACTTGGCGCTTTCCGTACTGGACATGGGGTGGGGGGTGCGAATACTTCTGTATTGTGAAGGTCCAGGCCCGGGACAGGACCAGTTCTGGCTCCTCTGTTGAGGGCTGGGCCGGGTCGTCCTGACCAAGTCCCGGACCGAGGATGGACAGTCTCCTCTCCCACACCTCCCAGGAACAGCCACTCGGGGACGGGGGACAGGAGGGGACAGGCCCGGACGGTGATAGCCCCTAGTTCTAGGACCGGGGCAGATCGATGCCCCCGTCCCGCACCACGTCCGGGTCCCCAGCGCTCCGTTCTCGGTTCCAGGCGCCCAGAGGCTAGGGGGCGCGGAAGGCGCGCCCACCACACTCACCGCACATCGTGACTGCTGCTCGTACCCTTCGCGGCTCCGGGACTCTGCACGTTCTGGACACTCGGAATTCCGTGCGCGCCTGGCACTCCGCGGGCCTCGGCTCCCGCCGCCCGGCCTCCGGCCCTTTTAGCTCGGAGCCCTCCGCCAGAGGCGGGGCCGGGGCGGGGCCTCCTCCCGCCTGCCTGCTCCCCATTGGTCCCCGGTTGTCGTGACAACGGCGGGGACTGGGCCCCGGGGAGGCAGGGAACCGGGTGAGGGGCGGTTACCGGCTCCCCCGGCGCGTGGGCGTCGGGTCCTGGACATGGACTGGGGGCGGCAGACGATCTGAGGTCAGATCCAGACTCAAAACCATCTAGGCGTGGGCCCTTGGGCGGGGGACTGAGTCGCTCCTTGCTTCAGTTTCCCCGTCTGTAAAATGGGATGACAGTGGACCCTCACTACCCGGTCCTGGTGAGGATTAAGACAGTCTGTGTACGGCACAGAGCACAACGTCACACACCCTGCGCCTCCCCGGTGCGCCCCTCTCTGTGCCGGGCTCCTCCCAGGGCGCACGGGAGGCCTTCAAGCATGAACTCTAGAGCCCCCCGGGATAGATGAAAAACTGGGGCTCCTCCGAGGTAGAAAGGGACTTTGCCCTAACGGGGAGGCCAGAATTGGCAACTTCTGGCAGTGGCAGAAGTCGAACCCAGGATTTACTGGAGAGATGGAACTGGAAGGCGGGGATTCGCCAGGTCGTGAGCGCAGCTGGGGCGACCCGGGGAGCCGCCCCCCGCCCTGAGCCTCGCTGGCCCGTCTGTCCTCAGCGCACTGGCCCGCGCCAGCCAGGGGCTTCTTCGCCCGCCCGCGATCCTGGAGCCCGAACCCGGCCCCGCCGTGAGTCACTGGGACCCGCGTTCATCCGCCCTGGTTCCTGGCCGTCTCCTCCCCTCCCTTCTGCTCTCCGGGCCTCGGTCTCCCGAGGAAGGTCACGAGAACTGGCCCAACATTTGCGTACTTTGAAGCCATCTGGTGTTTTTTATTTTACTTAAAAAAAAAAAAAAATCTTGAAATTCTAAACAGATCCTCCCCAGTCGTGTTAGAGAACAAAACGAAGCTTTCTGCGTCTTGTCTGGGGCATTTTCCCCCGATGTAATCTCCCTCTAGCTTCACCAAGGTTCTGCAGGTCCTTGTTTTCCCCATTTGCCCCCTCAGGATACTGAGGCTCAGCGACAGTAAGGAAGGGGTTTGGTTGAGTCATTCTGCGGGGAAATAGTCCATGGAGCCGGCTCTGAAGCAGCTGTGTCTGCCTCTCACCCTTCACTGTGCAGGGTTGTACATTCATTCATTCATTCATTCCTGAGCAGTGGCTTCATGCCTGTCCTGATGCTTAAGGGGACTTCATGATGAGTGAGAGTAATCCAGCCTGGGCACCTGCCTGCCACTTATGGAGTGGTGGGAGGGAGACACTAATGCACCCTCACATAGAAAGCGAGAAAATTCCAGGTGGGGTTGGCATTACAGGTTGGTGGGCAGGGTGGGTTGATGGGGAGGGTGCCAGGCTCTGCCTGGGGCTGGGCTGGGTCTGGAATTGGTGCAGGTCAGTACAGAGCCAGGGCAGGTGGCCAGAGGAAGCAAGCAGGCTTGAGAAGGGAGGTTTAGGCATGTGCAAAGGTCCTGCTCCTGAGGACCAGAGTTCCACCCCAGACCAGCATGAGGTCATCAGGCCCTCTCCCAGGCCCAAGATGCCAGGAGCCCTGGGGTCCTACTAGGGTCCAGATCTGCCTCCCAGCCTCCTTGGGGATTCATAGCTCCCCACTGTGGTTAACATTATCCTCCCTGCTCTGGGGACTGGTCATGTGGCCTGGGCCTAGCCACCTAGCCATGTGGTCCCCCTGGCCTTGGCATTGGTTCAGGGAGCAGCGTGTGGCCCATGCTGGGCTCTTGACAACCTGTTCGGGGACATGAGGGAAATCAGAAAATATAAGCTTCTTCCCTGTCTGGTGGCACAGCTGGTTGGCGGGCAGGCGGGTGATGCTGGGGACCCTCTTGTCAACTTTGGGGTGGGGTGGGGAAGGGAAGGGATGTCTGAGAGTGCAATCCAGAGCAAAACAGATCTCTAGAATGGAGGAAGATGTACATTTTTTGGAGCCCCTGGATTTAGCTGGGCCCAAAGCCAGAATTTATCCCTGGAATTCCCATCTTCCCTTGAGGCACTCTGAAGTGACTTCTGTCATTTGCAACGAATAGAGTCCTGACTCCTTCCACCTTCAGGAGCTGTGATCTGAGGTTCAGGGGAGCAGTTAGGCAGCTGGTGCTCCCAGCCTATAAGGTGCTGCTGGTTAGAGCCCCTGCCTACCCTCGGCCTTAACAGGGACCTCTCCTGGTGCAACCCAGGAGGCCCCTGGGATTTGGTAAAATAAAGCGATCTGCCCGAAGTCACCCAGCTCGGAAGTAGGGGGCTGGTTGGGATCAGGAGGTCCAGGCTTAGCCCCTGTCAGAGGAAGGAGGATGGAAGACCACGCATAGACGCCCTCTCCCAGTCTGGCCCCATACCTGTGCTCCCGGGAGAGTGAGCCTGAGTGGCTGGAGCCCAAAGCCCACGGGGCCTGGCTGATCACCGCAGACGCAGGCTGATCACCTGGCTGATCACCACTTTCCAGGAGTGACCTTGACCCCTCTGGCCCACAGAGTAGGACCCTGTGCTCGGATGGCAGAGAGCTGCCCCCAGCATGGCTCCTACATCCCACACTGTTTTTTTTTTCAAACATTAAGTCAACTTCTAAGTTGGGGGATTTGTTCATTGACTGGTTTCTCCCACACAACCCAGAGAGCTACTGGCGCCTCCCATGCTGTCCACAAAAGTCCCACAACTCTCCTGGTAGACACAGAATGTGCCTGTTCTCCTCCGGCCACAGGCCCTGTTCAGCTGCTTTTTTTCTGTAACATTTCTCCACTGGGGCCTGGGGAGGGCTGTGGGATCCACAGCCATTGGGGTCCTCCTGCCAGTCTCCACTTACCCCAGCTGGGCTGGGCCCGCCAGGGGACCCCGGGGGTAGTCACCTGTGCCTCCTGATCTTCCTGTTGCCTCCTGGTCCTTTTTTCTTGGAAGAGATACATTTTCATTTTAGGAAATGAAGAACAAAAACATTTTTAAGGGTTAATCGTGTCAGCTTTTTACAACGCTCCCAAACATTATTCTTTGCATTGGTAGTTAATATTTTTTTAAAGGATTTATTTATTTATTTTAGAGAGAGATAGAGAGAGAGCGCAAATGAGTGGGAGGGGCAAAGGGAGAGGGAGAGGGAGAGGAGTCTCAAGCAGACTTCCTGCTGAGCGTGGACCCCAACATGGGGCTCGATCCCATGACCCTGAGATCAGGACCTGAGCCAAAACCAAGAGTCTGATGCTCAACCTACTGAGTCACCCAGGTGCCCCGATAGTTATTATTTAAAAAATAATATGGTTGTGCCACAAATACTCCTTTAAAGCCAGAGTTCGATTTCTAATGAGAAAGAATTTCAAATTGGGGCGCCTGGGTGGCTCAGTTGGTTAAGCAACTGCCTTCAGCTCAGGTCATGATTCCAGGGTCCTGGCATTGAGCCCTGCATGGGGCACCCTGCTCCGCTCCGTGGAGAGCCTGCTTCTCCCTCTCCCTTTACCCCCTGCCTGTGCTCTCTTGCTCGCTCTCTCTTTCAAATAAATAAATAAATGGAAGGAAGAAAGGAAGGAAGCAAGGAAGGAAGGATGGATTTCAAACCATGCTGTGAAGCCCGGATCTGGACCAGGAATGCCAATGCTGTCAATCCACTTCTGGGGCCATTGTACCCAGGAAAAGCTGGACTCTGCCCAGCCAGGAGGGGGTGGGGGTCCACGTGGTTGGGCAGAACTCTGGGATTGCATGCGCTGGCTGTTGGATATGGGTGAGTGGAGAGCAGCGGGGTACCTTGGGCCTCTCCGACCAAGACGCAGGGGCTGGTGATGGTAAGCAGTGTATTATTTCAGGCAAGCATCTCCTCTGGGACAAAAAAAAGGCACCAGATCCACTCTTTACCCCTCCCCCCTGGCTCTGTGCCCTGGGATACTGGCCTTCCTGGGGGTCTCAGGCCCTCTGGCTTCTGGTTGGTCTGGAGAGGGAGTGGACGCAGTCAGGGTGGAAATATGCCCCCTGAGGCCTCAGGTTCGGTCTGGTGGCCTCTCCGGCACCACCCTGTCTGGATCTTGCCCCTTTAGGTCTCTGAGTGGTTATGCTCAGCATGAGCCCCCACCCCCTAAACTGGCCCTGCCCAGCTCATGGCCTTAACCTTCTACACTGCCTTCCGGAAATGCTCTGTCATCCCGTCTGAGGGGTGACCCAAGGTGACTAGCTGTCTGACTTTTCCTGGGACCGCCTTGGGTTTAGGACTGAGGAGGTTCCCACCTCCCCAGCAACCCCTTCCTTGGTCCTGGACAGACTGGGCTGCTGGTCCCTCTGGCTGCCATGGATTTCAGCGGGGATTCTGATACTGGGTTCTTGCTTCCCCTGCCTCCTGTCTGCCGAGATGAGATCAGGAAGGGCCCTGTAGGTAGCTGAGTGGACTATTCCACACCACTGCTCACGTCCTGCAGATTCTGGTGCTGGGAAGGGAGGCGCTCTCCGAAGGTGGTGGCCCATGTCCCCTCTGACTCATCCGGGCTAACAGTGGCCTGGGGCTATGATTCTTGGAGCCTAGGGCAGGGACAGAGGTGAAGGTTGGAGACTCTTCTGGCATCCCCCTGCATCAGACAGTGTCTGGGTCCCAGAGCAAACCCAAACTCATTCTTGCCTCCTGCGCAGCCTGGTTTCCATGTTTGTTGAGAACCTTCTGGATCCTGCTGGGGCAGAAGGGAGGCTTCGAGGAGGGTCTGCCTGGGTGTTCACTAGGCACGTGGGCACCACGATGTCTGGGGTGACCAATGGGCAGAAGGGACATTGGGGCCTGTTCTCTCCTCTGGGGACGACACCTTAGATTCCTCTGTGGGATCACCCTTCTTTCCTCTCAACCTGCTGGGCCCCGCGTGGCTGGCTTCCTTCCCAGCTGCTGTCGCGGTGTCTGGCCCAGGCCTAGCAATGAGGGCACCACCCTCGGAATACAGGGGTTGGGTCTGGGCTGGCAGAAGGACCTAACTCAGATGGATGAGAACCGGTGAGTATCATCCCAGAGGAGCACTGCAGGACCCATTGGGGAAAAGGGAGTTTACTTTCCAGGGAAGTCACTGAGGAATTAGGATATAGGACTGGGGTGTTGTTTGGCCAGCTTGACCCCAATGGGGAGAGTTCAAGAGTGTAGATAAAGCAGAGGAAAGCAGATCAAGCCCTGCCTGAAGGCATGCATGCCTGAACTTCTCCAGCATTCTGTCCTTGTTGGGGTGCCCCCCACCACGCTGGCTTACCTGGTTAGGTTGACCCTTGCCCTCAGGGACTGATGCACTATTTGCCCTCCCCTGTCCTCCCCAGCCCCTACCTACTCACTGAGTTGGAGGTCATTACCTTCCTGTCCAGTGAGCTGTGGAGGTGGGTCCTTCCTGGGACCAGGTCCTCCAAGCACTGATCTTTGTGACGTTCTCCTGGGAGATGGGTAGCGCTACCACCAGTTTCTGTGACTCGAGAGCTGATCATTACCATAACTTTGACTTTCCATGGAGTGTGGGGAGGTAGGGGGGTCTCACAGCTGATGGGGCTTCCCCATTCTGCGGGCCCATGAGGGTTTTCCACATCTTCGGGAATAATCGGACCTATCTACCAAAACCATCCTTCTTTTCTTGTCAATGGCAACCAGAGTTTTCAACTTCCTTAGAAATATCTTTGTGCTCTTTTTTTTTTTAAAGATTTTATTTATTTGTGAGTGAGAGAAAAGTCATGGGGGTGGATCTGAGGGAGAAGCAGACTCCCTGCTGAGCAGGGAGACTGATGCGGGACTTGATCCTGGGATTTTAGGATCGTGACCTGAGCCAAAGGCTGTTGCTTAACCAACTAAACCTCTCAGGAGCCCAAATCTTTGTGTTCTTGGCAAGTATATAAACACACACACACACACACACACAGACACACACACACACTTTTGTTTTGAAAAATTTCAGAAATAGTCTCATGAACCCTTATCTACTCATCACCCAGAGTCAACAATTAGTTATTCACCTGTAACTGATTTTTTCTCAACTATCTCTCCAGCTTTTGTTTTGGACTAAGTCCTGATCTGATTTGATTCCTTAATAACTCATGACGTTTAAGGCCCTTAAGACTGTAATACCGGTACCACACCAAACAAAATGAATAGTAACATGTTAATGTTATCTGACACTCACCTCATCTTTAATATTGATAGGCATTGAGGTATATTCAACATTCCTTAATTGTCTCAAAATGTCTTCATGTAGCTTGTCGGTTTATTTTTTATTTTTATTTTTTGGCTTGTGGGTTTAAATCGGGATGCCGACAGCATTTACCCATTGCCTTTGGCTGGTATGTCTCTAAGACTTTTAAATTTAGAATCCGTGAAAACATACACAACCTCCCTCCCCCATGGGCGATGGTCTGATATTAGCAAGTGTTTTTACACCAGGCAGGGCTCCGAGCTGGCAGGAGGCTGTGTGCGGGCCACGTGCCACTGGTAAAGCAGCAGCCTCAGGGCCCAGAGCAGACAGGAGGTGTGGAGACCAGAGAGCAGGTCTCTGGCCTGGAGCTGGGCTGGTCAGGTTTGCACTCTGGCTCTCTGCAGCCTTGGGGTATATGGCTTTGAGCAAAGCGTTCTTCTCTTCCAGAAGATGGAGGAGAGCAGGCTATCCTATCTAGTGTCTGAGAAAGCACCAGTGAGTACATCCTTCCAGAGAGAAGTGTGGCGATATGTATCAACAGGGGCCTGATGTCAGGAAGTGTGAAACATACCCTCTATGAAATGTTGTGCAACTCTGAGACTCTGGGGGTGGGGGGTGGGGGGGGATGGGCAGTGGGAAGCAGGGGGTGTGTAGAGGCTATGTTATTTGGTAGAAAAAAAGGGCTACAAAGATGCTGTCTTGTGTATGCCCCATTGCACTTGGTTTAATAGATAACAGCTTCGGTGAAATACCATAGAATTCAGCCCTTTACTGAGCACAAGTCAATGGTTTTAAGTCTCTTCTTGGAGTTGTACAACCCCCACCACAATCCATTCAAGGATATTTCCTTTCTTTCTTTCTTTCTTTCTTTCTTTCTTTCTTTCCTTTTTTAAGATTTTTGTTTAAGATTTTTTAAGATTTCTGTTTGTCAGAGAAAGCGAGAACGCACAAGCAGTGGGAGGGACAGAGGGACAAACAAGGAGCAAGGAGCCCAATGCGGGGCTCTATCCCAGCTCTCTGAGATCGTGACCTGAGCTGAAGGCAGACATTTAACTGACTGAGCCACCCAGGCACCCCAGTTTGATCATCATATTTCCCTAAAAAAAGAAATCAAGAGCCTCCAAGGCTTCTTGTCCAAAGGGCATTCATTCTCCTGGGAAGAAAAAGGGCCCACCCCAGCCCAGGAAGAACAGGGAGGGCCTCCTGTCCTGCCTGCAAAGTGACGGGTGGCAGGCCTAGGACTCAGGTCCCAGCCAGCCCCATGAGGCCAAGGGCTGTGGGGGCCCACTCAGGGCTGGTTTCTTGGCGCAGCCCGCCTGGCTGGCTCCCTCCTTGGCGGGGAAGCCAGGGCAGGGAGAACAAGGCACTCTGTGTCCTCTAGGGATGCAAAGTGTCCCAAGTCATGAAGCTGACCGATCTTGGTCTACGGAGTGAAACGCTTTTGATCTTCTCGCAGTTCTGCAGATGTTGGAGAGCAAAAAAAGCTGAAAACAGGCCAACGTCCAGACTCTTGGCCCTCCAGCCTGGCATGTCTGTGTGCATGGCTGGGGTCATGGCAGGAATTCTGATAATGAGCAAGCACAGAGCCTTTCCGGGAGGGGATATGCTTACTCTGTCTCGAGTCCCACCAACCCTAAACACATAGGCATGTCGTGGTGACTGCCCGTTCTAGGGATGCTGCCAAGTCTGTGTACGTGAGGAACCTTCACAGCTGGCTGATGAAGATCATTCTGGATGGGACATTGTGCTCTCTCACTGGCCGTCAAAGATGTCCCTGAAATCCTGTGATGGGGGCTTCAACGGCCCCATTGGGATGGGACTTCCAAGATCTCCACTGGGCACACAACTCTGACCAGACCCACCTTCTGCCTTCTGTCCCCTGAACCTGACCTTATAGCCCAAAGGCCGGCCTGGAGGGCCACACAGTTCTGGCCTTGGGCCTTTGCTCAGTTCAGGGAACAGGAATGCACCTCAAACTGGCTGTTTGACTGTTTGCATCCCCTCAAAATTCATGTGTCGAAACCGTGACTCCCAGTATCATGGTATTTGGAGGTGAGGCCTCTGGGAAGTGGTTACATTTAGATGAGGCCATGGGGGTGGGACACTGTTGTTGGGATTTGTGTCCTTAGGAGGAGAGGGACAGAGATTTCTCTCTCTCTCCACACACAGGTGCTGAGGGAAGGTCATGTGAAGACACAGCAAGAAGGCTCTGTCTACCTGCCAGGAAGAGGACCCTCACTGAGAACGTGAAGAACTGAAGCCTCCACAGATTTAAGAAATAAATGTCTCTTGGGGCGCCTGGGTGGCTCAGTCGTTAAGCGTCTGCCTTCGGCTCAAGTCATGATCCCAGGGTCCTGGGATCAAGCCCCACATCAGGTTCCCTGCTCAGTGGGAAGCCCGCTTCTCCTTCTCCCACTCCCCCTGCTTGTGTTCCTTCTCTTGCCACCTCTCTCTGTCAAATAAATTTTAAAAAATTAAAAATAAAGGAATAAATGTCTCTTGTTTGAATCACCTGGTTATTATTATTTTTTTTTAATGGCACCTGAGCTAAGACATCAACTTCAACAAGAAAAGAAAGGAAATATTCTGTTCCCAAAAGCATACCCAGGGACTCAAACAGCATCCTCATGGTGCTGTGCCCAACTCACCCCACCTCCCAGTAGTCTTGGGGCTCAGCAGATGCCCTGCCTGGTGGCCACATCGATACAGTGAACCATCCCAGGGAGAGTAGAGCAGTGAACTCACTTCTCCCGTCAGAGCGACCAGTCCTGGGAGCTGAGGACAGGGGTTCACCCTGGAACCATCTGGAGTGAGAGGTGAAAGGAGGGTCTGCAGATGGGAAAAAGAGAAGATACTGGGCGGTCCAAGACCATTCACTGGGTGTCTGAGGGTCCTAGGTGGGCTCAGACTGAGAAAGGCTGCAGAAGCAGAACCTTCCTTTCTCATTTCTCCTCTTTCCCCCAACAGTAGCAATCTTGTCTCTTCCCTGACAGGATTGAGAGGGAAGGCAGCAACACCAAAGACAAGGATGAGGCTCCGCTCAGAAAACCTCCTGCATGGACCCCTCTCCCACCAGGCGATAGAACTCCTTTACCCCTCGGGCACTTCCTTGACCGGCCATGCACCAGTCTGGTGCTGGCAGCAAGGGCTGGTGATGAGTCAGGCTCCATCTCTGCTGTCGACAGCTCACGGTGAAGCTGGGAAGCAGATGTGAATCTTCACCGTGCTGCAAAGAAAAACAGCTTAAAGGGAACAAGTGGAGGCAGCCGCCCACTCTTCCTAGAACTGATCTGATGGTGTGTAACTGGAAGAGGAAAAAAAATTTTTAAACAGGTGGAAGTAAAAAAGGGACTTTACTGGTTCATGTAACTCCAGATTGCAGGGGTAGGTTCAGGTATGGCTGGATCCAGGTGCTCTGATCCTGTGTTCCATTTCTTAGCTCTGCTTTGGCTTCAGGTCTGCTTCCCTTACCCTGCTGGCCCCTGGAAGCCCCAGGCTTATGTCTTACTGACTCAGCAGCTCCAGTGGGGGTTCCTTCCCCAGAGATTTCCAGCAAAAGTCTTGGGAGGGATTCTTGCATCCCTGAGCTAATCACTGTATATGTCATCATAGGTCTGGGTTATACAACTCCCATGGGGCTGAGGGTGACATCCCCAAGTAAAGCCTGAGGGGCTGTTACTGGACTAAAGGCATGGGTAATGGGCTGTCCATTGCGGATGGGTTGGACAGGGATAGAGCTGAAGAGAAGCATGTGGGGAGCCCACCCAGCCAGAACCCGAGTTCTGTGGTTGTCCTTAAACAGAAGTGACGTGGAGGGCCTTTCACTGAAAAGATCCCTGAAGCAGGAGGAAGCTGGTTGGGTGGGCTTGGGTGCAGGCCTGGCAATAGCAGGGAGCTCTGGGAGGTTGCATGGGCAGAGGCTGGGACTATGAGTGTGGGGCAGTGGGGAGGAAGGGAGCCACGGCATGGCCTCCAGTATCCAGCTCTGAGGGCAAGGGGAGAGCCATTTGCTGGTCTTTGGATCCAAAATGGCAGCAGGCTGAGGGGATTGGGGCTGACTGATTGGGCCCTGTTGGATCTGAGCTGCCTATGGACACAGGCCCCCTCCCAAGTCCACCCCACAGATGTGAGTCTGGAGCTCAGGGAGGGACTGCCCTGGATGCAGGTATTAGAGCTGAAGCCCCAAATCTGAAGAAGTGCAGGGGGAATGGAGATACAGAGGAATCCAAGTCCTGGTGCCCGCCCCCCCGGCTGGCCTGTGACCCTGCGAGCCCCTTCACCTCCAGAAGACTTATCTGTGAAATGGGGCTGAAAAAGGCCTAGCTCCCAGGCAGCTAGGAGAACAGAGCAGGATGCTCTGCAAACCACAAAACACAGGCTAGGTGTTCAGAGGACAGCAGAGATGGGGGAGGCAGGGGAGGCCACAGAGGGTCTGAGAACCATAGCTCAGGGAGGGGCAGTGTCTATCCACATAGAGGGACTCTGGGTCCCGTTAGCTGAGGTAAAGTAGCCATGGCAAGGACTGGGAGGTGGGGCTCCAACCCGGTGGAGGGAGTTTAATCGGGGTGGGGGGGACACTCTGCCATGGGGTTACTGCCAAGGACAGCCTCAAAGCCACCCTGTTGGCAGCATTCAGACCCTTAATTATTTTCTCCTAAAAACACAGGGAAGTGAATGATCACTGGCCTTAGGGACGGGTGTTGCCCAGATGGCCTTTCTGTCACCCCTCCCAGCATAACAGGATTTTTCTAGATCATCTTGTCATCCTGCAGACGAAGAAAATGAGCTGTGTGTTACTTGTTTGCAGAGTGAGTCAGACTCCCGTGGGCTATGGGGACTCTGGGCCCATCTGCCCATTGGCCAGATGGGGAGAGGGCCCAGAGAGGCCCCGTGCATCATGCATTCACCCGGGGGGGGGGGGAGGGGCTGGGACCTTCAGGTGGGGCGACCTCCCAGGGTTAGCACAGGCTACCTTAACCCCCAAACCTACACATGGCCTGTGTTGCTTCAGGATGCTCTCCTAGGGGCTCAGCATTTTCCAGGCAGGGGTGTGTGTGTGTGTATGTGTATCAAAAAAGAGCAAGTAGGAGGCCAGGTGACAATGTAAAAGACTTTGGGGGCCATACTCAGAGGTATGAGCTCCATTCTCTGGTGAGCACAAGAAGTCACTTGTCTCCTCTTCCAGGCCCTTGCTCTTCCCTCAGCCTGGAAGCCTTCCCTGAGTCCCAGATTGCCACACAGGACTGGCTCATGTCACTCCCCAGAAAAAGTTCCTCTCCTCACTGCCGCTGCTGAAAGTGTCCACCTAGTGGTCCTGCTTGCTTGCCTGACACCCAGCACTTGCCCAGTGCTCCCTGGCTTTGGTCACCCTCCCCACTTGCCTTTGGGACAACAGGGCTGACAGAGCAAGGTCACAGATAGTCCCTGTTTGGATCTTTCTCCCTCTGCTGCACTGGAGAGAGGGCCTAGCAGGCCCTGGGCTGCTGCTGGGATCTGAGGGTGGCTACTCAGCCTGAGAGAGAGACTGCACATCCCCAGCTGAACAGCCTCCTCCCTCTGCTGTCACCACTGAAAAGATGTAAAGCTCAGGATTTACATTTACATGGCTGAGAACCCCTGTCCAGCAGGCCCTTTCTACAGAGAGCCTGCTCCTCTCAGGGTGGGGGAGCACGTGCTTCCGGCAGCCTGTTGGGTTAGGGTTGAATCCCCACTCTATTCCTACTCTACTCCTAAGGACCTTAACTGCTGGCCCTTTCTGGGCCACTCCACTGACTTCTTTTTTTGCATATGTGAAATATGAATGGGACCCTAGCTGGATGAGCTCTTATAAGGACTAAATAAGAGAAGGTATCGGGAACACACAGGGAATACCAGTACAACAAAAGGATAGTTAAAAAAAAATCTTGAAAATAAAAAACAAAATCCTTCTAAAGAATCCTAGAGCAGAAGAGGGATTAGAACTGAAGCTGTTTAAGAACATCCACAAGAAAACCTGGGGAGTGCGTACAAAGCAGTATTCAGAGGAAAGTTCATAGCCTTGAAAACATCATTTGGAATATCAGAAAGAAGAAAAATCCTTACAGGAAGGGCCTTCCCCCCGCCCTTCCTGTTTTGTTCACTGATAAGTCCCAAGTGCCTAGAATAGGAGGCAGAAGAAACTGAGAGAAAGAGAACAGGGAAGGCTCTGCTGTCAGGAAGGAGGAGGAGGATGTCACTGGCAACCACAAGGATTGAAATCTCAGGACCACACTAGATAAGGCAGAGGGCGGCTGATGCCAGCTGGAGAGTCTGGACAAAGAATAATAGTGCCCTAGGCAGACCCAGAACCTTCTATACAGTCACCAAAGCACTTATTACCTAAACTGGGACTCTAAGATGAAGGGCGGCACTATTAATAATGATGTGAGACAACAGTTGTCGACTTGGGACAATCTGCCCCACAAGTCAATTATAGGATCTTTCTATTTCCACACAACCCCAGAGAAGGCAGGGACAGGTGTCTGTGATGCAAGTGAGTGTGAAAGCTTGAATTAATAGAGATTACCAAAAATCTACTAAAATTGAACCCAAGCTTTGTGGATTCAAATTAAGTTCAGTTATAGAAAAAAAAATAAGCCGAGTTATATTTTGTATCAGTCAGAGTTCCTGCCTTCAAATTGGGTAGTTTGAGAAGATTTTTGTAAAAGGATCCTTTGTGAAGGCATGGTTGGGGTGGAGGGAAGCAGCAGGCAGGACTCTGCTGCTAATTACAGCAGGGACCCATTACTGTGCCTGGGCCTGGCAGGGTTAAGAGAAGGGAGAAGCTTTTGGAACTCTGAGACTGGAAGGGCCATGTAGTGAAGGTCGTCCAAGAGGAGCTATGACCTTTGGCTGTGGCAGGCTGACCCCTATATCCCTCTCTTCTCTGCCTCCAATCTTCTGCTAAACACCTCCCATTGCTGGAAGTCAGAGGAACGGAGAGCCCTTGAAGTGGCCCCAATAGATACAGGATAAGGATGGAGGTGGGTAGAGAGTGAGTCTGCAGGGGCAAATGGAAGCTGCCTCAAACATCCCACCCCTTTTTGCCCTCAGCATCCATTCACTCAAGGAAAACTTTGTGTCTGCACAGGGGGCCCAATAATTTTCAATAATAATAGAGGGACTGGCCAACTTTTTCTTTCTTTTCTTAGTTGAGATATAATTGACATATAACATTATATACATTTCAGGTGTATAATATAATGATATTATATTATATATATTATATATATATTGCATATAATAAATATATATATTTATTATATATATAATAAATATATATATTTATTATATATATAATAAATATATATATCTATATTGCATAATAATGCTTGCAACAAATCTAGTTAACATACGTCACCAGGTGTTACAAATTTTTTCCTGTGATGAAAACTTTTAAGACCTACTCTCTTAGCAACTGTCACATATGCAGTACAGTATCATTAACTATGGTCACCATGCTCTACACTGAATTTCCAGAACGTATTGGTTTTATAACTGGAAGTTTCTACATTTTGATCCCTTTGCACATTTCTCCCACCTCACCCCCACCTCTGGCAATCATCCACCTGTGCTCTGTGTCTATGAGTTTGGTTTTTTGTTTTTAGTTTCCACATATGGTGACCTCATACAGTATTTGTCTTTCTCTGTCTCACTTATTTCGCTTAGCATAATGCCCTCAACATCCACCCATATTGTTGCAAGTGGCAAGATTTCCTTCTTTATTAGAGCTGAATACTATTCCATTGTGTATATATACCAAATTGTTATCCATTCACCCACTGATGGACACATTGGTTGTTTCTGTATCTTGTAAATAATGCTGCAGTGAACATGGGGGTGCATGTACCATTTTGAGCCAGTGTTTTCATTTCCCTTGGATAATTACTCAAAAGTGGAATTGTTGGATCATATGGTAGTTCTATTTTTTATCTTTTGAGGAAGCTCCATAGTGTTTTCAATAATGGCTGCACCAATTCCCATTCCCACCAACAGTGCAACTGGATTCCTCTTTCTCCACATCCTCATCCACCCAACTTTTTCTATAAAGAATCAGGTAGTGAATATTTAAGCTCCGTGAGCCGTCCTGTTCTTATTGTAATTTGACTTTGCTGTAATAGCCACAGATGATATATAAACAATGAATGTGGCTCTTCCCCAATAAAAGCTTATTTACAAAAACAGGGACATTATGGATTTGGTCCATGGACCATAATTGCCCAACCTCTCAGCTATAACATTATTACAGGTGAATTTCGTTCCTTGGCTGGTCCTACTGAAACCTAAAGTGTTTACTACCACCAGTGTTTTTCGTGTGTGAAAACAGGAAAACGAGTTTGTGCTGGGACAGTGGAGAAAAAGCTGATTGCCTTGCTTTGTGCTGGTCAGGAGATCTGTGTTGGCAATTGGGGCTCCTTCTTCCACTGCCCATTCTGCATTCCCCTTACCCTCTGCCAGTGCCTTTACCAGGTAGCGTTCTTTATCTGGTGATTCTTTCCCGATCTTAACTCCTACAGCATCTGAGTCCTTTCTTAGTGAACCCATCTTTATTGGTTGTATGCTTTCCATGGACTAGTACTAGCCAGGGATAGGAGGAAGCACCCTAGGGTACACCCTTGGTTCACACAGTCTTCCTTGCTCCCTCTGCCGACAACAATCCAGTTTCTTTATCATAATGGGGGTCCATTCCCTCCCTAGTACGTGACACTTTCTATTCGCCTGTTGATTCAGTGAATGGAGAGCCCACGTGGCAGGGGGCACTCTCACCTTCCGGTAGTAGAAACCATAATTGTATTCCTTCCTGGCTGGGACCTGTAAGCTCCCACAGGGTCTAAGGTGACTGAAAGGGAATGCAAGGCTTCTTTAGAATGATGTCCATGAAATGGTTAAAGGGGAACATTCCCATTTCCACTGCTGGTGCTCAGGCCAGTGAATTCTGCATGTGGGGAAGATGGTACCATATTTGTTCATTGGTTTGATGCATACACACATTTTGTAGGGCAGCACTCCAGCCTCAAAAGGTGTTGTCTCCAGAGGGTCTCTAATGAAGCCACCACTCCTACAAGTCAGCTGCTTCTTGGTGATGGGGCATGAGGGAGCCCATTGGCCTACCTTTGGTGTAAAATGTATCCATTGGTTGGAGGCCATGGATATGGTAGATACGGTGGTCTCTGAATCTATCAATGGCAGTGCTGCTGGAAGCTCCACAGGCAGGGAAGGCAAAGATGCATTTGGAGAGTGCATCGTTCCAGGGAGGACAGAGCAATTCTTTGATTATGGCAGGGGTCCAATGTAATGAACTGGCCAAGAAATGGCCGGCCAATCCCCCCCAAGGAACGGTGTCATCCTGGGGGCTTGGCACTGGCTCCTGCTGCTGGGCAGGTTGGCCACTCAAGAGGGAAGTGGCCAGACCAGCCACGGGACAGCAAAGTCTGTGCTGTTGAGCCCATGCAAAACCTCCATCCCCTTCACCATGGCCCCAATACATAGCCTTTCAAAGAAGCATGTGAGAGATGGAAGGGATGCTGGCTGACAGCCACAGGTGGGTTAATTGTCCGTTTGATTACTGAGCGTGGCCTCCACTGTGGAAGCCCTTGGGTAGGTGTTCATAGGAGATGCACATGTCATCACACTCTGTGCCTGTCTCAAAGAACCCAGACCACCTGGCCCCCACATTTCCAATCCTTTTCTCTTCGAGGTCTTTCCAGCCAGCCATCCCTTTAGCCAATGCCCAGGAGTCTGAGTGTGCCTCTGCCATACTTCCTTTTGCAGGTAGTGCATAACCAGGTGAGTCCCCTGAAGTTCTTCCCATGGGGAAGATGTTCTTTCTCTGACAGCAGGGGGAGGGGACTGTAGGGGGGCTACCAGTCACTTCTGGCACTGGCGCTGGCTTACTATGGAACCCACGCATGAAGCAGGGCCTTGAACTCTGTTAACTAGTCATGAATCAGATCTCCCAAGGAGCCCCTAATGCACCTTTCAGGTCAGGCAGTACAACCTGCTACCCTAAGGTCAAGGTGTGCGTGCTCTCCCAGGGCCCAGCTGTTAAGTTAGGAACATGTTTTCAAGTGGAGAATCATATTGGCAGAAGAGGGCATGGCTTTCCTCCGGGACCCTGGTTATCACGAAGTGGGTCAGAATAGGAACTCAAATGTGCTATACGTTGGCTCCAAAATCCAATGGTTTTGCTTCTCTTTTTCCTGGCAGGTGGCATAAGGTGTAGCAACTTACCTCTACTTTGGAGCTGAGATCTCTGGACCCTTAGGAAATTTGTGGATGTGGGGATCCAGGAGTTTCCTATGGTTTCCCTCCTACCCTCTGGCAGGAATGTGTCTCAGTAGGGCTCTCCCCTCCAACCTCGGGCCTTGCACCTCTCTGAACGGTTGTGGTGGCCGGTGACTAAACCTCATGGTCCTGGGGGAGACAGGTACGCCCAGGCACAGTTCAAAAGTGGCTTTTGTGCCCAGAGGTCTACTTCCCAGGTTGGGACGCCTCTGGTATCAAGGGAGGTTTAGGTGCATTTGGGGATTCAGAATTCTGCCTCATTTGTGTCTGTCTGATGTCTGTGTTTTATGTGTCAGGAGCCCCCTCTCCCCATGCCCACACCGTGTGTCACCGCCAGCAAGATAGGACCTCTGTCACTGCAGCTCTGGGTCCCACACAGTTATTCTTGGGGTGTGGCCTTCCGCCACATCTGCCCTGCTTCCGGGGAGATGAAAAGAATCTTCAAGGCCTCTGGAGCCTCCACCTGCATTCCCTGATGGCCGTTCTCCCTGGCTGGAGGGATGCTTTCTCCAATGTTGCTTCTCACACTGTCTGTGGGGAAAGGGCGTTCGAAGGCATTTCCAATCCACTGCAGATTGGTACTTACATAAAATACAATAAAATGGTTTGCTTTAAAAAAGACATGAAAAGAACAAGACAAAGTATTAGACTCAATACACGTAAAACTACTTTTCAATAAATATAATTACAACAAATGGCATGGGAAAAAAACATTAAAATGACAAAAGTGGTATGTTTCACTGAAAGTATATACAGATGATTAATAAAAAGAATCACTGGGGCGCCTGGGTGGCTCAGATGGTTAAGCGTCTGCCTTCAGCATGATCTCCAGGTCCTGGGATCGAGCCCCGAATTGGGCTCCCAGCTCAGCAGGGAGTCTTATGTACCCCTCCCCCTGCTTGTGGTTTCTCTCTCAAATGAATAAATAAATGAATAACCTTTTTTTAAAAGAGAATCATAGTTACAGTAATAACTTTTCATCATTCTGCAACTGTAAAGAAACAAAAAGAAGCACAATGATGATTCCCATTTTTAAACTTTTTTTTTTTTTAAAGATTTTATTTATTTGTCAGAGAGAGAGAGAGAGCGAGCACAGGCAGACAGAGTGGCAGGCAGAGGCAGAGGAAGAAGCAGGCTCCCCACAGAACAAGGAGCCCGATGTGGGACTCTATCCCAGGACGCTGGGATCATGACCTGAGCCGAAGGCAGTGGCTTAACCAACTGAGCCACCCAGGCGTCCCCCATTTTTAAACTTTTAATGGACTGGCTTCTTGCTTGTTGATTTATTAGATAAATTGAATTGACCAGGGCTTTTAAATTCATTAATCTTAATGGTAGAGAAACTAGTCTCATGCAGAGGTATGTTGACAGAAATGGGTGTAGAAATTTCAAAATGAGTCTCAAGATACTCATTTTAAAGTCTTGGCTGAAGTGGAGCAAGTGATGGTTTTCAAGAAACAAAACAGAGGAACCTCGGGGAAGGGAGGGGAAAATGAAACAAGATGAACTCGGAGAGGGAGACAAACCATAAGAGACTCTTAACTCTAGTAAACAAACAGGGCTGCTGGGAGGGAGGCGGGTGGGGGATGGGGTAATTAGATGATGGACATGCAGGAGGGCACGTGATGTGATGAGCACTGGGTGTTATCTGCAACTAATGAATCACCAGACTCTACCTCTGAAACCAATAATACACTACATGCAAACTAAATTGAATTTAAATTAAAAAATTTAAAAAGTCCATCTCCAATTCCTCATTAGTAGTCATCCCAACATTTAATTCTATAGGTTAGAGAACTTAAATTAGCTTTCAAAGAAAGACATGGATTCCACATTTTAAATACTTTCAGGTTAGAACAAAGACTAAAATCGTAACACCACACACCTGGAGACACCGTCGTGCTGCACATGTCAAGGACACGCTTGTAGCACGGAAACCCACGGTGTGACTCTGACAATGCCCCGACGGGTCCTTCTGCCCCGTGCAGTAAGAACACCGCTCACACGCTTGCATATACATGGATGTCGGAGCTGGACCAAGATGCTGCAAAGGCTTCCAAATGTCTGAGCTTATCTTGTCTCTGACCCGCAATGAGCAGTCCGTGGACGGCACTGGTCGGTGGATGACTCCGTACTGTTCCCTGGGCCGTGGTTGCTATAACAACTATGTGTCACAACCACTTGATACTCCAATGCCTTGCCGCACCCACCACCCCTTGTGATTAGGACGCACCACCACCGGCTCTCCTTTGGGGAATCACGATGCCCCTGTGTGCAGATATCCTGTGTCCCCTTTTCTCCTGGCCTGTGTGTGAGGGGGTGATCTGTGTGTTCCTCAGATAGCTGCATGACAGAATCCCAGAGACCATTCCGAGGATAGGTGTGCTGAAGCACATTAATAAAGGAGGGGTGGAGAGGGGGTCAGAAACCCATGAGGGACAGGGTACGGTGCCCCAGCTGGTGAGAACCAGGGGTTACCACCACCTTCTGCCTTTTGGTGGTCATCAGAAACCCGGGGAGGAAGGGGCTTCGTGGAGGGGCCACCAACCAGGAACCAGGAATGTGCGTGACCTCTGGAGAAAGGAACAGAACTAGCCCAAGATGACCCTGCAGGGAGGGGACCTTGGGAAGAAATACCTTGACCTCCTCGCTGGGGAAGTCCTGTTGGCTTATGATTTACCCTACAGGTTAGGCCCCTGGGACACAAAACAGGGCGCAGAATGGCTCTTTGAGGCACACTGGCATTCATTCCTTGCACTTCTGAGTTCACGGCTGGGGATTCCGGTCTCCTACAAAGGGCCCCTGGCAAGTTTCTGAACCTGCAACCTCCCCAGGGAGTCGCTGCCCCACCCCCATTCCATTACTGAAACCCTTTCCCCCAACACCAGGTCTGAGCCAGAGACCCACCCCACCCAAGCCGGCGGGGCCACCGGTAACTTGGGGACACAAGAGAGCCCACAGGGTCATTCCTTTGCATGCTCCCCGTGTCTTAAAAAATTCAAGTCAGACTCATGTGTGCACATGATTTAAAAACCATGCCAAGCAAAATCAATCTGTAACTAAATATGGGTGCACTTTACTATACCTGAAAATCTAAAAAAAAACAAAAAAAACTCCCCACAAAAAAACACAACAAAACAAAACCGATAAAACTGGGCTCATTCCTGGCCTGTCCCTTGTCCAAGGGAGAATCCATACCAGTTTAGACCATTCATTCCCAGGGGTCCCTCTGCGGTCGGACCCAGGTCCCAGGCTGGCTCCTATGCTTCCTCCCTGTGATTCTCACCTTGAAATCCTGAATTCTTCATGTCAGCAAAGACTGTTTTTCCAAATAAGGTCACGTTCACAGGTCCTGGGACAGGGACATGCCTATTTTGGAGGGGACCCCACTCCAAGGGGGCTCTATACCCCCACTGCTCTTAGCCCCCTCCCTCCACTTTCTGCCACTCCCCACCCCCACCACTTCACGGCCCCCACACAGAATGCCCAGTTCCCTGAGCGTTTCTGGAAGCATTCTGTTCTTTCTGCTCAGTGCCCTCCTCCCTCGGAATCCTGCTGTCTCCTCTCTCCCTTCTTCGGATCTTTGCTTTCCTGTCACTTTTTTTTTTTTTAGATTTTATTTATTTATTTGACAGACAGAGATCACAAGTAGACAGAGAGGCAGGCAGAGAGAGAGAGGGAAGCAGGCTCCCCGCTGAGCAGAGAGCCCAACACGGGACTCGATCCCAGGACCCTGAGATCATGACCTGAGCCAAAGGCAGCGGCTTAACCCACTGAGCCACCCAGGCGCCCCTTCCTGTCACTTTCTCAAGGACCTTTCCCCTGGACATGATGGTTACTGATGCAATGCCCCTGCTCAGTACTGAGGAGGTCTCCTTCCCTTCTTCTGGCTCAGACTGTCTTCAGAGTGGAGCTCTTGTTGTCAGGTGACATCCTGTGTATGCGTGCCTTGTCCATCTCCCTCGTGAATTTCAGCTCCATGGAAGGTGGGATTTTATCTGTTTTGTCCCCTGCTGTGGCCCCAGATTCTAGAACAGTGTCTGACGTGTAGTAGCTGTTCAATAAATATGTTGACTGAACAGCGTGTGTGGACGGAAGGGAAGATGGAATGAGGACAGGGGCTCCCAGGGCTTCCCTTGACCAAGCCCTATGGATAGTGGGTGGAGACCCAAACCCAGGACTTCAGAATCTGCCAAGTCTAATGGTTCCTCTCCCTGCGTCTATCTGTAACGGGCTCTCCGTCCATGGATGGAAGAATTCTCAAGGACTGAGTTTTTCCTCTTTTTTTTTTTCTCACAATGGAAAAAAGGGCAGATTCCATTTAGACATGAAGATACTTCCAAATGGTTTCTCCATATTCCATCTCAGGCAAATCTCCAAGTAACCCAATGGGGGACTTAATCTTTTTAAAATAACTGTGTTGCATTTACATTTTATGAAAGCGTGATTCACTGCCATCAATTAAAACAAGACAATAAAGAAGAAAGTCACCAAGTACTTTAAAAAGCTGTTTTTCAGAGGCCTTCCTGCTTCCTGTGTTTCTGTCCTCAGGGCACTCAGAGAATCCTAGAGCTATCTTGGTGACACGTGTGAGGCCTCCTGTCCTGAAAAACCTGACACCAGTCCTTGCCAAAAATTCTCAGTTGAACACAGAGATGAGTTTGAAACTCAGACCTCTGAGGCCCTGAAAGGGAGGCCAGCCTCTGAGAATGCGGTGTTCTCCCCACCCCACCCCACCCCCGGCCCAGTTGAGAATTTGGCTGGGCCAAACCCCTCCCTGCACTGGTGAGGAGCCCAGGGGCTGGGCTTTACCCTTCTTCTGGAGGAAGAAAAGAAACTTTGTTCAGCCAAGTTCGCCCACCTGCGCCTTTCAACTGGGAGCCTGCATCCCGTGCCCTTGATCTTGAACAGGAAGGCACTGGGAAAAGTCTGTCTCTGAGGGACGGGAATGAGATGATAACAAGAATGTGCAGGAGAAATCAGCCAGCACACTGAGGGTGCTGGGGAGGTGGAAGGGAGTGCGGCTTCCTATAAAGGCATGCACTCTGCTGCCCTGCAGGCTGGGGTCCTCACAGCCAGGTTCTCAGAGGAGGCTCTGCAGGGACGCACCTGTGCCTTCATTCCCCGGACTGGGGAGCCTGAGGCTCAGGGGCCTGCTGCTGGAGTCCCCAGCTTGTGCGCTTGCACAGGTGACCTGGTTCCCTACTCCCAACTTTCCATCTGTAAAATGGGCTAACAGTACCCCATGTGGTGCTGGCAGTTCAGTAAGTCCTGAGCACAAAGGCACCTGCCCCGGGCTGGCCCTCTAACAGCAAGGTCAGAGCCTCCCTCCTGCTCCATTCCTGCGTACTTTCTTACACCTGAGCTCAGTTTGGAAACCAGACCACTTGCCTTTCTCGGGCAGCAAGGAAGTTCATTCAAGTAGTTCTGTTTCTCAGGGTGGTGAGAGGGTCTGAGATGTACCCCGGCCCCCACCCAGCCAGCCCTCCGCACCCCACCTCTGCTGACCTCTCCACCGCTTCTCAGTGGGTCACTTCCCCCAAGTACCTCAGCGTCAAAATGGCCAGAGGAGCTCCATCCATTCCCAGGTTCCCCTGGGGATGCCCCCTGACCTCTCTGAGGCTTTGCCCTCCCCCGCAGGAGGAGGATGGCCATGCCTACTGCACAGAGCTGTGGTCACGTGACTGTGGGTGTCCTTGTCAGTGCCTGCTCTACTGCCCACCCCTGCAGCGGCTGGCTCAGGTCTTTCCCTCCTAGGCAAGGATGACCACATCCCTCAAATCTGCACGTCATCCAACATTCCCCTCTGGCTTCACCCTGGCCCGAGAAGGGAGACTCTTTCATGCTTCCCATTCCCTAGCTCTGTTTGCTTTCCGAGCTGGGTGCAGACAGCAGGAGGGGCCTGCTCTCCACTAATGACTTCCAGACTTTCCTGGTGCACAGCTGAGTGCAGGACCAAGCAGGGCAGTGGGAGCGATGGCTGGCAGGGGTGGGGGGTGGGATGGGGGAGAGACAGGCCACTGGGGAGGAGGAAGATGATGCAGGAAGAGCCACACGGTCAGCACACAGCCTCCTGACATGGATAAAGATCCAGATGTGTCCAATGGAGCTGGGGCCGTGCCCTGAGGCTTTCCCTGAGCACTCCTTCTCTGCAACCCTATCTTTTGCTTCATATGTGGCCCTTGGACGGGCCCAGCAGCCTTGTCCCTGCTTCTTGACCCTGTCCCTGCATCCCTCCTTTTCAGGTTGTGCCCTCTGTGCAGAACTTTATCCCTCATCCCTCCTTCAAGGCCTACTTGGAATGCCCTCCATGTCCATGACCATCGGGCCCATAAGTACCTCCACATCCTCCTCTCCTGGCCGGGACTCTTTGGGCCAATTTGGCCACCAGCTTGAGACTTCAGGGGAGGCTCATGAGTGGGAACCTCACCCCTCCAGTGTCAGTCCTACCCACCCATGCCATGGACCTCCATGTCCCCAAGGCCCTCCCACCTTTGCAGCCTGAGGCCAGGGAGCAGGAGTGGGTACCTGGAGTCTGGAGTGGGGACAGCAGCTGAGTACCCTGGGTGCCCAGATCCCTGGCTCTTCTCTGTTTGTAAGGTCAGCGAAGGAAAGCCAGATGACTTTCACCCCAAGGAAGGTGCTATTAAGACTATTTCATTGAGTTACCAGGGCAATTGCAATATGAGCTATTGGCTGAGATTTCCTGGAGTATAACCCTTCCTCTATTGTGGGACCTTTAGAAGAGACCTCTGTGGGGAAAGGATAGGCGTTTAGAACTGGCATAGCTGTGTCGTTAACATGAGAGAAGAGTCTGGAGGATGTGATCACCATGGAAGGAAGAAGAGAGACAGAAGAGTTGGGTTCTTGGTGATGCCGTCTGTGAGGTTAGAGCAAGCCTCACCTGAGGTCCACTTCTGGACTTTACAGGTATCAATCCACAGCATCAATTTTGCTATTTAAGTCAGTGTGACATGATTTTATGCCATGCACCTTCCAAATGTTCCTGAGAGTATTCCACCCTCCCAAACGGAGAGGGAAACATGAGCCATGGTGGGAAGTGGGGTGTGCAGGAAGCTGGATGGAAGAGAAGCTCTTTCTAGAAGTGGAGGGCAGGCCCGTGCTGTTGGAGAATACCAGGCAGGGGAGAAAACACCTCTTTGGTGAGAGTCAGTGTCCCCATGCAAAGGGGGTGGTGTCTCATTAGAGTGTAGATTGGGACAACTCCCAGCCAACAGTGTCTGGGAGGCATCTGGGATTGGAAAAGGATACAGAAGCCCCAGAGCCTCAGACGTTGGGGAAAAAGTGTCTGCCCAGTGGTCCTGAACACCAAACACTAGACTTAGGAAATCTGAGGGGCACACACGAAGCAGGCCCTGTTCTGACACGTGCCCAGCTTCATGAGCCCAGCAGCTCTGGCTGCAGATGGTCAAGTGTCCTCAGGGCCAGGCCTCCGACTCTGGGTAACTGTGCCCCCAGTGGAGGCAGCAACATCTTTGAAATGAGGCCCAACTTTGCAGGTTGCCCCCTGGTCTTGGCTGAGGGGCTAGAAAGCTGAGCTTAAAGCACAGAGGAGCTGGGTCTTGGTGGATTAGAAGACATCTGTGGCTTTTTGGTCCCAAGAAGGCTAGGTTTGGGGTGTATGGTGTAAAGATGAGTAGGTGTCTTGGGCAGCCTGGGGGTTCCCGGAGCAGCAGACTGAGTCTTCATTCATTCTCCTGTGGGCTAAGTGACTGGATAGCACAGGCCCAGGACTCCTCTGCAGTGAGGGGCTGGGTGTGGCAGCTTTTTGCCTACAAGTTTCCACAAGCCCCCTTCTATTCTTGCAGTAAGGTGAGCTGGCTGCTTTGTTACTTCTCTCAGCTGAGAAAAGAAATGACAGTGGCTTAAACAAGGCAGAAGTACGTTTCTGTCTCATGTACAAGCAGTCTGGGCCTATGGAGGCTACGGCTGGGGTGGTGGCTCCAAGGCTTCACCAACACCAGCTTCCTTCCACCTTCCTTCACCACCACTGGCAGCATGTAGCATTCACCCCTAAGGTCACAAGATGGCTGCTGGACCTCCAGCCATTATACCCAGTGTCTAGATAGAAGGAAGGGGGAGGAAAGGTAAGGAACAGAAATATGAAAGGGCAGGCTTTCTCAAAGACCCAGACAGACTTCTACCTACAATTCATTGGCCACCTCCCCCTGCAAGTGTGGCTGGGAAATGTAGCTTCTCATCCCGGCACATTAGGTAGTGGAGCTGGTATTTAAGTCTGTGCCCTCACCACTGCACTGTATAGCCTTCCAAAGACAATGGTATACAAATAGAACTTAATTCATACTTCTATTTTCTTTTTACTTAATTTTTATGATTATATTTAATTTATGGCAAGTTGATAGAAAATTGAAACCAATTTATTTATACATATATAACTACATATGTACACATGATTTATAGATATAAAGTGATTTATATATTATGATTTATATATAATAGTGATTACACACACACACACATACACACATACACACACACATACACATACATATATGGTGATAAAAGAGGGCTTGTTCCAAAAACGGAAAGTTATTCAAGAATGAGAGAACATTTACATAAAGGTAAAAAAAATCATGTGGCTGTGTCAAGAAATGTAACAAGGCATTTGATACAATTTAGTAATCATTCTTATTAAAAATTCCAAGTGGGGCACCTGGGTGGCTCAGTCATTAAGTGTCTGCCTTCAGCTCAGGTCATGATCCCAGGGTCCTGGGATTGAGCACCACATCAAGCTCCCTGCTCAGTGGGAAGCCTGCTTCTCCCTCTCCCACTCCCCCTGCTTGTTACCTCTCCCACTGTCACTCTGCCAAATAAATATATAAAATCTTTTTTAAAAATTCCAAATAAAATAAGAATAGAAGAAAAAATGTTAACTAAGACAAACATGTGTATTAAAATCAAAGGTAAATATACTAATTACTGCTAGGTTGAAACCATTTGTATATGCCTGCCATCACCATTAAAAGTGGAGACAATTTTAGAGGTTCTAGCTAAAAAAATAGTGCAAGAAAAAATAGGTTAGTTGGTTAAATCTGAGAAAAAAGACCAAATTATCTTTATTTGCATATAAAATTATTGTATATCCAGAAAAGCCAAGACACTCTTGAAAACAGACTACCAGGATTGATAAGAGAATTTAAGGCAACTGAAACTGTGATAGATAAGAAATATCTGTTTTCCTTGAAAACAGCTAGCAATAACAACAAGTAGAATGCATTCACATAACTATAAAATCTTAGAGATAATTTTTAAAAGACAAATACGGAACTATCTGAGAAAAACCTATGAAATTGAATGGAAAGTCTCAAAATGTTTAACAAATAGAGAAAAACTTAAATTCTTGGATGGAAAAATGTAATGCCATAAAAATGTAATTTTCACCAAGTTAGAATATAAATTTAATGTGTTTTGGCTTTGGGGGAACGAGGGGAAGGAGATGGGATGAAAGATAGGGAGCTGGACAAAGGATTTAAAAGTTTATAGCAAAGAGAAAGTATACAAGGAAATTATTAAAAGAAAATGGTTAGGGGGAATTGACCTACCAGATGTTAAATCTTATTTTAAAGTCTCTTTAACTAAAACAACATGTTGGGAATGGCTTGTATCTACAGTCTGGCACAGCCCGATGAGTGAGCTTTCCATGGCCACTGGATCTCTGGAAGGTGACTGGCCTTGAGTTGCCAAGACCCAAAGGTGGGTGGGGGGCGTCTGCAGAGTGAACTTCCAGATCAGGAGCAGAAGGGTCTTTCACAGCTAACTAAGGAAGCATTGCCAGTGTAAGGAAACTGCAGCCAGTAGGTCCCTGTCAGTGGTTACTGAAGGAACCCCAGGAGCGCTTGGCCAGGGAAAGAATGAGCATCTGGATATCTGCCCCATCTAGAAGAAATCAACCTCAAGTTTAAACAGTACCTCTCCCCTCCCCTCTCCTACCCCTCCAACCCTGGAAGGGCTGGAAGCGCATGGCACAGAGCAGCAAAGGAACTGGCTAAGCCCCCAATTTTCTACTACAGGAATCCCAGCCTGAGGCTGGCCCCATGGCAGTTCAGGGAAAGGCCCCACAACATGGAGGGAAAGGGTGTGGTGTGAGAGTGAGGTGCACCCTCTGTGGGGCAGCTATTTAACTCAAGCAGGTGCTCTAGCTATAACCATCCATCAGTTTAGGGTGGCTAATACATATCTATATCTATATTAGTTTCCTATGACTGTTGTAACAAATTAACACAATCTGGAAGACTTACAACAACAGAAATGTATTCTCTCTTGGTTCTGGAAGCCAGAAATCTGAAACAAGGTGTCAGCAGAGTTGGCTCCTTTTGGTGGCTGCGAAGGAGACTCCATCCCATGCCTCTTCCAGCTTCTGGTAGCTGTGGGCAACACTTAGTGTTGTTTGGCTTGTGGATTCATCACTCCAATCTCTGCCTCCATCTTCACACCACCTTCTCCCCTCTGTATCTCTCTGGGTATCTTTCTCTTTTTCTGTCTTTTGTAAAGACCCCTGCAGTTGGATTTTGGTCCCATCCTAATCCAGGATGATGTCATCTCAAGAGCTTTACCTTAATTACATATGTTAGGCTTTTATTTCAATCAAAGCCACATTCTAAGGTTCCAGGCAGATATCTTTTGGAGGTGGGAGGGAGCACTACTCAACCCCCTACAGAATTGTGGCATGTCTGTCACAGTACCTCCCACACAAGATCCTTCCTTCCTGTGAAAAACATTGTACCTGATATTTTCTGTTCAGGAAAGGAGTATGCAGTGCTTGGTAATGGGATCAGGTTGGTCCTCAGATTCAAAGGAGATTATACTTAGGAAGACTGTGGTTTTGAATAGGTCAATCAGACTGGCTCCTTTCAAAATTCTCACTGAGAACATGGACACAATAGTTGAGAGAGAGGAACCTATGAGAATTACCATTACAAAGACACCAAAGTGGTATAAAAAATACCATATACAATAGAATAAAAAATTTTAATTTTAATGAGAGATCTATATGATCTCTACACTGCAAACTATAAAACATTGCTGAAGGAAATTAATAAAAATCTAAATAATGGGCAGATATACCATGTTATTGGATTGTTAACACTCAATATGATTACGATATCAATTCTCTTAAACTGGTCTATAGATTCAATGCTATTTATATGAAAATTCTAGCCAGCTTTCTTTATAGAGGTCCACAAGCTGATTCTAAAATATATATGGAAATATAAAAAGCCAAGACAAACTTGGCTGGAGAATTTACACCATGTGAATCAAGATTATTATAAAGCCACAATAAGGACAGACACACAGATCCGTGGAAAGAATCTAGAATCCAGAAATAGTTTCACACACATGCAGTCATATGATTTTCCATGAAGTCTCCGGTGCAGCTTAGTGGAGAAAGGAAGATATTTTCAATAAATGGAGCTGGATCAACTGGAAATCTATATGAAACAGGGAACCTTGATCCCTTACCTACACCATACAGAAAAATTAATTTGAAATGAATCCTAGAGCTAAATATGAAAGATAAAACAATAAGATTTCCAGAAGAAAACAGAAAAATATCTTCGTGATCTCAGAATAGACAAAGAGTTTTTAAACTGGTTGTAAAAAGCCATTCATCATAAGAGAAAAAAAATGATAAATTTGACTTCAGTAAAATTGAAAACTTTTGTTTACCCACAAACACCACCAAGAAAGCAAAAAGGCAAGCTAGAGGCTGGGAGACAATATTCATAGCACAAATACCTGACAAAGAAATATATAGAATATCTAGAACATATAAGGAGCTCTTACTCATCAAAAAAGAAAATGATAACAGCACACACACCAAAACTGGAAAAAAAGTCAAAAGGCAAACCACAAAAGATATCCAAATGACCAATAAGCATAGGAAAGGAAGCTTAGCTTCACTAGTCATCAGGAAAACACAAAAATCACAGCAAAGTACTACTACCTACCCCTTGCATGGCAAAATTTAGAAGACTGATAATACCAAGTGTTGACAAAGAGAAGGGGCGAGTGGAATTCACCCGCATTGCTGGTGGGAGAGTAAAGTGGTCCCGCTGCTTTGGAACGGCTTGGCAGTTTCTGATAAAGTTGAACATACTGCTACTTTATGACCCAGCAATCTTAGGTAAATCATTTACCTAAGAGAAACCAAACCATAAGTTCACACAGTGTTGTAAGAGAAGGTTTGCACAGTATGATTCAATGAAGTTCCAGAGCAGTTGAAAGTGATGTACAATGATAGAAATCAGAACAGGGGTCGTCTCTGGGGAACTGTGGATTTAATTGACTGGGATGGGGCACAAGAGGACTTTCTAGGGGGATGGAAGTGTTCTTAATGTTCATCTGGGTGGAGGTTATGTGGGTAGAGGCACAGATGAAAAACTACCACTTGTGTACTTAAGATGTGTGCATTTTACTCTACAGAAACCCTACCTCAATAAGGAAATAAGAAGAAATCAGGAGCCAGAGAATATCTAGACTCCCCTTCCCCACGCTCTCTTTCCCATAAGGTCCTTGTTTTTCAGCATGACTTGACCTAGAGTCTGACCCTTGCTGACAGAAGAACTCACTCTCAAGTTGTGAGGACCTGTCCAGCTTCTTGCCAGGAACCACCAGGTAACGAGCTGTGCCAAATGGGACAGAGCATGTGTGTGTGTGTGTGCGTGTGTGTGTGTTGTGCGTGTGTGCGTATGTGCACTTGTGTGTGCGTGTGTATGCATGTTTTTCCATTTTGATCAGCAAAGTGTTGTTGTTTTTATATTTTTATTTTTCTAAAAGATTATTTATTTATTTATTTGACAGAGAGTGCTCACAAGTAGGCAGAGAGAGAGGGGGAAACAGGCTCCTCGCTGAGCAGAGAGCCCGATGTGGGGCTCGATCCCAGGACCCTGAGATCATGACCTGAGCCAAAGACAGAGGTTTAACCCACTGAGCCACCCAGGCACCCCTTGTTGTTGTTTTTAAATAGAAACAACAATCTTTTTTATTGGTAACTTAGGGCCACAGTGGACAGCTTCCAGAACAGAGATAAGATGGTCCCAAGACAACGGAGTGTAAAATGGTAGGAGACGGGCTAATTACTCTTCCCCTTCATCCCCTCCCTCGGCATTATCCAATCCAACCCCCTCATAATCCTTCTCAAGGGCAGCCCGGTCCTCACAGCCTCACACCTGGACCCACATACCAGCGAACAAAGGCACGCTTGGCATCCATCAGCTCAAACCTGTGTTCTAACCTTCATGAATGTGAATACCTTTAGTGAGAGCAGGCACTCTAGTCTATAGGATCTGTATCTCTTTCCATTGTCTGGACTGTGAGGGCATTTGCCTCAGGGACCAGTACTTGGGGGATGGAGTGAAATTGAGGATCCCTCTTATCCTCAAGAGAAACTCCGGGGTCTGCTTGCTGCCCCTTCTCCCCGGTGCTGGCCCCCACCAGCCCTTTGTCCCCACCTGAGTCATGTGGGGCCTTCCCTCCCTCCCTCCTTCTTTCTGAGACCCTTATGACTTTTCCCCAGTACTCTTTTCTCGGGACCCTATCTCTGGGCCCCAGAGGTCCTTTTCTGGGAGCTCCAGGGGCATAAAAGACTGGGATAGGGCACAGAGCTGGCCATCCCCTTCTCCGTTCCTGTGGAGCTCCCACCTGGGGCCCCAGCTCTGCTGGCTCCCCGGGCCCCACAGAGATGCCAAGCTGCCCCCGCCCCCGGGGCATCTCACAGGTCGGGGCCCTGTGCCCACCCAAGCAGACAGCTGCTGGGAGGGCCTGTCACCCCGAGGCCAGAGAGCTTTCCCGAGGCTCCTTATCTAAACTGCAGACCAATAGCTCTGACCCTGTCATCCCTGCTGAAACGGCTGCAGGAGTGATGCTGTGCGATGCCCAAGGGTAAGTCAGAGGCTGGCTGAGTAGGGAAGACACCACGTGGCCCAGCAGAGAGGAAATGACGAGCCCTGTGTCAGAGCCTCATAAACAAGCATGACTTCACGCTCGTCCCCGAACACACCCCTCTGAGGTCATGCAGACTCCTCCCGTCCCCAGGGCCCACTGCACACAGGCCCTGACGCCATGGGGCACGCGCTTCTGGGGCTGGGCCTAGGGCTTGCGCAAGGACCACAGGCACACAGGCTGCATGGAGAGGCCATGCCTGCCCACCCCATGAACCCTGGAAGCACCGGGCACCTCTCTGTGCCGGGCCTTGGCCTGGGTACCAGGAACACAGAAAGTGGCCCAGGGTCCCAGCTCTTGGAGACTGGTGGGGACATGACCATGTGATTATTCCATCACAATAGGATAATGCTGCAAAATCCAAGACCCTGAGGCCACCCAGCAGGAAGATGGATTTCTTCTGCCCTGGGTCAGAAAAAAGATTTCTGGGAGGAGGAAGCTTTGCAAATGTGTCCTGATGTAACTTGCCAAAGAAAGCTAAGGAAAAGGACTCAAAGCAGGGAGGCCAGGAAGGGCTGCCTAGTGGAGGAAAGCCAAGTGCAGGGACCAGAGAGGACTGCTGACCCCCTGGCCCCTGGTTTCCTGGATTCTGCCTCCCAGAGCTGTGGAGGAAGCCACACAGATTTGGAGCAGTGCTGAAGTCCTGGTTTCTCGCCCTCAGCCCCGCAGAGCAAAGAGAACACATGGGGATAGCAGAGAGGGCTTTCTGAGAATTCCCTTCCCCGCCCCTGGAGGCCCCTGAGCCCCAGCGGTCCTGGCAGTTACAAAGGGCTGCCTGCCTGCCATGGCATCCCAGCTCCAAGGGAGTCCCAACCCAAAACCTCCAGGCCCTCAGAGCTCCCCCAGCTATCCTTCCCCCCATGTCTGTAATTTCCAAGTGCTCCCACCCAGGCCACTTTCTCCCCCAGCCAGGTGACTGGCTGGTGGCCAGCATCTCTCTGATCACCTGGGGTCAGGCCCTAATGTGGCTTCAGGCTCTGTGCCTGGACTGGAAGGAGGAGGCTGAGCCCCCAGCCCTGCATGCAGCCGTGAATGCAGCCCCCATTCTGCTGTCACCCCTCACCCCACCCCTAGTCATCCTGTTCATGTCCGCAGCCGTATGGCAGGAAGAGTGCCTTCTCCGTGCAGCACTGGGGACAGTCACAGCTGGGACATGGAGCCCAGGGCTAGAGCTCAGAACCCAGCCTGAGTACGCATTGGTCTGGTCTGGTCTGGTCTGGTGGGGCATCCCTGGCACTTTTGGGCAGCGTCCCCCGGAGGCCTGTGCCATGAAGTCGGCAGGCCCAGACACAGCTGTCTGCCCCTGGATACAAGTAGCTGGGCCTGTGGCCAGCCGGAGAGGGGAGGGAGGCCATCGCAGGAACACACGCGGGGCTGCTGCCCAGCTCCTGTGGGTGGAGCTGTGGGTCATGTGTCGGGGGAGGGGGATGCAGACCACTGCCCCCTCCCAGCTTTAAAGAGGAGCTGGAAATTCAGATTTCCGCAGAACTGTCTTCGGATGTTAACACGCTGGGAAGGAGCTGGAAATGCGGAGTCGATCTGTGAGGATCCGATCCCACGCATCTGGCATGGGCGTGGGCTGGCACCGGCTCCGGCGGCTGTGGTGTGCGCTCAGTCACGCGACCTTTCATTGCCGTGCTGTGCCCCATTGATCAAACAAGGCTCCTGAAATCCAGACACTTGCAGTGACTTCTCACAGGGGGCCAAGCCAGGTGAGAACCTGCGACGGCCAGCCAGGCTTTGCCTTCTCCACTAACCACTACCCCGTCCCCAGACCAGCTGCCTCCCTGAAGACTTGATGGTGGCCTCCACCCAGGTGGGTTTGCGCTGCTGCCACCACCTGCTGCCCCCTGGGATAGGTGCATGATGCAGGGAGGACTTTGTCAGAGTCTTGCCCCCAATGGAGGCTTTCAGAGCTCAGGTCCCTGGGCCTCCCAACAGTCTGTAGACCTTGGGGATTGATTCCTATGCTGTGCAGAGAACATGTTCGTTCCCCTGGGGGTGGGGGTGCCCCAGACCTAGATGCTACACATGCAGGCTGAGCTCCATCAGGCTGTTTTCCCCCTCACCCTCCAACATGCCCCCTGGAACCCTTTCAGAGGCTGGCATGCCGGAGACGGGCCCCACAGCCTGCACTTGTCTCGAGGAGGGTTACCTTTCCAGGTCGTCCCCATCTGCTGCTCCCCTCTGGGGAGCCCAAAGGCCCCGGTGCCCCTGGCCGAGCTGTGGCAGCCCCCTTGGAGTAAAGGTGCATCTCTTGCCCTTTTCTCTGGAGCTATTTTTGTGCTTCTGGCTGGAATCGGGTGAGCCATTCCACCTCCTCAGAAATTCTGAGAGCTCATTTCCACCGTATTATTTTATGTCTTCCTTGGGAACAGTCCTCTGAGACCATTATTTTATTTTTGTTATACAGGTGAAATTGCTTGTGACGATACTGGAACTTAGTGGCGGAACCAACACTAGGACACTGACCTATCAGGCCTCGGAGTCTTTGCCTTTTTTCTTTCCTTTTTTTTTTTTTTTTTAAGAATTTATTTGACAGACGGAGATCACAGAGAAGCAGAGAGAGAGGAGGAAGCAGGCTCCCTGCTGAGCAGAGAGCCAGATGTGGGGCTCAATCCCAGGACCCTCGGATCATGACCTGAGCCAAAGGCAGAGGCTTTAACCCACTGAGCCACCCAGGCGCCCCTGCCTTTTTTCTTTTTTTTTTTAAAAAGAATAGATTTATTCGAGAGAGAGAAAGAGGGGCAGGGGGGAGAGGGAGAGAGAATCTCAAGCAGACTCCCCGCTGAGCATGGAGCCTGACGTGGGGCTCGATCACACGACCCTGAGACCAGGACTTGAGCCTAAACCAAGAGTCAGACACTCAACCCCCTGAGCCACCCAGGCACCCATGGGAGTCCTTGGTTTTAATCAGTGTGTGGCTTCCTTCCTCCACAGTCCTGGGTTCAAGTCCCTGCCCCAATCTGTCACTTTGTATCCCTGAACCATGGTTTCCTCATCTGTGAGTAGGTTAGCAATGCCACATGCAAGCTGGTTATGAGGCTGGGAGGAAAGAGATAACATAGTTGGTCTGGTTGCCCCATTGTTTATGTCTCCCCCAGGGAGCCTAGAACCAAGACTGATGCCTGGCCAGTTCCTGGGATTGTGACCCCCAGAGTCTCTTTGTTGCTGATTGATGACACCCGGTCAGTGGGGCATTGCTGAGAAGTGGGAGCTTCCCAGGATTTGTCAGGATTATTTCCTGCAAACATCCAGACTGCTGATCTGTCTAGTTCTGGTTTCACTCTTGGGATCCCGAGATTTGCAGGACGTGCCTATGTGACCGGCCATCTAGGAGAACCTGAGATCCTGGGACTCGGGTAGGCTTCCCTGGACAGACATTTTGCATGTGTCCCCGTAGTTCTCTGCTGCAGAGAACAGCGTGTCCTGCGTGGCCCCTGTGAGGGAAGGACTTGGCAGTCTGTGCCTGACCTTTCCAGACCTCACCCAATACATATCTTTTTCCTGTTGCTTTTACTCTGTGCCCTTTCCTATAACAAACCTTAGCCGTCGATATAACGTGGCATTGAGTGTTGTGAGTTCTAGTGAAATCACCCAGCTTGAGGATGGTCTTGAGACCCCCCTCCCCAAAACAGCAGCTTAGAGAGGAATGATATAAAGTTTCTGCCCGTGGCTGGCACGTGGAGTGGGCGTCAGCAGTAGTGACCAGCATTACCACTTCTAGGGCTCCCGCTTGTTGCTGGCTTTTCCCCGCAGACCCATCCTCCCTCCTGACCGGTGTGTGTGTAGGGGTGGGGAGAGGTGCTTGACACTGACCCTCAGTTCTGCTTTTTGTCTTCCTAACTGGAGTTAGCATTCATTTGCCCCCGGCTTCTTCAGAGCTGCCCTCCTCCCAGAGTATCCCAGATTAGCCTGGGCTCTGTCCCTGGCTGGGAACACTAAAGAAGGGGCTGACTCATGCATGACCTGATGGGCAAGTTGAGTCAATTCCGCGGTCCGGCCCACCCTTGAGGGGTGATAAGCTGTGTTCCCCGGACGGGAGCGCTGACCCGCCGTCTGGCTCGGCTGCCCTCACACTTCTAAAGTCCGTGGCTGTTGGAACCATTCTAACTGCAGCATCAGCAGATGAAAGAAGAAGACATTCTGGACATCGGGCGTTGGCCGCTGTCACGTGGAGGAGACACAAGACGTCCGCTGCGCTCGGTTTGAACCGCTGACCCTCTTCACCTTGACTTCCCTTTGATGAAGATGTAGGAACAACATTTTCCTGTGTCTTAACATTCTCTTAACTTCCTCTTACTCTACCATAAGAAAGGGTGGAAATGCGTGGGCGCCCGGGTGGCTCAGTCAGTTAAACCTATGTCTTTGGCTTGGCTCCTGATCTCCGGATCCTGGGATCAAGTCCTGCACTGAGCCCTGTGTTAGGCTCCACGCTCGAGGGGGAGTCTGCTTGTCCCTCCACCCCTCTCCCTGCTCATGCTCTCTCTCTCTTCTCAGATAAATAACATCTTTAAAAAATAGTGGAAACGCAGTGGCAAATTACAGCTGGCAGTTGGACTGAGAAATGGGGACGGTAAGGAGTTGTACATTTTATGACTGTCTCCTCCGTGCCCTGAGAAGCACAGCTACTGAGCTTCCAATCTGTTGAGAGAGGTCAGTGATGTGCATGTGAAATTTACCAAGTTTTAAACACTGACTCAAAAATTTTTTTAATTTTTAAAAAGATTTTATTTATTTATTTGACAGAGAGAGAGATCACAAGTAGGCAGAGGGGCAGGCAGAGAGAGAGGGAGAAGCAGGCTCCCCGCTGAGCAGAGAGCCCGATGCGGGGACTCAATCCCAGGACCCTAGGACCATGACCTGAGCCGAAGGCAGAGGCTTAACCCACTGAGCCACCCAGACACCCTCAAAATGTTTTTTTAAACAATGTGTAGATACCTCCCCTCCCCACAAAAGGGGGGGGGGACAGAAAGCAAAATATTCAAGCTAATTTTAGCTTGTAGTTTATCATTTTGTAACCTCTCACCTAGAGCAAGGCAGCTCAACACTTTTACTATTAGAAAGTATTTTCATTATAAAAAGAATAACAAGGATTTTATACTCACCGAGTAGTAGGAGCTCTTCTTAGTTATCTGTTGCTGTGTAACAAATCAGCCCAAAGTTCAGTGGCTTAAGACAACACCTATTATTTTTCCATAGTTATTGTGGGTCAAGAATCAAGTGCAGCTTAGCTGGGGGTGACCCCTTATGAAGCAGCAGTCAAGGTGTCTGAAGGCTCCACTGGAAAAGGCTCCACCTCCATGCTCATACACATGGCTGTTGGCAGAACTCGTGGACTGTTAGACTGAGGGCTTCTGTTCCTCAATGGCCGTTGGTCCAAAGCCATCCTTAACTGCCTAGCACATCGGCCTCTCTATAGAGCCGCTCACTACAGAGCAGCTGTCTTCCTCAAAGACAGCAAGTGAGAGAGCGCCAGCAAGAGAGTGGGTGCGAGTGAGATAGTTACTGTCTCTCTCAGCCTGAGCTCAGAGGCGCTATCCCTCACCGCTGCCGTGTTCCATATGTTAGGAACAATCACTCATGTCCAGCCATCTCATGAGGTGAGCTGTAGCTCAAAGCAAAAATCAAAGGTGGCAGCAGTGAGTCGCCAATGCCCTTTCAGAGAAGGGAAACTGAGTCAGAGATGATTCCAAAACAGAGTAGTATGGTAGAGGCTGACACAGTCCCAAAGCACTCTGCCTTTGGGAGGCTGGTCTGCCACTTAGACACAAGGTCTAGTTGGGATGTCCCTGGGATGCAAGCCAAGGTCTCTTCCAGCAAGATGGAAGCAAGTAACAATCACAACAGTTACTGTAGTGGGGTGGGATGCACACACAAACACAACATTTTCGGATGGCACAAAGTATCAAGAGACTTAAACACGATCATTCCCTTGGTCCTGTTGATTCCCCTTCTATGAGTCTTGAGCAGGAGGACAAATCAGAACGTCATACAACTGTATATATTTTAAATGATCCCACTGTTGTTTATAAATAAACGTGTATACTTAGGCATAACCATATGATTATCTCTAGGAAGGAGAATTGTGGAAAAATTTAATTTTTCTTTATCTACACATCTTTGTATCTTTTGATGGAAATGAGTTATTTTTGTATTGAGACATTATTTTATGAATGTATGTAAATTGCAGCAGTTAAATAGCACAAATTAACAGCATTAAAAATGGTCAAGACTGGGGGTGAGTATTTATGATACAGCCAGACAATCAACCTTTATGGGGTCATTAAAATTATGCTTGTAGAATTTTAGCAATACCCACAAAAATCTTTAATCAATAAGTATAAAACAGAAAATAGATATTCATTTAAAAAATTCACACTTAAATATTAGGATTTGGTTCCGTTTCCAACATGTGGAGGGCAGGTGTTTTCCCCACCACCACGCTGTTCGACACCAGCTGGTGTCCTACAATTCAGTTCTGACACTGGACTTGGGAGCCAGCATCAGAATCTCCTGGTTGAGGGCTCAGTCCTACGAGACTGCCCTCCACTGCAGATGCCAGTCCCAAGTAGAGGGATTCTGGATTTCTAATGGGCATAAATCAGACATTCCCACAACCCAGTCCTTGGGTTCAATCAATTTGCTAGAGTGGCTCACAGAACTCAGGAAGGTCATTTACTCCCTAGGTTACTGATTTATCCAAAGGATATTAAAGGAGATGGACCAAGAGCCAAATGAAGTAGATATATAGGGTGAGGTTCCCCCATAAACTCCTGTTGCCGTGGAGTTTGGGCCCAGCATGGTGGCACGTGGAGGCATTCTGGTTTACCAGCCTGGAAGTTCTCCGAACCCCGATGTTCTGGGTATTTATGGAGGCTTCATTTCCTATGTATAACTGATTCAATCATTGTCCATTGGTGACCTAGTCAGCCTCCAGCCCCTCTCTCCTCTGTGGAAATCAAGGGGGCGGGACTGAAAGTTCCAACCTTCTATTCACGGTTGGTTCCCTTGGCAACCAGCCCCACCCTTTGGTGCTTTCCAAAGCCACCTCATAAACATAAACCCAGTTGTGGTGGGAAGGACCTTGAAACCACAATACCCATTTCACCTTTCTGGCAGTGAAGAGTTCTTAAGAACGGAGGACAGGTGACCCAGTGTAACAAAATAGGTTCCCATTGCTCTTATCACTCAAAAACTTCCAAGGGTTTTGAGAGCTGTGAGCCAGGAACTATGGGCAAATACAGTTTGGTCATCTGAATGACCGAATATATATTTATTTTTTTAAAAAATTTTTAAAAATTTTGATTTCAGTAGAGTTACCATACGCTGTTATATTAGTTTCAGGTGTACAATATAGTGATTCAAAAATTCCAAACGTTACCCTGCGCTCATCATGGTAAGTCCACTCTTAATCCCCTGTTCAGCCATCCCTCCCACCTCCCCTCTGGTAACCACCAGTTCTCTATGGTTCATATTTCTTGTAAGTTACAATATTGCACATATAGAGTCAGTTGGGCTAAATTTACATAATCCAATCAACATGATTCAGTCAACCAATACCAACATCTGGCATACAGTCAGCACTCCACCAGTGTGGTGCGAATTAATCGGGTTGTCCAGCCAAATCAATTAACCGGGCTGGGCACTCGGTTTGCGAGTCTGGGTTTGGCTGGGGGAAGCTGACTGAATCATTCAGTTGGGGTTTGATGTACCGATTGCTAGAGGACCTGGGTTTGATTACCTTTGCTTCACCATTTTGAGTGATTCATGTAAATAGCGATTAGACCGGAATGTCAGTTCACACATGCTTAGGAACATACCCTGAGGGGGTGACAGTGGTTATCTCTGGGATTGTTGACGGGATTGTGGTAATTATATTTTATTCTCTCATCCTTGTCATGGGTATGGTTTTGTTTTTCATTTTTGCTCTCCCCGTCCTGTGAGGCCTCTCTACCCCTTGCCTGTGACGCGGAGGGCCTCCCTCTGAAAGGAGCATACCGCCCTGTTCCACTGACATTGGACTTGGCCATCGGCGTGCTCAGACAACAGGATGTGGGCAGATGTGGTATATATGATGTTGGAGTGGAAGCCATAAAAACCATCATAAGTTCAGGCAGTTCCATTTTCCTGGCTTCGAGAATAGCACATCCCAATGGGGCCGATTCCGCAGCCTGTGTCTTAGAGTGGAGGCACAGAGGGGAGCCCGGCTGATCCACGGCCAGCATAAAACAGGACAGAGAAATAAACCTTGGTTGCTATAAGCCAGGGGGGATAATTTGTAGCACAGCTCAGTGGAAGCTGACTAGTACTTTTCTTTATTTTCCAAGTTTTCTTTTCGGGGTTTTTTTTTTTTTTTTTTTTTTTAAGATTTTATTTATTGATTTGACAGACAGATCACAAGTAGGCAGAGAGAGGCAGGCAGAGAGAGAGGGGGAAGCAGACTCCCAGCTGAGCAGAGAGCCCAATGCAGGGGCTCGATCCCAGGACCCTGAGATCATGACCTGAGCCGAAGGCAGAGGCCCAACCCACTGAGCCACCCAGGTGCCCTATTTTCCAAGTTTTCTACAAGCAATAGGCATAAGTTTTAGAATCAGTTACTAAAATGTATTAAAATACATATAACTCTCTAGGTATTTACTAAATCTTTTTATCTGCCCAGAGTCTGTTAGAAAAAAAGAAGGCTTGAATATTCTCACTAAATTAGAATTTGAGAGTCATTTAAGTAAAATCCAAGTTGTTTGGGGCCCCTTTGCCAGCCTGGCCCTGCAGAGGAATGCTCAGAATCTGCTGGTCCTGGGAGGAGGGTCAGGAAGCAATACCCAGGGCTTAGAGGTTGATATTAATTGTGCTTGCCCAACACCCACCTCCCCTTCTGGTGATAGCACCCTGGTTTCCCCCCAGGGAAGCAGGCCTCTCGCAGAGGAAGCAAAGGAAGGGTGAAGGCTGACCCACTCCCCCAACATTTTAGGGGTGTACATGCAACCCAGGCCTCGCCAATCAGAGCAGTGAGACTTCCTGGTCTCTGTGATTAGCCCAGAGAATCATAAAAATCCCAGCAAGCTACAATACTACAATTTTACAAAGCACTTTATTCTTCTGCACCAGTCCGGCTGGTGGAATATGGGCAGAAGTGGTAGTGTTACTTTCAGGTCTGTAACTTAACATGGGTTCTATGTGGAAAGTTCTTTTTCCTTGCCCTGATGACCATGAAGCTTCGCGTTGAAGACAGTCACAGAATGGGAGGGGCCTGGACACCTTGGTGACCACTTGGAGCAAAACCTCCATGTCCCAAACACATTGGAGTGTGATGTGAGTAAGCAGGAAGAGATTCAGGATTTACGTGTTACCACGGCAAAGTCTAGCCCACTCTGACAAATATATGACCCAAACCCAAGCCAGACAAATTATAGTCATCCCTGAGGGCTTGGGTTTGGAAGGAGTTGCTCTCTTTTTCCTGGAATTGCTAAGCTAATAGGATGTAAACCTGGAGTGATAGGCCCATCATCCACTTATTCATTTATTCATTCCACAAGTATTTATTGAACCCTTATGATATTCCTAGTGCTGGCCTAAGCTCTCGGGCCAGGGCTGTGTGGTGGGGAATAGTCAGTTTGAGAACAAGGCTTAACAGAGGAAAGCCAAGCTGACAAACAGAGCATTGGGTTAAATTGCTGGATCCAACCATACCTGAAACCATTTGTACCCTATTCTATAAACCATTGGAGGGGGGATTCTGACACTTGCATACAAGTCATAACTTGACATTGATTTTCCATTGATTCAGGGGAAAGCCTGAAATGAAAACCAAGGTCCAGATTTGTGTTGCTATCCTGATGGACTGATTAGAAGCAGAGGGCAGGTTTTAGTCCAGAAAGAGCTTGCCAGAACAGAGCAATTGGACAGAAATGATAAGGTGCAGGATTGGGCATGTCCTGGGTCAGTGGGACATAGACCTCAGGAAGAGGAGCCCTGAAACCAAACCTAGCACCAAGGCTTGCTCTGACACCCACCCAGACTGTGCTCTGAGTGCTCGGATCAGCTCCACTAGCAGCAACCTCGCTCCTGACCTCAGGCGTTCAGGCTGCCCTGTCCGGGGCTATGTCTGGCTATAGGGTTGGATTTGACAAAAAGCTGGAAGTCAAAATTAGGAGAAACAAAATGAATGCCAATTTAATGTTTATAGTGCTCCACTGGGTTCCATTTTCAGTGCTGGTTTAGAAAAACTGTCTTGGACACTTTCTACACATGAAGAACTCTTTCCTTCCTCCCTGCTTGTTTTCTTCCCTTCCTCCCTTCTTCCCTTCCTCCCTCCCTCCCTTCTCCCTCCCTGCCTTTCTCCCCCTTCCCTTCCTTCCTCTCTGGTTTTCTCTGGTTTTCTCCCTCCTCCCTTCTTCCCTCCTTCCTCCCTTCTTCCTGCCCTCTTTTTCTTCCTCCCCCGTCTCCCTTCCTCCATTACTTCCTCCCTCCTCCCTCTCCCCCCTTTCTCTTTTCCTTCCTTCCTTCCCTCCTATCATCCTTCCTTTTATTCAACAGTAGTTGAACATAATCTCAGCCAGGCCCTGTAGCAGGCAGGGATCACTGAAAAAAATCAGTGGAACGGGGGTTGGGAGGGTGCTGTTTGGACTCACAGAAAGTATGCTAGTAGTTAATGCTGTTCACCAAATAGTTTCAGCTCTCCTCTTTCTGGCTGGAACATACAGTCACACTTCCTGACCTCCTCATTTGGGTGGGCTTGAATGACTCATGAATCTGACAAATGAGTAGGTGTGTTTTAATTGCTTGTGCAGGTTCTGCCAAAGCTCTCTTTCCCTCTGCCTTGGTGACCATTCATGTTTCCTAATGTGGCTGCTTCTTCAGCCTGGGTCATGGAGCTAGGAACTAGGGAACAGAACCCATGCACGACCCATTGTAGACATGTTGCATGAGGAAGAAGTCAACCTTGGATGCTACAGTTGACTAAGAGCTGAGGAGTCTTTGTTGTTGCAGCGTGCCCTCTGCTGTGCTGACTGATGCCCACATTTGCCAGAGGCTGGAACGCAGAGTAACCTTCACTGTCTCATTTGGAGTTACTTCGCTAGGGTGGCTCCACACGTATCCCAAGAATCCCCTCTAGAGGATGCTGGGTTCCTCCCTGGTTATAAGTCATCTGCTAAGGCTTTTGCCTGCACATGTCAGATTGTAATTGACTTTTCATCGGTCTGCCTGAGGTCTGACTTCTGGACTGAGCTGGCCTGGGCAGGATGACCTGCCAGCAGTCCAGCCTCTCTGAAGCTATATTCATTTCCTAGGGCTGTTGTAACAAATGGCCACAAACTAACAGAAATTTATTCGCTCATCATTCTGGAGGCTGGAAGACCGAAACCAAGGTATTGGCAGGGCCACACTCCCTCCTGAGTTTCCAGAGGAGAATCTATTCTTTGTCTTTTCTAACTTTTGGTGGCTTCCATCTTCTGTGGCTTGAGCCTACAGCACTCCCATATCTACCTTCATGTTCACGTCACCTTCTCATTCAACTCCATCTCCTCTTCTGTGTGTCTCTTATAAGGGTCACTTGCCATTGGATTTAGGGCCCATCCAGATAATCCTGAATGATCGCCTCATCTTGTGATTCTTAATTACATCTTCAAAGACTCTTTCTTACAAATGAGGTAACAGTCTCAAGTTCCAAGAACCTGGACATACCTTTCTTTGAGCCACCCATCAAGTGCTATGTGTGTCTTCTGGGCCAAGGAGAGGGGTGAGGGTTCAGGACTCCTCAGAGCAATGACAATGACTCTTCTGTTTGATCTTTACATTTTTAGTTTAACAGAATGCTTGGGCAATATAAACAACAGGGCACCTGGGTGGCTCAGTTGGTTAAGCAACTGCCTTCGGCTCAGGTCATGATCCTGGAGTCCCAGGATCGAGTCCCACATCGGGCTCCCTGCTTGGCAGGGAGTCTGCTTCCCCCTCTGACCTCTCCCCTCTCATGCTGTCTCTCTCTCTCTTTCTCAAATAAATAAATAAATAAATAAATAAAATATTTTTAAAAAAGTAACAAAAAGTAAAATAAACAAAGCCCTGGGGCCCTGTTGTTTGAAAACCTATGGGCTGGCATCTGTGTTGGTTCTCTTCCATGCTCATGTATGAGCAGATGTGATGTCCAGGGCTGGAATGAGAATGCTCACATGGTTTAGGTCCTGCCTTTTCCCCAGGCAGCACTTCATGCAAACTCTCCATCTGTCCATATAGTTTACAACATATGCCTTAGAAATTATTCTGACCACAAATGTGAGTTCACCCTGCTTGGGTTATTTTAAGTGCTTCTTGATTTGTTTTTTTAATTATGTAATAATGTGCATTAGAGGAAAGTTGGAAATGACCAAAAACTGAATAAGAAACCCTTCCAAATGGTCTTACCCAGAAATATCTTGTAAGATTTTGTTAAATATCCTCTTGGTTTTGTCTTCAACAATATGTTTATTGCATTTTGTTCCAAAAGGTAGAGTTCCTATCTCTCCCACTAAATGCAATTGGGACCTTTGGACAGAGTGTGTGGAACATCTATCTGAGAACTCTGAAAAATAAATGAGATGTCCAGTTTCCACTCTGCCATATAAGGAGTTTGGAAGTCATCACTCCACCCTAATAAGTAAGAAGCTAAGCAAACTGAAAAATCAACAATTTTCCTTAGATCTGTCAGAGCAGTGGCTTAATAGGCAAATCACTGTTTCCAAAATTAGACACACAGATGGGTACAGAGAATCACAAGTTAACAGAGTAGAAAGAGGGGAACTGACACCTCCCCAGGAAGCAAGGCCAGAGTAGGAAAACTCAACTTGTGATCCACCAGTTGGAAGCTTGGTGTGGACAAGTCTGGAAGTTAAAAATTCCAGAGAGACCCAGTCAGGGGGACCACCCCCCCACATGCACTCTTGTGAGTGAGTTTTACTTCCAGGAATGCCAGCAGGTCCTCACAGTGACCATCAGAGAAAATCCCCTCGTGCTGCCTGTAGAGACAGGGAAAAGGAGCCTTTCTGAAATACACCAAGAGCACTCTGTGCTTTAAAAGTCCTATACTCAAGAGAAACTGTTTTACCAAAGGCTAACCTAATGGAATTTTAGCAGAGGTTGACTTACCAGGCGAAGAAAAATACCTTTCACCAGCCCCCACTAGCTGTCTACCTAGGGGAAAGGGAAAAAAACCAATTCCACCCGCCTTTATCCATCCTGTGCCACCTAACAGTGTGAAAAACTGAGAGGTACTTGTGTCATTTACAGTCCGGGGGCCCAGGCTCACTAAAAGACTGGGACCTAATCATAAAACTGTAGAACTCTTCTTCCCTCACACCTTACTACCAGGTCACTAAAGGTCCATTTACTGGAGTTTCTTTTACACGGCACATCATATCTGGCTTTCAACAAAAAATTACAAAGCATACTTAAAGGCAACAACAGCAACAACAACACAACAACAACAACAACACATCTTGCAGAGATAGAACAACCATTAGACTCAGATATGTCAGATATGGCAAGGATGTTAGGATTATCAGATTGAGAATTTAGAGCAATTAGGGTTAGTATACTAAGGATTCTAAAGAGTAAAAATGTACAGCATATAATAGATGTAGATGGAGAGATGGAAATACCAAAAAAGAATTAAAAAGAAATGCCAGTGAGGAAAATCTCTGTACCAAAAATGAAAAATACCTGATGAGCTCATTAGTAAACTTGATGTGACTGAAGAAAGAATCCCTGAGCTTGAGGAAATTTCAGTAGAAACTTCCCAAACTGAAAAACAAAGAGAAAAAAGGCTGAAAAAAAGTGAAATATGAAATCCCCAAATGGTGATACAAACACAAAAGATGTCACATATGTGTATCAAGAATATCAGAAGGAAAGGAAAGAGCAAATGGACCACAAGAAAGAGTTGAAGCAGCAATGACTGCAAATTCCCCCGAAATTAATGTCAGAACCAACCACAGGTCCAGGAACACCAAGCAGGAAAAATGTCAAACAAAAAACTATACTTATGCTATTCCAACTGCAGAAAATCAAAGATAAAGAAAAAATCTTGATAGAAACCAGAGGGTGGGAAAACACTTCACCTATAGATAAAGATAAGACTTACACCTGACTTCTTAGAAACCAGGCAAACAAGAAGAGTAGAGTAAAATTCATAAAGTCTTGAGGAAAAAAAAAAAAAACCACCAATCTAGAATTTCATATTCTGCAAGATAATCTCCCAAAAGAAAGTGAAATAATGACTTTCTGGGACAAACAAAAAGATGGAGAATTTGTTGGCAAGAACCTGCCTTGCAAGGAATTCCAGATCTGGGACCTCAGAGGCCTGGAAATACCCAAAGAGGGTCAGTGTGAGGCTGAGCTGGGGACTTGACTTGCATTGTCCCACTCTGCTCTGAACCTCCTTGTCGCCTGGCTTCACATGGCTCCCTTAAGGTGGCAAGAAGAAAGACTGTTCTGCCATCAGCAAGGTAGTGACCAAAAAGTACACCATCAGTATAACACGCACATCCATGGAATGGGTTTCTGGAAGTCTGCCCTTCGTGTACTCAAAAAGATCTGGAAATTTGCCATGAAAGAGATGGGAATTCCAGATGCACACATTGACAGCAGACTCAACAAAGCTATCTGGGCCAAATGAATAAGGAATATCCCATTCTGTATCCATGTGTGGTTGTTTAGAAAATGTAATGAGGATGAAAACTCACCAAATAAGCTCTATACATTGGTTACCTATGTACTTGTCACAACTTTCAAAAATCTACAGTTAATACAGATGAGAACTAAACACTGATTGTCAAATAAAGGTATAAAATCACCAAAAAGCCCCCAAATGAAGTGGTTCAAGTAAGCGCTTCAGAGAAAAGGAAAATAATATAGGTCAGAAAGTCAGTTCTACATGAAGAAAGGAAGAGCATTAGAGAAGAAATATGTAAAGGTAAAATTAAAAATTTCTTTTCTTAGTCTTAGTTGATCTAACAGATAATAGTTTGTTCAAAGTAAGAATAGCAACAGTGAATCAAGGGTTTTATATATAAGCAAAATGAATGACAGAAATGATACAAGAAATTGGAGGAAGGAATTAGGAATATTTTATTTTTGTTATTTTGTTATTTTTTACTTACACTATCCCTGAAGAGGCATAGTGTTATTTGAAAGTGAACTTGGATTAGTTTTATTTTTTTAAGGTATTTATTTATTTATTTATTTATTTGACAGACAGAGATCACAAGTAGGCAGAGAGCAGGGGAGAGAGAGTGGGGGAAGCAGGTTCCCTGCCAAGCAGAGAGCCCTGGGATCATGACTTGCCAAGCAGAGGACCATGGGATCATGACTTGAGCCAAAGGCAGAGGCTTTAACCAACTGAGACACACAGGCGCCCCTGGGTTAGTTTTAAATATATAATGCAAACTCAAGTGAAAAGTAAAAAAAGAAAGAAAGAAAGAAAGAAAGAAAGAAAGAAAGAAAGAAAGAAATGTCATATCAATAGATGCAGGAAAAGGATATGGCAAAATCCTCCATCCATTCATGATAAAAACTCTCAGCAAGCTAGGACTAGAGGGGAACTTCCTCAACTTGATGAAGAATATATACAAAAAACCTATAGCCAATATCATATTTTATGGTGAGGAACTTGAAGATTTTCCATTAAGAGCAAGAATAAGGCAAGGATGTCTCCTTTCAACATTGCCTTTCAACATCATAATGGAAGTCCTAGCGAATGCAATAAAACAGGAAAATGAAATAAAAGGTACATAGATTGATAAGGAAAAATAAAATTGTCTTTATTCACAGATGACATGATCATGTTATATAGAAAATCCAAAATAACTAACAAAAATAGTCATGCAACTAATAAGTAATTAAAGGAAGATTGTAATATACCAGGTTAATACACAAAAGTCAATCACTTTCCTATATATTGCTAATGAACAAGTGGAATATGAAATTAAAAACACAATACTACTTACATTAATACGTCTCTAAAATGAAATACTTAGGTAAAAATCTAACAAAATATGTACAAATTCTCTTTGAGGTAAACTACAAAACTGATGAAAGAGATGAAAAAAACTAAATAAATCGAAATATATTCCACATTAGTGGATAGGAAGACAGTATTTTCAAGATGGCAGCTCTTCCCAACTTGATCTATATGTAGATTCAATGCAATCCCAATCAAAATCCCATCAAGTTATTTTGTTAATATCAACAAACCAATTATAAAGTGTATATGAGAAGCAAGTAGACCCGGTATAGCCAACATCATATAGGAAGAGAAAAACAGAGTTGGAGCACTGACAGTACTCAATTTTGAGACTTACTATGAAGATACAGTAATCAAGGGGTACTTGGGTGGCTCAGTCATTTAAGTGTCTGACTTTGGCTCAGGTCATGATCCCAGGGTCCTTGGATTTGAACCCCAATTCCAAAATCAGGCTCCCTGCTTAGTGGGGAGCCTGCTTCTTCCTCTGCCCCTCCCCCACTCATGCTCCCTGTCTCTCACATGCTCTCTTCCTCAAATAAATAAATGAAATCTTTTTTTTTTAAAAGATACAGTAATCAAGACAGTGTGGCATTAGTGAACAAATAGACAAATAGATCACTGGAACAATATAGAAAGCCCTGAAAGACCCACACAAATACAGTCAACAGATCTTTGACAAAGTAGCAAAGGTAATACAGTGGAGAAACAATGGCTTTTCAACAAATGGTTTTGGAACAACTGGACATCTACATGCAATAAAAGTGAATCTAAGCACAGACCCCACACCCTTTACAAAAATTAACTCAAGATGAGTCATAGATCTAAATGCAAAACCCAAAATTATAAAAATCCTAGAAAGTGGCATAGGAGAAAATCTAGGTGTCCTTGGATATGGTGATAACTTTTTAGATGTAACACCAGAGACATAATCCCTGAAAGAAATAATAATTGGACTTTATTGAAGTTAAAAGCATTGGTCCTGTGAAAGACAATGTTGAGAGAATGAGAAGAAAAGTCACAGACTGAAAGAAAATATTTGCAAAAGAAATAAAGGACTGCTATCCAAAAAACCCTTAAAACTCAACAGTAAGAAAAAGAACAACCCAATCTTAAAAAGTAGTCAAAAGGCCTGAACAGGGGCTACCTGGCTGGCTCAGTTGGTAGAGCATGAAATTCTGTCTTGGGGCTGTGAGTTTCGGCCCCACATTGGAGATAGACTTCATTTAAAAAAAATAACAAACCTTGGAAAAAAAAAAAAAAGACCTGAAAGGACACCTCACCAAAGAAGATATACAAATGGCAGACAATCTTATGGAAAACTGAATGGGAAGACTTCAGAGAGGGAGACAAACCATGAGAGACTCTGGACTCTGGGAAACAAACTGAGGGTTACAGAAGGGAGGGGGTTTGGGGGATCGGGTAACTGGGTGATGGGTATTAAGGAGGACACATGTTGTGATGAGCACTGGAGGTTTTATGCAACTAATGAATCATTGAACACTACAACAAAAACTAATGATGTACTATATGTTGACTAACTGAACATAATAATAGAAAAAAGAAAAGGTGTCCCACATCACATGTCATCAGGGAAATACAAATTAAAACAACAGTAAGATACCACGGGACACATATTAGAATGTCCAAAATCCGAAACACCACTAGCACCAAACGCTGGTCAGGATATGGAGAACAGGGACTCTCATTCATTGGCAATGGGAATGCAAAATGGTACAGTCACTTTGGAAGACAGGCAATTTCTAACAAAACTAAATGTGGTCTTACCATAAATCCAGCAATCACATTCCTTGGTATTCACTCAACGGAGTTGAAAACTTACATTAAAAACCTGCACATGGGCATTAGTAGCAGCTTTATTCTTTATTCAGAACTTGTAAACTTGGAAGCAACTGCAATGTCCTTCAGTAAGTAAATGAGTAAATGCATGGTTCCTCTATACAATGAAATATTATTCAGTGGTCAAAAGAAATGGGTTATCAAGCCACGAAAGACACAGAGAAGCCTTAATTCGTATTGCTAAAAACAAAAACAAAAACAAAAAAACAAAACAAAAAAAACCCCGCCAATCTGAGAAGACTATATGCTGTATCATTCCAATCATGTGACATTCTGGAAAAGGCAAAACTATGGAGATGGCACAAAGATTCATGGTAACCAGGAGTTTGGGAAGAGGAAGGAGGAGGGGGGCTGTGGAGGGATGAATAGGAGGATCATAGAAAATTTCTAGGTCAGTAAGACTGTTCTGTATGATACTATAATGGTGGATATGTACTTACATTTGTCTGAAAAAACACAAAAAACCATCAACACTTAAATGTACAACACCAAGAATGAATCCTAATGTGAACTGTGGACTTTGGTGGATATTGACATGCTAGTGTAGGTTCATTAACTGCAACAAACATACCACTGTGGTGTGGACTGTTGATAATGCGGAGGCTGTCACATTGGTTGGGTAGGGAATCTACAGGAACTCTCTGTACTTTCCATCCAGTTTTGCTGTGAATCTAAAACTTGAGAAAAAATAAAGTCTATTTTTTTAAAAGATTTTGTTTATTCATTTGACAGAGATCACAAGTAGGCAGAGAGGCAGGCAGAGAAAGAGAGAGGAAAGCAGGCTCCCTGCTGAGCAGAGAGCCCAATGCAGGGCTCAGTCCCAGGACCCTGAGATCACGATCTGAGCCGAAGGCAGAGGCTTAACCCACTGAGCCACCCAGGCGCCCCATAAAGTCTATTTTTTAAGAACCAGAGGAGATGAACTGGGAATGAGAACAGACCTCTATATACAACTGAACCACTATTAGCCTCCCATTTTTTCCTTTGTTGTTACCTTCAGTCAAATTGAAACCCAGATGTATGCACTGGTGTGAATAAAAAGAGCTCTAAGAGAAACCCTTGATTCAAAGAGCAGCAAAGAAGTCTCAGTAAACAAATAGCAAGTACTAAGTAGAACTAAGTGGAAATTTTAGATTTGGAAAATACAAAATAAAGAAATTCCCTGTCTAGGAAAGGAGTCACTGAACCTGATGATAAATTCAATAAAATTTATCCAAAATGAACAACAGAGAAAAAAATGTAGGAAAAATGGACAGAACCTCAGGAACTTGTGGGGTAATACCAAAAAGGTCTAACATCAATAGAGAAGAGAGGAAATTTATTTTTTCCTGCTTTGCCCACACCCCCCTACCCCAGGCAATCCCCGCAGAGGTAGAGCAGCAGTGGCTGCTGGGAAGGTACCTAAAACTCTGAGTTCCTTTTCTGACTAAAGGAACCATGAGCTCACGAGTATAGGGGTAATACCCATGGCTTTTTTTTCCCCTTATGCTCTCACTGTTTGGTCCCAGAGGCAGCCACAGTTGCAGGAAGTACATGAAAGAGCAGAAAAACTAAAATCCCAGTGTTCTAGTTAGAAACCTAGGTAGTGTGCAGGGTGGGAGTGGAAGCAGAGATGTGTTGGGGAGATTGCTTAGGAGAAAAAGCTCAAAATAAAATTGGTTATAAACTCCTGGATTCAACTCTGAGATGTATCTGCATGCATGGATCTGACCCTAAGTAGCAAATCAATACCTTTGAGATCTGAACTATAGGGTGGACCACCATTCAGGTCCTAAGTTAGCCACTGGGTAATGCACATACAGGATGGATATAAATACTTCTGCAAAGGCTTTGAAAACTGAACTGAGATTAGAACCACAGCCCCAGGAAGCAGGTTGCCTGCTAAAACTCACGAATTTGAAAGAACAAACATTCTGTACAGGATTTAAACAAGACCTAGAGTCCCAAAATGTAATCTTCAGAATGTCCAAGAGAAAAAAAAAATTGCTTGACATACGAAGAAGTAGGAAAACATTGACATCACCTCACAAGGGAAAAGACAGCAGACGCCAACCCAGAGATGGATGCTATTCTGAGAAGACTTTATGCAACGGTTATATTCATGCTCTAGGAAATAAAGGTAAACAACTCTTGGAATGGACAGAAAGATAGAACGTCTCAGTGAACAAATAGCAGATACTAAATAGAACAATGTGGAAATTTTAGATTTGGAAAATACAAAATAAAGAAATTCCTTGACTAGAAAAGGAGTCACCAAACCTGATGATGCTTCAATAAAATTTATCCAAAATGAACAATGGAGAGAAAAAATTTGAAAAATGAACAGAGCCCGGGAACTTGTGGGGTAATACCAAAAATGTCTAACATCAAATCATAAGAGTCTTGAGAAGGGAAAGAATGAGATGAGAAATAGAAAAAAAAATTTTGAAAAATAATGGCTGAAAATTCCCCAATTTTGCTTCCTGTCAAATCAAAACAAAACATAAATTTACAGACTTGAGAAGCTGTGCACATCCCCAACAGGATAAACTCAAAGAAATCCATGCCTAGATACATCATAATCAAACTGATAAAAACTGAAGATAAACAAACACAGATCTTCCTCAATTTATGATAGGATTGTGTTCTGATAAACCCATTGTAAGATGAAAATAGCATTAAGTTGAAAATGCTTTCTTTTAAAGATTCTATCATCTATCTATCTATCTATCTATCTATCATCATCTATTTATCTGAGAGAGAGAGAGAAGGGAGCAGAGGGAGAGGGACAAGCAGACATGGAGTCCAACTTGGGGCTCGATTCCAACACCCTGAGACCATGATCTGAGCCAAAATCAAGAGTCAGATGCTCAACCAACTGAGCCACCCAGGTGCCCCTGAAAATGCTTTTAAGATGCCTAACCTACTGAACAGCATAGCTTAACCTGGCCTACTGTAAACATACTCAAAACACTTAAACTAGCCTACAGTTGGGCAAAATCATGCAACACAAAACCTACTTTATTAATAAAGGGTTGAATATCTTGTATAATTTATTGAATATTGTGCTGAAAGTGTAAAACAGAACGGTTGTTTGGGTACAGTATAGTTGTAGGTACCTTGGTTGTTTGCCTTTGTGATCATACTGATGACTGGCACCTGGAGCTCGCTGCCACCCAGCATCAAGACAGAGTGTCAGTCTATACATTACAAGCCCAGGGAAAGGTCAAAATGTCAAATTGTGGTTTCTATTGAATAGGTATTGTTTTTGCACCACTCTAAGGTTGAAAAATCGTTAGCTGAATCATCATAAGTTGGGGACCATCTGTATATCTTAAAAGGAACCAGAGAAAAATGACACACAATATATAGGGAAATATCAATTCAGATGACTACAGATGTTACATCAGAAACCATAGAACCCAGAAAGCGATGGAATAATATTTTTAAGTCTTTGGAAGAACACAGAATGTCAGATCCAGCAAAAATATCCTTCAGAAATGAGTTGAAATAAAGACCTCGGAGGAAAGAAAACTGAGATAATCTGTTGCCATCACTGAAGAAATTGCTAGACAAATTTCTTCAGATGGAAGAGGAAACTTGGAAAACTTTGAAAGGAAACTTGGAAAACTAGGAATAAAGGAAGAACAACAGAAATTGTAAATATCTTAGTAAATATAAGATATTCTCCTAAGTTCTTCAAAACAAGTTTTATGTTAAAAGTAAAAATTATAGAATTATGTGATAGGGTTTCTAACATTTGTAGATATAATACACAAAAAGCTATAGTGGAAAGAAGTCATGGTGAAGGTGTCTGCTTTCTACTGGAAGTTAAAATATTGAGTGTTAGTAGACTGAAAAATTAATTGTTCCTATCAAAATCCCTAGAGTGAGCATAAAAGGTTTATACAAAGACATACATATATAAATTATATAAATTAATTAAATGGAATACTAAAAATTTTTCAAATAATTCAAAAGATGGAAACTTCAGGCCAATACCACTTGATTACTGTAGTTTTTAGAATAAATACTGAAATCAAGTAGGGTTAAAACAACCATCAGCTTCGTTCTTTGTTCCAAAGTTGTTTTGGCTATCCTAGGTCATTTGCAATTCCTGTGAATTTTAGAGTTATCTTGTCAATTTCCACAAACAAGCCTTCTGGAAATATGACTGAGATTGCATTGACTCTCTAGACCAACTTTGGGAAAACTGACATCTTAACAATATAAAGCCTTCCAAATGGTGAACAAAGTCGATCTCTTCATTATTTTATTTAGATACTCTTTAATTTCTCAGGAATGTTTTGTAGTTTCAATATACGGTTTTTTAACAACTTTTTTTTCAGAACTTTATAGTACTACTGTCAATATTTTTAAATTTCAATAACTGATTTTTCAATCCTAGCATGTAGAAATAGATTTTATTTTTGTATATTTATTTTGAATTTAGAACTTTGCTAAACTCATGAGTTCTAATAGCTGTTTTTATGGATTTCATCAGATTTTCTCCATAGGGAATTATGTCATCTGCAAATAAAGTCAGTTTTTCTCCTTCTGTCTCAATCTTAATGACTTTTTTTTTCTTTTTCATGCCTGATTGCACTGGCTAGAATGTGAAATGTGAAATGTGAAATGTGAATGAATGTGGTGGGAGTGAATATCCTTGTTATGTTCTTGATCACAGGGGAAAGAAGCACTCAGTCTTTCACCATTTGTGGTGCTAGCTGGAGGTTTTTTTAATCCATACTCATCGGACTGAGGAAAATCCCCTTCTATTCCTAGTTTGCTGAGATTTTTTTTTTTTTTTAAATCAGGAATGGTTGTTGGATTTTGTCAAATGCTTTTTCCTCATTTATTGAGATGATCACACGGTTTTTTGTTTTGAGTTACTTAGTATGGTCTACTAGTTTCCTCGGGTTTCTATAACAAATTACCAGTTAGAAACACAGAAATTTATTCTTGCACAGTTATAGAAGCTAGACGTCTGAAAATAAAGTGTCAGCAGGGCCATGCACCCTCTAAAGGCTCTAGGGGAGAATCCTTCCTTCTGTCTTCCAGCTTCTTGTGGTCCTTGGGTAATGGCCAGATAACTCCAGCCTCTGCCTACTTTCATCTTCACATAGCTTTCTTCATGTTTGTCTTTGTAACTCTCCTCTCCTCTTAAGGACACAAGTTATTGGATTTAGGACCCATCCTAAACCTATAATAATTTTATGTCAATATCCTTAGCTAATGACATCTACAAAGACTATTTCCAAATAAGTTCATACCCTGAAGTTCTGAGTAAACTTGAATCTCGGGGAGGAAGGAGACACTATTTGACTCACTGCCTATACTGGATTCCATTGTGATATTGGTTTCTAGAGAGTGAGGGGAAGAACAGCAGGAGAAGGAGAGAGAATCTTAAGCAGGCTCCATCCCCAGTGTGGAGCCCTGCATTGGGTTCAATGTCACAACCCTGAGGTTGTGAACTGAGCTGAATCAAGAGTGGATTGCTCAACCAACTGAACCACCCAGACACCCCTGCTGTTGTGATTTTTGAATGTTCAATCAACCCTACCTTCTTGGGAGAAACCCCTATTGGTCATGATGTATTAATCTTTTTGTATATTGTTGAATTTGGTTCAACAATTTACAAATACACAAATTTTTATACATTATTTATATAATGATATAGAAAAATATGAATTTTTCATCTGTATTTATCAGAAATTTTAGTCTGTAGTTTGTCTTTGTCTGGTTTCCATATGAGGATAATGCTGGCCTCATGAAAGTGATTGGAAAATACTGTCTCCACTTCCATGTTATGGAAGAGATTGTATAAGATTGTTACTACCCCTCCCTTAAATGTTGGGTGAATTCTATGGTGAAACCATCTGGGCCCGGAGTTTTCTTTGGGAGAAGGTTTGTAACTACAAAGTCAATTTCTTTAATGAATACAATGCTATTTATCTATTTCTTCTTGAGTCATCCTCAGTAGTTCGTGGCTTTCAAGGAAATCTGTGCATTTCATAAAGGTTTTCAAATTTATGAATAAAGTTTTTCAGAATATTCTTCTATTATTTTTCAAATATCTGTAGACATCTGTAGTGATGTCACTGCTCTCATTTCTACTATTGTTAAGTTGTGCTCTCCCGAATTTCAGCTTTATTGGTCTTCTCTATTGTTCTTTCTGGCTTTGATTTTCCACTTTATTGATTTCCTCTTGGTCTTTATTATGTCCTTCTGCTTGTTTTGGGTTTGATTTGCTCTCCTGTTTAAAGTTTTCTTTTAGTATAACTTTACCTGTATCCCATAAGCTCCTATTGCTATGTTTTCATTTTCATTCAGTTCAAAATACTTTCTACTTTTCCTTTGGTTTTATTCTTTCAACTGTGGGTTATTTAGAATTGCATTACTGCTGAAATATTTGAATATTTCCCAGATATCTTTCTTCCATTGATTTCTAATTTAATTCCACTGTGGTCACAGAACATGATTTGTATGACTCAAATCCTTTTAAATTTATTGAGACATGAATCTCAGAGACATTAAGCTGAATGAAGAAGTCAGACTCTAGAAGATTCATACTTTAATGATTTCATTTACATGACATTCTGGAAAAAAAAAAAAAACTATAGGAAGAAAGAATAGATCAGTGGTGGCCAGGAGTTGAGTATAGAGACGGTTTCTACAAAGTGGTGACATGAGGGAATTCTTTGGGGATGATGAGACTCTTCTGTATTCTAATTGTAATTGTAGCCAGACTTTTCCAGAGAGCTGGAAGCTGGAGTCCTCCCTCCAATTACCTAGACATTTAATATGCCCTTATTTGGCTCCTATAATATGCAGGGTTGGACACAGGGAGTTCGATGCCTTGCCACCTGTGGAACACCAGACATGAGCAAGCATGAGGAGTAGGAAAGCAAAAACTCTGTAGTACTCACTCCCAAGTGAGATGTGCAAAAACCATGACTCCATTCGCCATCGTACCCATGAGGACCACTAGCCATGGGGAGAGAGTCACTCAGAGACACAGGCTCCAGCTCAAACATGTAAGATGCTCCTGGAAACTCCCCAAAATGCAGAGGGCAGGGGTTGGAATTTCCATACATGGGAGCCTGGATTTCTTGACAAGGTTATGGGAAGGCTAAGGGGCAGCCTCAGAGAGAGCAGGATGGGTAGGGACCAAAGCCGGGCAAGGGCAGGAGCCAGGCCAGCTCATGTAGGAGGTACCATGGGTGGCCTCAGTTGGGGCACTGGGCCATCTATCCTCTCTTTATACCTGCAGCACTCACAGTCTAGAAGGGCTGGCCTGCCTGGTCTTGCTCCTCCCAGTCAGGACGGTCCTGAGTCCCTGAATCGAAGGTGCCACTAAGTCTGACCATGCGGCAGGGACATCTGGGTGGCTCTGTCAGTTAAGCATCCAACTTGGTTTTGGCTCAGGTCATGATCTTTGGGAGGGTTGTGAAATCGAGTCTGCATCAGCCTCTGTGCTCAGTGTGGAGTCTGCCTCAGATTCTCTCTCTCTCCCCCTCTGCCCCTCCCACTCATGCTCTCTCTCTCTCTCTCTCAAATAAATAAATAAAATCAGAAAAAAAAAAGACTGACCATGGGGTAGATGAAAAGTGGGGCGCTGTGACCTGAAGCAGGATGAATCAACGCTGGGGACCCAGCACTTGTGATTGTGCCCACTTTACAGATGGGGATACTGAGGCACTGAGTGGGGAAGTCATTTGCCAAGTGTTGCTGTCTTGTTTGGGTTCTCCAGAAACAGATTCTGAGACAAGGGTTTGTGTGCAAGTAGTGAAGCAGGGCTATGGTAGGTTAGCTGCTGCGAGTCTCCGGGAAGCATGGTGAGGGAGCAGGAAAGAGACATGGGAAGGAAGGCAACCCCCTCAGGACCATGTTAGTGAGCAGGTTACCACTGAGGCTCAGTAACCCATGGGACCTCCTGATAAATTTAGAAGCATATGCCTTGGAGAACCCCACTGAGGGGCACGGGGGCTGATGTACTCCCACACCCACTTCCTTCTGGAGTCATCGATCTCTAGCACCTTGAACCTGCCCTGCTCAGAGGCAGAGATATGCCTGGGATAATAGAATGACCATGGGGAGAAAAACGTGGGAATGCCAAGTGACTTTGGGCAGGTCTGGTTAGGACGGCCACTGGCCCCACATCTGTACCATTCCACAACCAGAAAGTGGTGGGCAGGGGACCCAAGTAAGGTGATTGGCCTTGTTCCAATAGCACGTCCTCCTTCCCTCTTCATGGCAAAGCTGTCCAGTATCTTACAGCACATGGCTGCTGGCAGAGTTCAGCTGACTTCCCTCTCTGCTAGGCCGTCTGGCAATGGGCTGCTTTAACTGTAAGGAACAGGTGAGCCCCCAAAGCCAAGACTCAAACCACACTCAGAGGCCCCAAGATGCTGCTGACGGCCCGGGCTCGCTCTTCTCTCTAACTTTGCAGCTCCCTTTGGTCCACAGCCTTCCAGAGGCTTGGGAGCAGCCTTTCAAACTGGGGCCCAGGGTCCGGAGCATGACTTGTGGGGTGAAGTGCCTCTACATCCCTTTGGCCAGATCTGGGTCTGTTCTGGCTGAGATGGGGAAGTTAGCACGTCCTCACCCCCTGTCTGCCACCTGGAGGGGCTCTAGACCTGGGGAAGTGACCGAAGAGGGACCTAGGTGACCATAGACTGCCCATGGGGGCCGATGCACCAAAGTGCCCCACCCAAGGTCTCTCTCACCTCCAGACCTCTCCGTGTCACAGGTAGACCAGGAATCCATTCTGCAAATATGCTCAGTCAGTGTCCCAACCTCCAGCTTCCCTGTTGGTCCTTCCCCCATCCTGAGGAAACCAGGGAGAGAGTGCCCAGGACAACAGTCCCCACCTCCTGGCAGGAAGGCCTGCTGCAGGCCTGGCTGGATGCCAGGAGCCTGGCATGTGTCCCTCCTGCATCCCCCAGTGCCTGGGGTAGTAGCCAGGGGCCGGCCCCCAGGGAGCTTTCCATTTTGCCTTTCCCTGGAGCATCCCCAGCCTTGGCAGCTTCTAGGCTGGATAACAGCCACTACCAGAAAGTCTCTGAGCAGCTTTTCACTTATACTGTTAAATTCATTTTAAATACTCAAGCATTTAAATACACTAGTATCTAGTGGATACATTTTTCTTACATAAATGAAATACTTTCAATACAGCCAGGGGTTCCTTGACCATTTGGGCCTCGGTGAATCCCAGGCTGAGATGAACATTGATTGGATTTGCTGACTCTCCTTGTGGACATCTTCTATGCATTCGTAGACACTCATGTTGGCCTGTGGTGTATATAAAGCATGTGTGTGTGTGTGTGTGTGTGTGTGTGTGTGTGTGTGATATAAATAGCATCATCCATGCATGTTGTTCTACAGCTTGATTTTCTCTCCATTGACTGCCTTATTGTGTGGAACCTATGTCAGTGCATGGCCCTTTGTCACCCTCTTAATGTGTTTCCCCAGGATGACTAGACTGGCTGGTGTAGTCTCATTCCTACTGATGGATATTTGGGGTCCGGGCAAGGTTTTGCAGTTCTCTTCCTTGGGTTAGATGATTTCTCCTCCGTAATTATGGAGTGTCTCCAAGCCCATTGGCCCCCTTCCTCTTCACGTGCTCTATCGCTGTCTTTTTCATCACCTTGCCTTACCTTTTATCTCTTGCCAATGATCCCACATCTCCATCTCCAGGGTGAACCTCATCTGGCCACCTCCACTGGACAGCCCACAGGCATGGCCACCAACAGTCTGACCTCTATGTTTCACAAGAACAAGGACTGTGGCCAACAAACATTTGTGGAGCCCGACAGTGTTGGTCATGCTTGAGTCTAGAAGAAGTCTAGAAGGATTCTAGAAGTCTTCGGTGGGCATGCTTATACACTGACCATTCCCTCGATTACAACTGCTTGAAGCAGCCAGTGCCAAGGCCAGCTGTGATCCATGACCCAGAATGAACTGCAAGGAGGAGTCTTGCAGAAGGCAAGAAGCCTGAGCTCACATCTTCTCCTCCCACTTACTGGCGCTGTGCCCTTGGGCCAATGAAGACCACATCTGAGCCTCGATTCTCTCACTGGTAATTTTGATAGTAACAGAGTGTACCTCAGGGGTAGGACTGAATAAAATGAAGCATCCCAAATGCTACCAAATGTTACTTCTGGTATGACCATTATCAGGTTTCTTCCTACCATGTTGCCAAGATCAAATACAACAGAGCACAACTAGGCACTGAGCACTGCGCCAGCCTATTAGTAGGTACTCACTGAATGCTGGCTTCCTTTATTTCTTTTCACATGTATCTTCAAATGCAAAGAATTAATTGGTGGTGATCGAATGGCCATTGCCCGTGGCACCACACTGAGGAGTGGGTCCTTGCTGACTACTGATCAACAGGCATCAATCATTGCCCAAAATGTTGATGGGATGTTTACCTTACAGACACCAATGTTGGAGTCTCTAAGAGAAGAGCATCCAGATGTCTTGTGGCTCCAAATGGAAGGTGCTGGAACCCCCAGCCCCACCTCTGAGGTTTCTGCCAAAGAACTGAGCTTGAATCCAGGGAACACCTTTATTTTTAAATTTTTAAAGATTTTATTTATTTATTTGAGAGAGAGAGACAGCAAGAGAAGGAACACAAGCAGGGGGAGTGGGAGAGGCAGACTCCCCAGTGAGCAGGGAGCCTGATGCAGGGCTCAATGCCAGAACCCTGGGATCTTGACCTCCGCTGAAGGCAGATGCTTAATTGCCTGAGCCACCCAGGTGCCCCTAGGGAACACCTTTAGAACTGACTTCCAGATTAGAGGAGGAACAGAAGATAGAAGGTCCAGTTAAAGGGCACCACAAGGCAGCCTGGACAAATTGGGGAGGAAGGACAGGCTACAGGATGACTGTCCTGGCTCATGCAGCATGTCAATGGCAAGAAAGGCAAGGTGAGGGGCACTCTAGATTTAAAAGAGAATTAGGAAACGTAATATCCACATATCACCCATAGCCTTTGTACGGATTCTATTTGAACAAGATAAGGGAGAAGAGGCCTTCTTTTTGAGGCAATGGGGAAATGGGACTAGGCTATACATTTGGTAACATCGAAGACTTCTCGGTCATTGAGTGTCCCAATGGCATTATGATTATGTAGGGAAATGTGCTTCTGAGGTATGCAAGGACAAAACAGGATTTGCTTTTAAGTAAAGCTATGATGACGGCAGACCAAAACTTTAGTCATTTTGTGAAAAATGTCTGGTTACCAGTGACCTCTCTGTCTATGGCCTAAGAATCCTAGACAGACGTTCTGAATTTCCAAAAATGAAAGAATAAAGCCATTTGTAAAAATTTTGGAAAGTTAAGGCCAACAGTGCTGTCGTGAAACAGTATATCCATTTGTTGGTAGTGAGAACATGCAAGCACTGGATGAAAATTTGACAATAAACAGCAAAAGCCCTAAAAATGTTCATCTTCCCCAGCCCAATCATCTCACTGCTGGGAATTTACTCTGATGAAGTAATCTGCCAGGGCCAGGGGAGCCTCTCACAAGGGCCTGGCTCTTCGACTTTGGCTTAAGAACTTGGAAAGCCAAAGTGCCGAGAGCTGTCGCAACTTAGAGGCCTAAGCGGTGCTTTGGGGACTGCACTGGCATTATAGGAACACGGAGGCACGTGTGCCTGGGCCCTGGCTGGAAGAGGGCCTTGGAGAGGGGAGCTCAGCCCGGGTAAGGCAGAGCTGGGCGGGCCAGGAAGTGGGAGACAGGGGTGTTTCCAAGCTGGTACCACGCTGTCTGGGCCACAGATACAACTTCCTTGGGAATGATTTGGGAGCCCAGAGTGGACTGTGTTCACTGGTGAGAACTCAGCACTGTGAGTTTCTACGAAGCAAAGGGGCACTCTCCTAGAAAGGCCCTGTCCTCACCCCATTTCTCCCAGGAGCTCCGCTCTCCAGTCCTGGGACTCTATGCTCATACACAGGCTTCTCCCACTAGGGTGGGATTGTCAAGGCTTTTCCCGAAATCTTGGGTGGAGAAGGGGTGAGGTCATGAAGGCAGAGTATCTGGGATGGAAAGAGGGCCTGCGGAGGAGAAAGGGAACTGGGTGACTGGTGCTAGGTTCTTGGTACACATTTATAGTGCTGCCTCAAAACCTTCTTAGAATGAGACACCGTATAAAATGTCTCATCACCGTTTCTTCACCATGGTCCCTTGTAGATATTCCATTCCCATGTCACAGATGAAGACACTGAGGCCTTGAGGGGCTGGTAATCTCGTTAAGGTTACTGGCTTGAGGTATAGAGTTGAGACACCAAACTTCATGCTAAGGTGGTTGTCTCTCTCTACGGTGTCTTCTTCTCAGGTGACTTCTCAGGAAACCAAGGCTAATGCTTAGAGGCTTACACAGGTGAGCTTGCTGCCAGGTGCTAGACCCAGGTGCTAAGTCCCATTGAAGTATGGCCTTAAGGCCTCAACCACAACTTGAGCCCAGGCCGTTGGAACAGTGGCGTCATATGGTAGATACACATTTTACCATTTTTCTTATTGTGGTAACATTCATATAATGAAATTTGACATTTAAATCATTTTGGTACATACAATTCAGTATGTAGTGAGTACATTAATGTTGCTCTTCAGCCATCCCCACTCTCTAGTTCCAGAACCTTCTCTTCATCTCAGATGAAAACTCCATACCCATTAATAGTCACTCCCTGTTCCTCCCTTCCCCCAGATCCTGGCAATCCCTGATCTGTTTTTATAGATCTGCCTATTCTGGACATTTCATGTCAATGGAATCCTGCGATATGTGTGCTTTGTGTCTGACGTGTTTTCTCCAATCACCCAAGTTGTAGCATGGATCAGCAAGCCATTCCTTTTTTTTTTTTTTTTTAGCCAAATAATATTTCATTGTACAGTTGACCTTTGAACATCTCAAGGGTTAGGGGCCTGAACTCCCCATGCAGTCAAAAACCTGTGTGTAACTTTTGACTCCCCAAAATTTAACTGCCAATAGCCTCTTGCTGACCGAGCATCTTGCCAATAATATAAACAGTTGATTAACACATATTTTGTATGTTAGATGTATGATATACTGTGTTCTTACAATAAAATAAGACAGAAAAGAAAACGTTCTTAAGAAAATCATAAGGAAGAGGGTCACCTGGGTGGCTCAGTGGGTTAAAGCCTCTGCCTTCGGCTCAGGTCATGGTCTCAAGGTCCTGGGATCGAGCCCCGCATCGGGCTCTCTGCTCAGCAGGGAGCCTGCTTCCTCCTCTCTCTCTGCCTGCTTCTCTGCCTACTTGTGATCTCCATCTGTAAAATAAATAAATAAAATCTTAAAAAAAAAAGAGAGAAAATGCATTTATGGAACTGTACTGTGTATGAATGGACCCATGCAGTTTAAATCTGTGTTGGTCAAGGGCCAACCGTACTCATATTCTACCTTCTGTTATCTATCCGTGCATTGATGGAAATTCGGATTGTTGATGCATTTGGGCTATTGTGAATAATGCTGCTATAAATATTCATGCACAAGTATTTATCTGAGTACCTGTTTTCATTTATTTATTTATTTATTTATTTTTTAATTTTATTTTTTATAAACATATATTTTTATCCCCAGGGGTACAGGTCTGTGAATCGCCAGGTTTACACACTTCACAGCACTCACCATAGCACATACCCTCCCCAATATCCATAATCCCACCCCCTCTCTCCCAACCCCCTCCCCCCATCAACCCTCAGTTTGTTTTGTGAGATTAAGAGTCACTTATGGTTTGTCTCCCTCCCAATCCCTCTTGTTTCATTTCTGAGTACCTGTTTTCAATTCTTTTAGGTATATACCTAGGAGTGGAATAGCTGGGTCATCTCATAATTCTGTTTAACTTTCCGAGGAACCCCCAAGCTTTTCCACAGTGATTGCATTACTTTACATTCCCATCAGCAATCCGCAAGGGTTCCCACTCAGCAGCCTTGTTGTTTTAATTGCCATTCTGAGGGGTGTGACGTGGTATCTCGCTGTAATTCTGATTTGCATTTCCCTGATGATGAGTGAAGGTGGGTATATTTTCACGTGTTTGTTGGCCGTCTGTGTATCATCTCTGGAGACATGTCTACCCAAGCCTTCATCCGCTTCGTCACTGGATTGTCTTTTCTGTGGGTGAGTTGCGAGAATTCTTTATATATTCTGGATAGTAGACCCTTACCAGGTATGTGATTTGTAAATATTTTCTCCCATTCTCCCATTCTCCCATTCTTCAGGTGTCTTTTTGCTCTCTCTTAAAAACTTCGTTAATTTTTAAATTGAGGTATATCTGACGACTAAGGATTTTCTGTATTTAAGATAATACATTTAAGTACAATTTGATTCTCTGATATATATATATTGCAACATAATCACCACATTCAAGCTAATTAACACACCCACCTCTTCAGATACCTATCACTTTGTGTGTGTGTGTGTGTGTGTGTGTGTGTGTGTGTGTGGTGAGAATACTTAAGATTTACCCTCTTAGCAAATTCAAGTATTCAATCAACTGTTGCTAACTATGGTCACAGGGCTGTGCTTTAGATCTCCAATACTTGCGCACCTTGCATAACTAAAACCTTATACTCCTTGCCATCTCTCCATTTTCCCCTCTACCCAGCCCCTGGTAACTACCATTTTACTCGCTGTTTCTATGAGTTCAACTGTTTTAGATTCCACATGTGAGTGAGATCAGACAATATTCCTCTTTCTTTCCTTTTTTTTTTTTTTAAGACTTTATTTATTTACTTGACAGACAGAAATCACAGGTAGGCAAAGAGGCAGGCACAGAGAGAGGGGGAGGCAGGCTCCCCGCCAAGCAGAGAGCCCGATGTGGGGCTCAATCCCAGGATCCCGGGACCACGACCTGAGCCGAAGGCAGAAGCTTTAACCCACTGAGCTACCCAGGTGCCCCAATATTTCTCTTTCTTCACTCAGCCTAATGTCCTTCAGGTTCATCTAGGTTGTCGCAATGCTTTCAAGATTCTGTCTTTATCTTTCAGTAGTTTAATTATAATGTGTGTCAATGTAGGACTCTGAGTTTATTCCACTTGGAACTTACTGAGCTTCTTGGATGGGTACGTTCATGTATTTTATCAGGTTTGGTAAGTTTCTGACCATTGTTTCTTCAAATATTCTTTTTGCCCCTTTCTCTCTCTCTTTCTGGGATTTCTGTGATGCGTGTGTTTGGCATGCTCAGTGGTGTCCCATGGATTTCTTGGGCTCTGTTAATTTTTCTTCATCCTTTTTTCTACCCATGAGACTAGATAATTTAATTTGACCTATTTTTAAGTTCTCCGATTAATCTTCTGCCATTTCAAATTTGTGTTGGTCCCTGCTAGTGAATTTTTCATTTTAGGCATTGGACTTTTCATTTCTTAGTCCGTTAAGGCTGCTGTAACAGAATACCACAGAAGGCTTAGAAACAATAGAAATTTATTTCTCACTGTTCTGGTGCTGGAAGTCTGAGATCAAGGTGTTGGAGCCTTTCGTGTCTGGGGAGAGCCCACTTTCTGGTTCATAGGCTGCCATTTTTCACTTCAGCCTCTCATGATGGAAGGGGCAAGCAGACCCCCTGGGGTCTCTTTTACAAAGACACTAAGCCCATTCATGCCGGCCCTCCACCTCCAAATAGTCTCCTCTAAGGCCTACTTCCAAATATTACCACATTGGGGATTTGATTTAAACATACGAATTTGGGGAAGGGAAGGGACACAAACACAAGTCTATAGCCTCCTTCAAATTTTCTGTTTGGTTCCTCTTTATGGTTTCTATTTCATGACTGATGTTCTCTACCTATCGAGATATCCTTTTTCTGGTTTCCTTTCATCCTCTGTCCCTGGTTCTTTTTTTTCCCTTTGAATGTGGTTAAGACAGTTAAGTTAAAGTCTTTGTCTAGTAATTCCAATGTTAGGGACACTTTCTGTTCATTTTTTTCCCCTGTGAATAGGCCATACCTTTTCATTTCATTGCATGCCTAATACTTTGTCATTGTTGTTAACACTGGGCATTTTATTTTATTTTTTTAAAGATTTTATTTATTTATTTGACAGAGATCACAAGTAGGCAGAGAGGCAGGCAGAGAGAGAGGAAGGGAAGCAGGCTTCCCGCCAAGCAGAGAGCCCAAAGCGGGGCTCGATCCCAGGACCCTGAGATCATGACCTGAGCCGAAGGCAAAGGCTTAACCCACTGAGCCACCCAGGTGCCCCAACACTGGGCATTTTAAATATTATGCTGCTATAACCTGGAAATTGGATTCTGTCATCTCCTCAGGGTGTGCTGTTGCTGACTGTGAGCTGCAGTTGCTTGTTTAGTGACTTTTAAAAACTTCCATAAAGCCTTCTCTGGGGTGTGTGGCCCCAATGTCTCCGGTCCTTTAGCTTTGTCAACCGCGAAAGCCTGGTAGGCATTTCTTGAGATACCATGCACCGATAGAGGAAAAACAAGAAAAAGGGAACAAGATACCCTTCAGGTCTTTGCAGGTTGTCTCTATGTGGAGACACACCTTCTGAGCTCAGCCAGGCCATTTTCAGCTCTGCCTGAGACCCCACTTGCTGCTTTTCTGGAGCCTACAGGTCAGCAGGTGGTAAAAGCTTAGGGTCTTCTCAGGTCTCTTCTCAGCACACGTCCTTCCCTAGCATGCACAAGGTTTTCTGGATCCCTTATGACACGTGGGAGCTTTTCAAGACGTTTAGTCCCCAGTGCACCTCAACCCCTAGCTTTTCTTCTCAGGCCTCTGTCATGTTTACTTTTACTCCAATTGTTATCCCCCCCACCACTCCAGGTGATAGCTGGTCACTCTTCGGGCAATATTCTCTGTATAATCACTTCTCCATCCTGAGAGAGTTCCCAGTTGGCAAAACAAAGACAAGCCCCCTGCAGATCCTCCAGGAAACCTCAGACAGGATAAAACAAACATAAGTTCTTGGAAACAAAGTCCACTCCGCTCCCAAGTACCCCACTGGGAGTGTGGTCTGGGAAAAGGGTTGAGTTGGCAGCCACAAAGCCCTCCTATCCCATTTCAGTGGCCTTTCTTTTGGTTAAGATCTTGCTTGCTTCCTATAAATCCTTGACTGTTTTCTAGAGTTCTGATAACCTTGCTTCTGACGATTTTTACCAAGGTTTTTCAGTGTTTTTAGAGAGGGAAAAGCCCCCTAGAATTCCCCACTTCACCATTTGCAGTGATACCACCCATATTCTACTTCTCAAGAAACTGCCAAACTGTTTTCCAAAATCATGGTACCATTTTAGGTTTCTACCAATACCTTTGAGAGTGCCAGTGTCTCCAACTTGGTATGGTCTTTCTTTCTCACTTTAGCCATTTTTTCTGATCGCCTCTTACTCACCCTTTGTTGAGGGAGGGATAGTATGAGATGGCTGAACATACAACCCCTGACACTGGACAGACGAGATATTTGTTTATTAGTCACGTATACTCACTCACATCCCAGGGGAAGAGGACACCATATGCCATTCAGGGCCATATGGAGATTGCACTCAGGCATGGAGTGAACCGGCAGTGGCTATAGGCATTCTTTGTAGTGGCAAGAGAGTGGAGTGACCCTTTGTTCCCATGGAAGGATGTGACTGGCTTGTTTGAGTATTTTCATGGGCTGTCAGGGAGATAGACCTGTTAGATTGAAGACTGGTTAGAGTGTCCCTGGTCCAGCTGAGAGGGGAGCTCCTGGGTAAGGAGACTTTCCCTCTAGTTGGGGGGGATATCTGGTAAGACCAGGGAAATCATCATTAGAACTTTGAGGCCCTGATTGAATAGATCATCTTGGAGAAAACTGACATCTTAACAACACTGACTCTTCCAAACCATGAACAAGGTATATTTTCCCATTTTTTTAGGTCTTCAAATATTTCTCTCAGCCATTTTTCATTGTACAGGTATTGTGCATCTTTTGTTTTATTTATTCATATTGCATATTTTTGTTGCCATTAAAAATGTTAGGTTTTAGATTTCAGTTTCTTTTTATGGAGCTTCTAGCAAGTTCAATAAGGCAAGAAAAAGAAATGAAATCAAGCCATACTGGAAAAGAAGGAAAGCTCTTGATTCATAGTCCACTTGATGGTCTATGTAAAAATCTGGTGGAATCTATAAAATCTATTGGAACTAATATATGAATTTATTAAGATTTCAGGACATAAGATCAAAGTATAAAAGTCAGTTTTATGCCTGTATATTAGCAGTGAATTATTTCAAATTAATATAGAAATTCTCAAACAATGGATTCAGTGCAATCCCAATTAAAATCCAACCGTTTTTTTTGTAGAAATTGACAAGCTGTTTCTAAAATTCACATAAAAATTAAAAAGCACCTAGAATAGTCAACATAATATTGAAAAAAGAAACAAAATTAGAAGACCAATGCTACCTGATTTTAATACTTTTTATAAAGCTATATCGTCAAAATTGTGTGATATTCACAGAATAGAGAAACGGATCAATGGAACAGAATACTTGAGAAATTAGACTCATATATATGGAGAACTAATTTTTTAATTTTTTTTTAGATTTTTATTTATTTATTTGTCAGAGAAAGAGCAGAAGCACAGAGAGCTGCAGGCAGAACAGGCAGAGGGAGAAGCAGGCTCCCTGTTGAGCAAGGAGCCCAATGTGGGACTCGATCCCAGGACTCTGGGATCATGACCTGAGCCGAAAGCAGATGCTTAACCAACTGAGCCACCCAGGCATCCCTGGAGAGCTAATTTTTGACAAATATGTGAAGGCAACTCAGTGAAAAGTGAATAATTCCTTTAACAAATGTTGTTGGAAAAATTGGACATACATATGGAAAGGCAGGATCCCCAACATATACCTCATACCTTATACATAAATTAACAAAAAGTGGATCAGAGATCTAAATGTAAAATGCAAAACTATAAAACTTCTAGATGAAAACAGAGGAGAAAATATTTGTGACCTTGAGTTAGCCCTAAGGTTGAGTAATTATGTATTTGCCAGTTTTTTTTTTTAAGATTTTATTTATTTATTTGAGAGAGAGACAGAGAGAGCATGAGCTAGGAGAAGGTCAGAGGGAGAAACGGACTCCCTGTGGAGCTGGGAGCCCGATGAGGGACTCGATCCCGGGACTCCGGGATCATGACCTGAGCCGAAGGTAGTCGTCCAACCAACTGAGCCACCCAGGCGTCCCTGCCAGTTTTATGTATAAATAATTCTGGGTTTTTAGTTAAAGATAGTAGGTTGAACTTACACAATGGACCTCTGCTCCATATGGATATACCACTACAATGAAAATAAGTATGACTTTAAAAATGCAAAACATAGCAAATCAAACTCAAATAAAACAGAAGGAAATTATACTGATGGGGGAAAAAAATGAATGAATGTAAAATAAACATACACATAGTGAGAATTTGGAAACTCAAATTAAAGCTATTTGAAGATTATGACATTGACAAACCCCCAATGAGATTAAGGGGGGAAAAGGGACACAAATAACCAGCAATGAAAAAGAAAATGTCACTGTGTATCCTTTTTTGAAATAAAAATTATGTGTGCTTAAGGTAAATAATATGACATTTCAATATACACACACATAGTGAAATGATTGCTACAGTCAACCCATGAACATATGCATCTCCTCACATGGCTACCATTTTGTGTGTGTGGTGGAAGTACCTGGTATCTACTCTTAAGAATTTTCCAGTATTCAACACAATATTATTAACTATAAACACCATGCTGTACATTAGCTCTCTAGACTCATTCATCATATATCATTGTAATTTGTATACATTTTAACTAATGTCTCTTCATTTCCCCCCACTTCCTTGTCCCTGATAACTGCCATTCTACTCTCTGCTTCTCTGTATTCATCTTTTTTAGATTCCAGTGAGATCACACAGTATTTTTCTCTCTGTATCTGACTTATTTCACTTAGCATGATGTCCTCCAATCCATCCACATTGTCACAAATGGCAGAATCTTATATTCTTTAAACATTAAAAATATAGTAAAATGTTATATAAAAGTTTATGACAATACATTTGAAACTGTAGACATAATAGATAGATTCCTGGAGGAAAAAACACAACCTAGCAAAACAGAATGGAAAAAGAAGATGGAAAATCTGTAGAGTTTAAATATTAAAGCAATTTAATGCATAACTTAAGACCTTCCTACAAAACACAGGAGCCTAGATGGCTTTGCTGATGGAATGTCCCAAACACTGAAGGAAGACATTGTAACCATCTCACTAACTCTTCCAGAGAATACAAGAAGAGGGAACACGTTCATGAGAAAAGGTGACAACAGGTCTGGACCCTTTCCTCACGGAAGTAAGCCTGATTGGAAAAATGATCTGGGGTTGCCTTCCATAGAATGTTTCCTTGGAAGATATGAAGTGGAATACAGAGCATGGGGAATTGGTGATGGGCCCTGTTTACTGTGACTCCCCCAGTCTGTGTGACCGTGCCTGGACCATGAGAGCTGTGAATTGACATGAAGACCAGGACCCCAAGCACCTGGAGGGAAACCAAGGCAGTGGCTTCTCTGGGCTGAAGAGTGGTAGATTTGCATTGTGTCAGGTTAGCTGAGCTACGACTGTTTCCCAGAGTTCCTGTCCCTGCATATTTCCAGGTCCACATGGGCCACAGTGACATTTCACAGGAGAATATGGAGGTGGACATGAAGCAGCAGCATATTCTTTTTTTTTTTTTTAAGGATTTTCTTTTTTTTTTGACAGACAGATCACAAGTAGGCAGAGAGGCAGGCAGAGAGAGACAGGAGGAGGAGTCAGGCTCCCTGCTGAGCAGAGAGCCCAATGCGGGACTCGATCCCAGGACCCTGAGATCATGGCCTGAGTCAAAGGCAGAGGCTTTAACCACTGAGCCACCACCCAGGCGCCCCAGCAGCATATTTTTTAATGCAATGCCCAGTTGAGGCCCACAGAGCACACTTCTCTGCTGGCTCACTTGGTTGGCGCAGGCAGCTGCTACCAGGTCCTCCTTTGTCTTCTCAGGCTCCTGGGCCAGGAACATGTTTAGCTCATGATGAAGGGTTCCAGCTTCTCCAGGAGGTCACTTTCATTGTCAAAGATGGAGGCTTGAAGACAGTGATAGTTCAGCATGGGTTCTAGTCCATTCTCATAGGGTCCAGTTCACGCTTACAGGTCTCAGTTTGTCTTTGTTTCCCACTCTTCACATCCAAATCTTTCTTCTGATTACCTGGTCGGCTGACTTTAGGCTCCAGCACCAACCATAGAAGCAGGAGTTCACAGATTGTTTAACCAGCTCCCACATTGCATAAGGTCCAATTCCTCCAATAAATCCTTATATTCGCCTGCAAGTTCTGCTGCTCTGATCAGATCCTGACAGAGATGTCATCTCTGGCAACCATAAATATTTCTGTGCAGGTGTGGGGTGGACAAGAAGCTACATGCACAAGCAGTTGTCATTTCCTTCCCAGTGTATCCTACCAGGAGGTACATGCTATTGTCTTGTCTCATCACGGCTAACATCAGCCTTTGTCACTTGGTCACAGTGGTGTCTGCCAGTTTTCTCCACTGTAAGTCTATTTTCATCTTTGTAGTTAATGGGCATCCTGTTGGGGGACACTTCTAGATTACTAATTTTTAGCAACCATTCATGGTTCCTCGCCTGCAACGATTGTTTACAGTGGTGCTTGCCAAGTAGTGATTTTCTATTTCCATCTTTCCTTCTGTATTTATGAATTAGAACACTTCTATAAAAAAGAGCTTCCCCCCATTTAATTACATATTTAAATACTTATTTATATCAAATTCATGGATATTTATTTGACCATGTGTGTTATAACCCATTGTTTATTCTGTTTCTCAAATGTTCCCACATTTGGCCTTTATGACCCCTTCAAGATGACTCCTCTGTCATAGGACCATCTTCTGATCTGTTGATTTCCTCTGTTGTTTATATATTTGCTGTTTTATTTGTTTCTGGACCAGTGATGAGTTCCTTTTCCTTCTAATTTCCTATCTAATTTATTGCTCTTTCCCCCCCTAACTTTTGCAGGCAGAAACTTACTAAATTGATTTTAAACTTTCATTCTTGTACAGTATAATCATTTAAAGTATTGGGGAGTGGGATATCTGGGTAGCTCAGTCTGTTGGGTGTCTGACTTTTGATCTCAGCTCCGGTCTTGATCTCAGGGTCATGAGTTCAAGCCCTTCAGTGGGCTTCATGTAGCCTATGGGGCTCCATGTGTGTAGCCTACTTTTAAGCAAGAATTCCTGTCTTCTTAAATGTCCTTCCAGCTGGACTAAGAAACAAATTAGTATGAGTCAGACTAACAGGAGAAAACCAAATTTAATAGGCATATGTACAGCGAATCCATGTAGACATAGAAATTCCAAAGATGGTCAGGCAGAATGAAGTATATACGTTGTTCTGAACTAAGGAGATGGGATAGGGATCTGGGTCTTAGACGGAAGGGAATGTACTTCACAGGATGATAAGAAGAGCAGATTTTTGGTAATTTGATGTTTGCCCTATCATACAGATGGGTCACTCAGGTAAAATGTATCTCTGTTAATAACTCTTATTCGGGGGAAGACCCCCAATTTAGATTCTTCTGTGCAATTAAAGGAAGATAAAAGTTTCTCCTGAGCTTTCAGGGTCTCAAGTGTCTTCAACTCAAAATAATCCACATGCCACAGTGGCACATTCAGGAAGGAGGGGCTCTGTCTTTGTCATATTTGACTTCTCCCCCCTCTTTTTATGGGCTTCTTATGCCTAGTAAAATTTTGATAGTATGCTGGACATTGTTATGCTACATTATTGTGGGACTAGATTATGTTGTTTTCCTTGAAAAAGTCTTGTGTTTTGTTTATCTTTGTGGTGTCCCATCTGAGTGCTTGACATTCGTCCAGTTCTTTCTCTTTTGGCTGTTTGGAATTGCAATTCCTTCCAATACTGCATGACCTCAGGAATGTCAGTTCAGCTCAGTTTCCTAATTATTTGTCTCCAAGTGGCCTCACAGAGTCTTATCCTTAAGACGCCAGCTCAGTCCTTGGCTGAAGACTCTAAGATACCACCATGCACACTTCTATGTATCCGTACCTACCCTCCTCTCTGTTATTCTGTCCCCACAGATTCTAGCTGCTGTAGCAGCTCTAAACCCAAATTCCCATTTTCCCACCTAATAAAACTAGTGCTCCCTGTTTCAGCAACAGTTTGTGGTTTGGAAGGTGCTCCCAGACAGAAAGCTGGGATGGATATAGAGCTTACCTTGTTTCCCTTTTTTCGAAGGTCACTTCATATCTCTTCTACAGTGTGAGACTTGTCTAGGGGAGGAAGATAAATCCAATACTTGTTTTTTTCATGCCTGGAACTAAAAACCCTTCACTCTACTTTTCCCCATTTTAAATGTGTTTGGAAACTCAGGGATCACTACACATGTGAGTAAATTTTCCTATACCAAGTCAGGATACCAAAACTAACAAGCAAATAAACAAATAACTTGAAGAAACCATGCATGGAAAGAACAAGTTTAAAAAAAGGACCATTATTAATATCCTCATCCATGATCCAAGAACAGAATATTATATTTTAAAAAGGTGGGAATCCATTCAGAAAAAAAAAAAACTCGCTTTTAGAAAATAAAAATTTGATCCCAGAAATATGAAGTTCAACAAAGGGATGGAAAATATAAGAAAAAAAATTTAAATACATAATCCAGCCCAAGAAGTCTAATGTTTGAATAACAGGAATTTCAGAAAGAGAAAACAAAGGAGAAAGAGAGACCAAAGAAAGAATTGAAGAAATTTCCGCAAACCATGAGTCTCCAGAAAAATAACACACCTCCCTCAAAAGGTGCTCTGCACAATTTATGAAAATACACCAACACCAAAATATATCACAATAAAATTTTAGCATACTGAATAAAGAGCACATATTTTATAAGATCCCAGACAAGAAATAAAACAAACAAACAAACAAACAGATTCTGTTTTAAAAAAAAGGGGGAGGAGGGCTCCTGGGTGGCTCAGTGGGTTAAGTCTCTGCCTTAGGCTCAGGTCATGATCTCAGGGTCTTGGGATCGAGCCCCACTTTGGGCTCTGTGCTTGTCAGGGAGCCTGCTTCCCCCTTTCTCTCTGCCTGCCTCTCTGCCTACTTGTGATCTCTGTATGTATGTGTGTGTATGTGTGTGTGTGTGTGTGTGTGTGTGTGTGAAATAAATAAAATCTTTTAAAAAAGGATCAATTAGAATGGCTTCAGATGTCTCGATAATGACTCTGGGAAGGAAACAGACACCATCAGATGAGTCATAGGAGAAAATCTATCCCCAAATTAGATATCTATATCCAACAAAGGTATCAATCATGTGTAAGAGAACATTAAAGACATTTTCAGACATGCAAGTCCTTGAAAGAATTACCTCCCATGCTTCTGGTTTCTAGAAGCTGTTCTAGAATTTGCTGATAGGACACGGGAAGAGATTAGGAAAGAGAACAACACAGGATCTAAGACAAGGCTCTAGCCCAAGAGTGAGCAGAAGAGGACCCAGAATGATGGTCAGAGCCACATTCCAGATGCAGGGCCACCTGTCCAGACTGGGGTGGGCCAGGGGGCTCCAGGAGAGCGCTCTCTCAAGACGTTTAAGGTGCAAAGACCTTTCATACATTTTTTACATAGTCAAAAGGAGATTTACCTAGGTGGAAAAACAGTTGAGGGATGAAATGAGTGATGAGCCCACGGAGAAATAGATGGCAGTCATTATCTCTAGTGCAAACAAAAGGCTGTTCTAGAAAAGGGAAAGTAATTACGGCACCACATGTTCAGCTGTGAATAGCATTTACATAGACATAATGGGAGAACTCCTAAAGAGCCATCCAGCCAAAATGACAATAAAACCACATACTGGGGAAGATGAGGGATGATGGGTGTGGAGGCTGGGGAGAGAGAAATGAAGGGACGTGAGCTAAATATTCATCTTGCCCTGTGGAAATGTGATAAATGAACTTAAAATGAAGCGGTCCAGAAGTAGCAATATAAATATGCTACTTAGAGATATGATCGTTCGCGCCTGCAGAACAAACTAGAAAACCTGACTAGGACGTGGTGGGACTGCTGTTCCTGCTATAATTCTTACACAGTTTCTTTCTTTCTTTTCTTTTTTTTTTTTAAGATTTTATTTATTTATTTGACACAGAGAGATAGATCACAAGTAGGCAGAGAGGCAGGCAGAGAGAGGGGGAAGCAGGCTCCCTGCTGAGCAGGGAGTCCAATGCGGGACTCGATCCCAGGATCCTGAGATCATGACCTGAGCTGAAGGCAGAGGCTTAACCCACTGAGCCACCCAGGCGCCCTCTCACACAGTTTCTTACATCTCTACTTCGTATGCACACATACTTTTGATGACCAACGATAAATTTAAAACAAATAACACTGGGATGAGCACTTCCAGGCAGAAATTTATTTTTATGTTTAAAGATTACTCCCAAAGGGCAGATTCCTAGAACTGAAAGTATTAGGGCAACGGTATACCCTTTTGGAAGCTCTTGCCACATTTTGCCAGACTCTTCTCTAAAAGGCTGTACCAGCTCCGTTCCAGGAACAGCTCCTCCGACTTGGACTTGCTCTGTGCTCCCGCATGTTGCTCTGGGTTCTGGGAAAGCCCAAGTGTTGAGCATCTCTCCCCCAAAGCCTGACGTTTGACAACTGAGCTGTGAGTCGCAAGCCCCAGGGGAAAGAGGGAGCCTTCTCAGAGGCTACTTGAGGGAGGCTTCTTAGAGAAGGTGACATGGAACCTGGATCTAAAAGAATAAGGAAGGGCTTCCTATGTGGGGGAGTCAGGGAAAGACTTCCACAGGGAAGTAAGAGAAAGATGTTTCGTGGATTTTTTTTTTTTTTAACGTGATGGTCAGTTAGGGTAGCCACAGGGGAGTCCCAGGAGAGGCTCAGGAAAATACAGTTTATTATATTCGTTGGTTCTAGGGACAGGAGGCAGGTCACACTGTGCAGAGCCACATGGGAAAGACCTCAGCATGGTTAGAAGGCAGAGGACGAAGAGTGAGGGGAAGGTCTGTGCCAGAGCCTTTCTTGGGGTCTCCTCAGGAAAGGGTGAACCGTTTAGGATGGGCTGGTTTGGTGCTAAGCTAGAGGGTGGTCCCTAGTTGGGGGTCACCTGGCCTGGGATGATTAAAGCAGAGGAACCTTGCCTCCTGGGCTTCATGGGCCAGGTAGAGGAGCTAGGGACTCTGGAACAGCTAGTTTTCAGTTTGCATAACAAAAGGCATGCTGGGGTGGGCCCTTTGCCATCTCCTTGAATTGGCCGGCCCCAGGAGGGGCAGCGTCCCCAGCCAGGAAGATTTGCCAAAACCTCATAATACACGGAAAATAGAAAAATATGAACAACACAGAAGCCCGCTCGAATTAGGAAGGGCAGAGGGGAGAAGGCTTAAGGAGAACGGAAACCAACAAGAGGAAGGCCGGCCGCCCTCTCTCCCCACCTCCCTGTCGCTTTGTGAGTGTGCACGTTGGCTTCATTCACACAGACCAGCTTCTTCCTCTGCCCCTGGCCTGGGGTGGGTGGGGGGACAGGGCAGCCTCCGTTCCAGGACCAGAGGGCAAGGCCCGTCTCTCCGCTCCAGGTGAAAGGAGCTCCCCCTGACCTGATTCAGGTCGAACGTCTGGCCACACCCCCTTCTCCGCCCCCTCTGCCTACACACACACTTCGGATCCCTCTGACCCGGGCTGGCTACTGTGTTTGAACCAGCAGGTGTCAAGGGCTTAAATCTGTGGTTGGTTGGAGGTAGATAGGGGGTGGGGGGCAACTCAAGGGCACAGCTAAGAACAGACCCCCTTCGAGGTGTTAACCTTGGCCTTGCTTCAGCCTGGAAGGCTCTTTCCCAGGTAGAATGGCTCCCTCTCCTGCTCTCCCTAGGTCTCTGCTCAAATGTCTCCTTCTCAATGGGCCCTCTTCCTGCCCCTTGTTCTGCAACTGATGCTCACAGTCCACTGACCGGGCCTTTCCCATGCCTGTGTGCCTGTCTCCCCCTCCCGGACTGGAACACGTGCTCACGGGGGCAGAGCGTTGGTTCCAGTTGTGGACTGCTGTGTCAACAGTGCCTAGAACCGTGCCTGGTGCGTGGCAGGTGGTCAGCAGATGTGCAGATCATGTGGCACAAGGAAGCAGTGTGTGTAGGGCCATGTCCTCTGAAGAAAGAGGAATAGCACAAACACGGTGCTGGGGTGTCATGGAAAAACAGAGACGCCCTGACGGCATCTCCTGGGGCTGGGGTCTAGGAACTCCACACCCTGAGCTAGTACAGTCTTCTTGGGCTTCAAGGCCTCTGCCCTACTGGGAAGCCTCCTTCCACTTACCCTCCCATCCCAAGGACAGAAGCCAGTGTGGGTCCTGGGGACGGGAGGCGAGCAGTAAGAGAAGGGTGGGGGCTTTGCCCAAAGAAGCGATGGATAGCCACTCGTAGGAGCCGGGGTGAGCCACATGGATTTCTGGACACCTGTTCTCTCTGAGACATTCTTCTCTCGTGGACAGGAAGCTGTCTTGGGAGCAGCTGGGGATGGGGTCACGGTTGGAAGGATGAGATTATGTTAGGACTCAGAATGTCCCAGAGAGACCCCTGAGCACGCAGGAGCTCAGACTCCACTCAGGGGAAGGGAGGGCAGGTAGGAACAAAAGGTAATGAGTGGCATCCCTCCCAGTCCTCTGCCCTTGCTTGGTCCTGCTCGTGACGTGGGCTTCCGCCCCTGCTGCTCCAATGAGGACACAGAAGAGCTCAGTCTAAACACCCACCCCGGGGAAGACTAGCTCTAGGGGGCCATAGAGCTCTCTCCTTTGTTCACAAAGATATGTGTGCGGTGTGGGGTGGGCCTTCATGGATATTTATGGGACCATGGGAAGTGTCTGGGTTTACTAAGCAAGCCAAAGGCTGTTTTGGGGGTAGTCCTGAGGCCATTACCATGGTCAAAACACCTTCTTTTCAGAAGACCACCTTCCAGCAATAGGGCTGCCCAGGATGGCAGAAGCCCTCCTTGACAGTGGTCAGACCCTGTCTCTGGGGGTGCTCTGGAGGTCTTTCCACCTCTGTGGGCTTCTCTCTCGTGAGCTCTGCATTTGGGGACACTTCTGTTTCCAGGCTTACCTGCCCAAGTGTGGACACCGAGGCTCACCCGGTGTTGGGGAGGTCCTGCTAGACTCACCCTCCTGGCCCCACCCCTGAGCACACAGGACCCCCAGTTCCTGACTGGGGGAGGAAAAAAAGAAATCTCTCTGAACCACAGGCAGCCCCCAGGACAATCACCTGCAGGGGGAAACTTCACTCTTCAGTATAGGCGAACCACACCCCAATAGTCCTCTGACTTCATTAACACCTGAGTCCCCTGGGGTGCCTGGGTGGCTCAATAGGTAAAGCCTCTGCCTTTGGCTCAGGTCAGGATTTCAGGGTCCTGGGATCAAGCCCCGCATCGGGCTCTCTGCTTAGCAGGGAGCCCGCTTCCCCCCCCTCTCTCTGCCTACTTGTGATCTCTGTCTGTCAAATAAATAAATAAAATCTTTAAAAAACAAAACAAAACAAAACACCTGAGAGCTTGTGAGAGACCCAGATTCCTGGACCTGGGAGCCTGCTTCCCTAACGACCACCCCAATGGGACTGGGAGAGCGAAGGCCATGTTCTCCGAGGCTCTGTTCAAGTAGCGCCAGTGTGTCTTGGCCACTCACCAGGAAGCGCCTGGAGTTGCTGCAGCCATGGTTTGGCATGCATTTGCGGGGGGGGGGGGGGCCCTCTCATGCAGCGTGTGGGGTGGAAGCCCTGGTCACCCCCAACTGGAGGGTGGGCATGTCCCAGGGAGCTGCCTCCTCCTAGAAGCCCAATCTTTAATGCCCACTGTGCTGAGGGACACCCCCCCCCAGATCCAGGACCAGCGGTCTCCACACACAGGGGAGGGTAGTGGGCTGAGTAATAGCCCCCGAAGATGCCCGGATCCTAATCCCTAGAACCTATTAACATTGCCTTATAGGGAAAGAGTCTTGGTGAATGTGATTCAGTTAAGGATCTTAACCCGGGGGAGATTATCTGGGATGATCTGGGCGGCCCTAACTGCAACCACAAGTGACCTTACAAGAGAGGGGCAGAGGGAGATGAGACCCAATGGAGTAACTGATGATGTGACTACCAAGGCAGGGATCCCAGCCATGTGGCCCCAAGCCAGGGGGCTGATGCCTGTGGCCACCAGAAGCCCGTGGGAGGCAAGGAACAGGTTCTCTCCTGGAGCACCCAGGCTTGCTGATGCTTTGACTTCAGCCCAGTGAGATTGATTTCAGGCTTCTGGCTTCCAGAACCCTAAGAGCATAAATGTGTGGTTTTTGTTTTTTGTTTTTTTTTTTTTAAGTCTCCAATTTGTGATTGTTTGTTTGTTACACCGACCATGGGGCATCTCTCCCAGGCAGCTGTGCCTGGCTGGCTGGTGGAGAGGGCCAGCAGGGGCCTCGGGAGGAGTCATCTGGGGCTTGAACCCAAAGCCAGAAGCCCCGAAGACCTCCGTTCCCCCTCAGGGTGTTGTTTTTGGTTAGCGGACAAGCTGGGGGCCACCCAGACTGGCCCCAGAGCAGACGTCAGCCTGTTGGCACAGCTGGATGCCAAGGTCATTTGCAGCCCAGGTCTCCAGACCTCTGGGCCAGGAGGCTGAGCCCCCCACGCCCACCCCGGGGAAGCCTAGCCCAGCCTGAGGGGATTCCTGAGCAGGCAAACTGAGAGGTGGGGGCAGGGAGTCACAGCTTGCCCTCAGCCTCCTCCCCAGATCCTGAGTGGGCCATGAGCCCCCGCCCTAGAACCCAGGATTCCTCTGCTGCTCCTCCCACTCCAGGCCCATCTGGCCATTTCACATTTCAGGGCCTCCACATCTACCTTTAGACTGGGCCACCTTGAGGCGGAGGTTGTCCACTCTGCAGCAGGAGGGTAGGAATCCATGCTCATCACAGGATTCTTGGCCCCTAAATGTGTCTGGGCTAAGCGGGCCTTGCTGCCTGGGGACACAGGAGGGCTGAGCACCCAGCATGAGGATCCGGCCTGCCTCGTCCTCCCATTCTGGGCCTGAAAGGCAGGGGAAGGTCTCTTCAGGCTCCTGCACCCACTGCCTCCCCAGGGATGGGGGGAGCCTGTGTCTCTGTTGAAGGAGTAGTCCTCTAGACCCTGAGAAAGCAGATTTCTTAAGGAAAGCGCCAGAGATAGATCTGGGCATCAGCAGGAGGGGGAGACCCTAGAATCCAACTCTGTGAAGCCTCCCTGGTCCTCTCCAGGACCCTGTATAGGGCTTCTGGTACCATCTGTAAACGTCTTCATTTCTTGGTTCAGACCCTGACACCCCTCCATTCCCCTCCCCGCTGCACACACACTTCCCAGGCCACCTTTCTGTCCACTCAGCCTCCACCTGAAACTTCTCCTGTGAATTTGCATTGCCATGCTCCTTTCCTGCAGACATCCAAGCTCTGGCCTCAGCCTGTTGAGCCCTGAGCCTTGCTCGGCTCTTCTGTGCAGGGGCCCAGATGGGACTCAAGACAAAGGGCCTTCGTTGCTTGGTGAGCTGGAATGGGTGGGTAGAGGGCAGGCCTCCTTGGTCAGTGGCTGATACCTGATCCCCAGGCCTGGGCATCTCCCCACCATGCTGCCCTCTCCCCCACGTGGCCCTGTCTTCACGTTTGAGCAGCGCCCCCCACCCCGCCCCCAAGCATTGAGACTTCCTGTGCCGGGCTTAGCAACCCCACAGGAAACAGTCCCTACAAAAGTCCCGGAACCGTGGGAATTTTCTTCCTGGGCTGGACCTCTGCCCACCTCAGAAGCAATAGCTTTGGCAGGGAATAGAATTATCTGAGTCAGCCTCTGGGCCTGGGCCCTGCGCCCATGGGTGTTGGGAAAGGTGATCTTGCTGGAACCCCCTCTATGTAGAATGGGGTCAGGGAGCTGTCTAAGTGAACAGATGCTCAGTGGGTAAAAAGAGCAAATGTTTCACCAAGAGATGCCCTCGTGTGCTACAACCGTCTCTGATACCCGTTGGCACTCCCCGCCTTCCCACTGCCAACAGACTGGCCAGATCTGGCTCTGACCGCACCTGGCTTCCCGCTGTGCCCTTTGGGCGGGGATCCTCACCAGCCGGAGCCCACCAGCTTTGTTCCTTTGCAGGGACCAGACTGAGTGACCCAATGGAGTCCTGCCCCAGGCCGGTCCTCACCTTCCCCAGCTGGAAGGGGCACCAGGAGGCAGCAGGACTGGGAGATACCTGCTTCCCACATGAGCCTCAGCCTCGCTGATCTCAACATGAGAGGCCCCGTGCATCCTGCTTACCTGCCTGCACCAGGGTGAGGACAGTTCAGGAAGGATGCTTTGCTGGCTGAGTGCCCTGTGGTAATGTGAGCCGGCTGACGGGCCTCCCGGGCAGCTCCCTTAAAGTGACACTGAGCTTGGAGATTCCCCGAGGCCAGGGTGTGGTCCCCAGATCCTGCAAAATGCCTGCCCACCTGTTCTTTTTCCCTGCTATGTGCGCTGGTCCGTGAGAGGCCACCGGCAGAGGGCGTTGTGGGGCCGTCTCGGCCCTGCCTCTGTCCCTCAGCAGTCCCTGAGAGAGGCAGCATTCCTCTTGGCTTCCCTGGCTGATCCACATTCCGCTCAAGCTTAAAAATTCTCTATTTCAGGCCTAATGCACTCCCAGGGTCCAAGACTGGAGGGTCAAGAGTTCCTAAACGCTTTCCTCAGCCCGGCGTAGGCCAACGAGGGTGCTCACGAGTGTCCCTGATCTGTTCCTGAGAGTGGGAGGCCCTGGAGGGTCCCAGACCTACCAGCCTATGTGTAGGATGATGGGGAAGGGGCTCACGGCAGCCACCTAGCCCTGAGCACTGGTCCGGGCATAAGGGGAACCCCACACCCTACAAAGCACCAAATCAATGAATGGAGTTTTGTGTAAGTTTTGCATAATCAGTGTAACCCATTGCAAGTGGTCTACCTTAAATGGCACAGATCATGGGAGCACGGTCCCCAGAGGAGGAGACAGCCCTGGGGGCTGGGGTCATCAGGGAGACTTTCCCGAGGACGCCGGGCCCGGGGCTGAGAGAACTGGGAGCAGCTTCGGGTGATCTGCGGGCAAGACCAGGGTAGTGTTGGGAAGGCAGGGCGTGGAGGCTCTGGCTGAAGCCCACGATGATCTTGGAATTCCCCAGGGCTTTGCAGATGCCAGAGAACAAGGGTGGAGTGGGCTTTCCCTCCTGTCTTGCTCCTTCTGCACCAGCCACAGCTGGGAAGCCCTGGGTGGTGCCTACAGCTAACCAGCACATTCTGCCTTTCCCGGACATCAGAGGTGGGCTGAGAGGAGTGCCCGAGAGGTATCCTGGAGGACAAGAATGAAGGCTGCTAAGGGGAGAGGGTGACGAAAGGCGCTGATCTGGAAAATGGCATCTGAGAGTCCCAAAGTCTGACAGCAGTCAGGGTGGAGAAGCTGATGTGGGCTAAGACAGGGGTGCCGCTGGTTGGGAGGAGTGGATCCTGGCTGTGGACTGGGCCAGAGGGCAGGACTGGTCAGGGGGCAAAGCAGGAGGGCCAGAGCAGATGGCCCAGGAGCATGGCCTAAATCCAACTTTGAGGGCTCTGGGGCTTTCTGGGCCTGGCCTTATCACTCTTGGCGTTGACATCCCAGAACCTCCTCCAGGCATGTTCCATGACCCGCCCTGGGACACCTCAGTCTCTCCCTTCTCCATAAGCACAGTCTAGTCTCAATTCATGGTTGGCCCTGCCAACCAGTCTCTACTTTCAAACTACAGCTTCGCTTTGCCCCTCTTCCCACTTTGTCTCAGGAAGGCCCTCCAGGAATTGTATTTTGAATCTCTCAGGATCCTGGAGCAGGTCGGCCAGTTCCAGCACAGACACAAGAAGGCGGCAGGCAGCTGCCGCCCTCACTGACCATTGTCGGGGAAGACAGGTGACAACCAGGGGAAGGAACAGATACACGGTGGTAACTCTCAGATCTGCGAGAAGGAAAGTCTCAGTGGGTCAACGGCCACCACGGAGCTAAGAGGCAGAGGTATCTCTAAGCTGGGGATGCAGGGAAGGAGCCTGCTGTGATCTGCAGGCATCCCCTAGCAGGCCTGGGGTGTAGAAGGATGGGCTGCGGCTGTCGCAGGACCCAGCGGGGAGTGGCCCAGGCTGAGGGGGATAGGTTGCCGGGCCCGGAATCCCACATGCTGAGGCCCTGGTGTCAGGTTTGACTGTTCTAAAGCCACGGGAAGCCACCAGCAGACTCCCAGCCGATGTGGGTGGTAACCGGTTTGCCTTTGGGAACTTCACTCTGGCTGCTGTGGGCAGAGGGAATTGGAGAGGCCAACATGGCATTCCAGGATACCTTGTTGAGGTCATGGCCATCCTCTGGTTCAAGATGAGGTTCTTGAGTGGGAAGAGTGGGAACAGGAAGGAGATGGATTTGGGGAGCAGAATCAAGTATGCTTGGGGGATGATGAGGAAGGGGAAATGCCCAGGTACGGCCTGCATCCACTAAGGGGGGACTCAGACAACCAGTGGCCTCGGGGAGCAGTGGGGAGAAAGAAGTGAGTTCTGTGGGGTAGATGTTGCAAAACAGATGTGAGGGGCCAATCAAGATGGAGAAGACAGGTGGGCAAGATATCACAAGGGTTTGGTAGATGGCACAAGCCTGAGATCCCTCATGGCACCAAGGACACTTGTCTGAACCACAGGCAAGTCCTGGTTCTCATCCAAGAGTCCAAAGAGCTCAGTTGAAGTCTACTCCATCTCACAATTGGCTGGGCCACCTAGACACCCTCCCGGAGGCATTTGCATCTGCGCTTGGGACTTGAGCCATCACAGGAGTGCCCCTAGCCCCCACACCTGCACCTCCTGGCCCCGGCCTCAGGCACATTCCCGGCTCGGTGCAGACAGGGTGTTCCCAGGCACCCCCACATCCCATGGCCCCAGATGAAACTTATGTAGTCTCTCCCACCCTTACCTGTTCTAGTTCCTCCCGCAACCTCTCTTGGGAGTGATGTCCTAACAGCCAGAAACCCAATCAGTGCTCTACACCAGGACTGTACCAGGCTTCAAGGTACATGTTTAAATCACCTGGAGGTCTTGTTAAAGGCAGGTTTGACTCAGCAGGTCCGGGAGGCGGGAGATTCTGCGTTTCTGACAAGACCCCGAGGGCCTGCAGCCTTTCCAGGCCCTTCTCCCCTTCTTCCCCTCCCTCTCTGCCTCCCAGAATCTGTTCCCAGTGTTCCCCTCCTACCCGGTCCCATTGTCACCTAGATGGTTCCAGCAACCTCTTCAAACTGTATTCTTTTGGTTCCTGTTGCTGGTGGGCATCCCCAGGAGAAATCAAATGTTCCACGATCAGTATGACTTACCCAGTCACCTCTGCCGAGGTTGACGACAGGGGGAGGGTGCGTCCACGCCTCCGCCCTATGGCTAAGGCAGGCTGCAGGGTCCAAGGGGCTTCTCCAGAGCGAGGGAGGGAGGCCCCGACTCCTAGGACTCTTAATCAGTGGGCGCAGATTTTCAGCGTGTGGGCTAAAATCCTAGCCTCAGCCCACGAGATTCAGATTCTGTCTCCCTGGGGGAGCCATTATTTTATTTTATTTATTTTATTTATTTTTTTAAGATTTTATTTTTTATTTATTTGACAGAGAGAGATCACAAGTAGACAGAGAGGCAGGCAGAGAGAGAGAGAGAGAGGGAAGCAGGCTCCCTGCCGAGCAGAGAGTCCGATGCGGGACTCGATCCCAGGACCCTGAGATCATGACCTGAGCCGAAGGCAGTGGCTTAACCCACTGAGCCACCCAGGCGCCCCGGGAGCCATTATTTTAAAAGAAAAAATAAGCGCCACCGCTCTGGGTCACTGATGCCAATGGCCCCACCTGGCGGCCTTTGGGGGAATTACACAGTGCTCCTAAAGGAAGGCTCCCAGGGCATCCCCTTTGCCCCAGCATGGGCTTGCTACACACAGAAACTCTCCAACAACACTTTGCACGAGGGATCCTCCTCCCCACGTCACTGATGGTGAAACAGAAACTGAGAGAGTGCAGGCGACGGCTCCAACATCACACACAGCCCTGTCATGCATGCTAATGGCATGTGAATCTGGCAAGTAGGCAAAATCACCCAGGGAACTAGAGGGAAGGACTTCGGGATCAGCCACGTGCATGTGGCTATTTGCCCTCCCCTGCAAATCTGTTGCACAGAATAGTCAAAGTCAAGAAAACCATGATCCCCGCCCCCTCCCTCCTGGGTCAGAGGCTGGCCACAGAGCTGGGATGGGCTCTGGAGAGCCCATGAGCTTCTGGATAATTAGGGGTGCCTGGAGGTCTCAGGGAAGAGGCAAGTCTGTGGGGGACACCTGGAGGCTCTGGGCAGCATCCATTTACCAATGGAGGGGGAGGGCACATATTTTAGCATTTTAACAACTGGCATCTGTATTTATATATACAAATCTACATGCACGGGGAGAACAGATGAGAGAACAATAGTAATAGCATTTCAGAATAGCATTTCAGAAGCCAGAAAGCAGACACTTGAATGGCAAGTGACTTAGCAGTGAGCATGGGCTGGATGTCTGCTCTTTTCCCAAGACCCTATTAGCAAGAGAATAAAGAAATGAAGGCCCTATGAGCCCCTGATACAAAGAAAAGGGGGCATGTCTACAGCTAAAGGTGTTCACAAAGGAATAAGAAGTGGGTGAATTGAACTGCAGCAGATCTTCTGGGGTCCCCAAGGCCACCCAACCCAGAGGGAGTTTGGGACTGCCTTCTGTAACCCTGGTCTCCAGGGACAAAGCTAGCCCCCTGGTGACGGCTGCAGCCAGCAAGACCTGCCCCCCAATATGCTGGTTATTTCTTCCCCTATATGTGAACAGAAGAACAAGAGCCACTGGACTTTTGAGGAAAGCCCATTTCCTGACAGACAGTGATGGAGAGACAGAAGCCTGCATGGATTCTGGGAGACCAGGGACATTTCTGGGAATGGGGAAAGGACCGGGAAAGGAAAACTCTGGAATCCTGAGCTGTCATAGACAATAATGCATATTCTATTTTCTATTCTATTTTCACCTAAAAGATGGCTGCAACCTGCTTTTTCCTCTCAGCATTGTTTTTGAGATTTGTTCATTGTAAATAAATCAAGTAGTTAAATTTTTCAAAGTTCTTTTGTATTCCTGTCCCCCAATTTATTGAATGACACTTCTGTGATTCTCTTTTGCTCTATTTTGGTTTTTCAGTTACAAATAATACCTAATTGCCCTGTGCCTTTGGAAAGTTACTTTGAACCTCTGGGTCTCAGTTTATAGACACTTTCTCGGTTTACAGATACTTACCTGTGAAACGGGGAACAGTAGAACCTACCACATAGACTTGTGATGATGATTCGATGTATTTATAAATGCAAACCAGCAGGGGATCTCAGTCAAGGACAATTTTGTACCTGGGGGCTTTTGGCAGTGTCTGGAGACATTTTTGGTCATCATAACTTGGGTAAGGAGGCCACGGCTATTACTGGCATCTGGTGGGTGGAGCCCAGAGATGATGCCAAACTTATCCTACACTACGCAGGATAGCCTCCCACATGAAGAATTACTCTGGCTCAAAGTATCAGTCATGCCAAAGCTGAAAAACCCTGGAATAGTGCATGGCACAAAATAAGCACTAAGTAAATATTAGTTATTTTTTTAAGTTGCAATGAAAATTCTTTCTCTTATCTTTTATGGACAAGCATAAGAATCTCTCACAGAATGATCACTGCCTTCAAATACTTGTGGAACAGTTACCACACTTGTTTTATTCAGTCCCCAAGCAGAGACTGGGACGTCCCCCGCAATGACACAGAAAGTAGCTATGTCTCCCCGCTCTGTGCCCAGTGGAAAGAGTCAGGTCCAGTGGCTTCTGTTCACCCCTATGCCCTGCAAACAAGTCACCCAGAAATGCCGGTCAAACCTACAAAGGCTGGCTGGCACCGAGCAGGGTCCAGGAGCACCAGAAGAACAAAGCCAACCAGAACGGCACTGAAAAGTCTCAGAAAATGAAACTGTCCTGTTGTCAGAGTTAAGCCTGTGAAAGTAGATTCAACCTGCATACTAAATTGAGTGACTGCCTGCTGACACAGAAGATTTAAGTGGCATTAAGAGCCCCCTCATATGGGGTGCCTGGGTGGCTCCATTGGTTGTGTCTGACTTCGGCTTTGGTCATGATTCCAGGGTCCTGGGATCAAGCTCCGCCTTGGGAGTCCCTCTTCAGCCAGGAATCTGCTTCTCCCTCTCCTCCCCGTCTGTGCTCTCTCTCGCTATCTCTGTCATGATCTGTCTCTCTCTCTCTCTCTCAAATAAATAAATAAATAAATAAATAAAATTTAAAAAGAGTCCTCTCACACAATAATCAAAATATGAAGGGTATTGTAGAAAATCACCTGTCATTCCCAGAACAAGGACAGCCACAACCCAAATGAGAGAAGACAACTGGTGGAGGCCAATACTGAGATAAAACAGGTGTTGAAAGTCTCTGAGAGAGATTTTAAAGGAGCCAGCATGAAAAAACACGATTCAACAATCAGTTACAGATTCTCTGGAAACAAAGGAAAAAATAGAAAGTCTCAGCAAAGAAAGAGAAGTTATAAAAAAGAGAGAATTGAATGAAAGTTATGGATCTACAAAATACAATATCCAAAATAAAAACTTACAGGACATGCTTAGTAGAAGAGTAAAAGTGAAAGCAGATAGAATCAGCGAGCTTGAACACTGAAAGAGCTTACTCAGTCTGAGCAACAGAGAAAAAAAAAAAGACTGAAAAAATAACAAATAGAGCCTCAGGGACCTGTGGGTATAATAAAAGATTCATCCCAGGGGATAAGCAGAAAGTGTGTGCAACTGAAAAGGTTTTCATGGAAATAAGGGCTGAGATTTTTCCAAACTTAGAGAAAGATACAAGCCTACAGATTCAAGAACTGTAGAGAACCCCAAGTACGAAAACCCAAAGAACTCCACATCAAGACACACCATGATTAAATTTTGAAAACCTGAAGTGGAGAAAAAAACTTTTTTAAAAAAGATTTTACTTGAAAAAATTTTTTTAAAGCTTTATTTATTTATTTATTTGACAGACAGAGATCACAAGTAGGCAGAGAGAGAGGGGGAAGCAGGCTCCCCGCTGAGCAGAGAGCCTGATGTGTGGCTCGATCCCAAGACCCCGGGATTATGACCTGAACCGAAGGCAGAGGCTTAACCCACTGAGCCATCCAGGTGCCCCTAAAATTTTTTTTTACTTATTTATTTGAAAGAGAGGATTTTTTTTAACTTATTTATTTGAAAGAGTGGGATGAGGGGCAGAGGGAGAAGCAGACTCCCCACTGATCAGGGAGCCCGATGTGGGGCTCGATCCCAAGACTCCGGGATCATGACCTGAGCCAAGGGCAGATGTTTAACTGACTGAGCCACCCAGGCGCCCCCGGAGAAAAAAATCTTAAAAGTAGCTGAAGAGAAAAGATGTACTGCCCCACAAAAGAAAAGTGATTCAATGGAGGTTGATATCTCACATGAAAGAAAAATGGTCAACTCGGGAGGCTACATCTGGTAAAATTGTCCTTCCAAAATGAAGGAGAAATAGACATTCTCAGGTGAAGAAGTACTAAGACAATTTGTGGCTAGCTGACCTACCCTTAAGGAATGGTTAGAGGCACCTGGCTGGCTCAGTCCGGAAGGCATGTGACTCCTGATCTCTGATTCGTGAGTTTGAGCCCCACGATGGGTGTAGAGATTACTTAAAAAAAAAAAAATCTTGGGGGCACCTGGGTGGCTCAGTCGGTTAAGTGTCTGCCTTCAGCTCAGGTCATGATCTCAGGATCCTGGGATCGAGTCCCACATCCGGCTTCCTGCTCAGCGGGGAGTCTGCTTCTCCCTCTGCCTCTGCCCCTCTGCCTCCCCCTGCCTGTGCTCACACACACACTCTCTCTCTCTCTCTCTCTCAATCTGTCAAATAAATAAATAAATAAAATCTTTCTAAAAAAACGATGACAGTGGAAACCAGGGCCCTCAGAGAGGGGAGGAAAACAATGGAATGGGTAAACAGAATAGAACGTTCCTCACCTCATGAGTTTTCTTCATCATAATTTATGGTTGAATCAAAAGTTACAGCATAATCTGATGTGGCGCTCAATGGGTATAGGGGGAATACTTCAGAAAATTACATTTTATAAATTGGAAAGATCAAGGAACTTAAGTGGAAGTAAGCTTTCTATACTTTGCTCAAAATGATAAAAAAGTTGACGCCAGCAGGCTATGATTTACTTACATGTGTAAACACATATGATAACCCCTATAGCAAATGACTAAGAAAATTATACAGTGATACACTAAAAAAACTTGATCAAGAAATCAAAATGGAACTCTAAAAAAAAAGCTCAGGGCACTGATAGGAAGGCAAGAAAAAAGAAACAGAGGACTGAGAAAAAGAGGGTGAACATCCAGGAAACAAATAACAAAGTGACAGACTTAGCCACTCATGTATCAACAATTGTTTCAAATGTAAATAATTTAAATCTACCAATGAAAGGATTTGGGAGAGTGGCTTAAAAATAATAACCCTGGGGCGCATGGGTGTCTCAGTCAGTTAAGCAGCTGCCTTTGGCTCAAGTCATAATCCCAGGGTTCTGGAATCGAGTCCCACATCCGGCTCCTTGCTCAGCAGGCAGCCTGCTTCTCCCTCTCCCTCTGCCCCTGCTCATGTGCACTCGAGCTCTCTCTCTACCTCTCTCTCCCTGTCAAACAAATAAAATCTTAAAAAAAAAAAAACCCACCTATATATTGTGAATAAGGAATTCACCTTAGACCCAATAACGTAGGCAGGTGCAAAGTAAAAGAATGGGGAAAATAGTATCTCTAAGCAAGGTAGTTTCATGGAAGTGTTTTTTTTTTAACAAACATTCAAACAATTAGCATCAATATTACACAATCTATTTCAGAAAACAGGAAAACAGGAAAACAGAAAAACTCATTTTCTGGGCCAGTATTACTCTGATAGAAAAACCAGACAAATATAACACACACCAAGAAAACTACAGACCTACATCCCACATGAACTTAGATGCAAAAATCCTCAAGAAAATTTTGGCAAATTAAACCCAAGAATGCATAAAAAGACTAATACACCATGACCAAGTGGGATTTCTTTCAGATAGGTGAGGTTGGTTCAATATTTGAAAATCATGAAAGAAAGATTGTATCGATTTATGCAGGAAAGGCGTTTTTTTCTGGAATTCAGCCATCAAATTTTGATAAAAATTCTCAGTACACCAAATAAAGAAGGATTTCCTTAACTTCGTAAAGAGATCTACAAAGCCTGTTGCTAACATCAGACATAATGGTGAGGACTGCGTGCTCTCCCTACAGGATTGAGAACAAGGCAAGGATGTCTGCTCTCCCCAGTCTTATGTGGCGGAGAACTAGAAGTTCTATCCACCATTACAAGGCAAGAAAAAAACAAAACAAAAAAGGCATACGGATTGGAATGGAGGAAATGAAAATGTCTCTACTTGCAGCAACATGATTGTTTACACAGAAAATTCCAAAGAATTTGCAAAAAAATCACCAAGAACTAATAGGTGAGTTCAGTAAGATGGCCGAATCCAAAATTGCCATGTAAAAATCAATTATATGTCTATCTACGGACACTAAACAAGTAAAAATCAAAATCAAAAATACTATTTAAAATTGCTTCAAAGCAATGAAATGCTCAGGTATAAATCTAGAAAAACATACACAAGATCTGTAGGATAAAATATAAAATGCTGATGAAAGAAATTGAGAGATTAGAGAAACATACCAGGTTTAAGATTTTAAAGAGTCAATATGGTAAAGATGTCATTTTTTCCAATTGATCTATAGATTTACCTCAATTCCTATAAAAATTTCAGCAAGGTTAATCTTATAGGTATAAAAATGCTTACTATTTATGTGGAAAGGGAAAGCCTCTACAATGGCCCCAACTATTTTTTAAGGATTTTATTTATTTATTTGACAGAGATCACAAGCAGGCAGAGAGGCAGGCAGAGAGAGAGAGCGGGGGGGGGGGGGGGGGAAGCAGGCTCCCTGCCGAGGAGAGATCCCGACATGGGGCTCCATCCCAGGATGCCGAGATCATGACCTGAGCGGAAGGGAGAGGCTTAACCCACTGAGCCACCCAGGGACCCCTTGGATTTTATTTATTTATTTGAGAGAGAGAAAGCACGCATGTGGGCAGAGGGGTAGAGAGAGAGAGAGAAGCAGGGTCCCTGCTGAGTAGGAAGCCAACCATGGGACTTGACCCAGGACTCTGGGATCATAACCAGAGCCGGAGGCAGCTGCTTAACCAACTGAGCCACCCGGGTGTCCCCGGCCCAAACTATTTTTAAAAAGAAACAGAAAGCGAGAGTAATCATTCTTCTGGATGTTAACATGAGTTACAGTAATCAAAACACTGTGATATCAGTGGAGGGATGGTCACACAGATCAATGAAACAGAGAATTTTAAAAAGACCCACATAAACACGCCAAATTAATTTTTGAGATAGGAACAAAAGCAATTCCAGGAGAGAGGGACAAGCTCTTCAGTAAATAGAACTGGAACAATTAGGCATCCATAGCCAAGACAAACAAATACAACCCTTGAACCAAGCCTCCCATTTTATACAAATTTTAACTCAAAATGGATCATGGACTTAAATGTAAGATGTAAATCTAGAAAACTTCTAGAAAAAAAATTAGAGAAAATATTCTGTGTTCTGGCAAAATATTCTGGTAAAGAGTTCTTACATTTGATAGCAAGAGCATGATCCACCAAAGGAATGATTGATTAATTGGGCCTCATCAAATTTTAAAAACTTTTGCTCAGCAGTAGACCCCGTTAAGAGTATGAAAACAGAAATTACAGACTGGGAGAAAATATTTGCAAGTCACATATCTGACAAGGGACTTGTATCTCGAATATATAAAGAACTCTGAAAACCTGACATTAAAAAGACAAACGATCCAATTAGGAAATGGGCAAAAGACACACAGAGGGATTTTATTAAAGAAGATATAGAGATGGCAGAGAAGCAGATAGCAAATGGAGAGCGGTTCAACAGCACTCACGGGTAGAAAAATGTCAATTAAAACCATAAGGAGACATACTTATCAGAATGATCAAACTGTAAACTAGTAATAACAGAAATGCTAATAAAGATGGGGAGAAACTGCATCATCACTGGTGAGAAATGTGACATAATACAGTGTCATATAATTTTTAGAAAACACTGTCTGGCTAAAAAATTCTGGCTGGATGCTAGTCCGTTCTCCGGGAATCCAACTATGCCCACATCCCAGCCACCTTCCTATTGGGCTGACCACTATACACCTGTCCTCATCACCCCAGGGCCAGTCCCGGGCAGCCCCTCTGTCCCAGAGCCCAGTGAAGTGATTCAAATCAGCCAGTCCAAAACTTGTTTACCCTGCCTTGCCCATTCTTTCCTGCGGAAATCACAACAAAGGTGTTGACCACAGTTGTCCCCTCTCACTGCCTCCTGACCAATCCTGGTGTTTCCCTGTGTGGCCCAACGTGGAGTGTCACATTCTCCTCATTGAACTTTGAGCTTTAATACTATAAAATTCTTTGTTTTTTTCTCTCTTGACCTATGTCTGGCCTCCCCTAAAGGAATACAGTTAAAACATGCAGGCACTCTTAGGAATGCCTGGGTGGCTCAGTCATTCAAGCATCTGCCTTTGGCTCAGGTCATGATTCCAGGATCCTGGGATCGAGTCCTGCATCAGGCTCCTTGCTCGGTAGAGAGCCTGCTCCCTCTGTCTGCCTTACCCCCTATTTCATATATATATATACATGATATATTAACATCCAGCCACTCTGGAAAATAGTTCCTATTAGAACTAAAAAAGTGTAGTTATCATATGCACCAGCAATGCCACTCTTGAGACTTTATCACAGGATACTGAAAAATTATTTTCACACGGAAGCTTGCACGTGAATATTTGGTAGCCTCATGCATAATAGCCCCAAACTAGAAATGACTTTACTGTCTTTCAACTGATGAATGGTTAAATAAACTAAGGTATGTCCCTACAGTAGAATACGACTCAGTGGTAAAAACGACAAAACAAATGAACGGCGAGGAAGTCATGCAAAGCCATCTCCGAAGGATACATACAGCATAATTCCATCTATTAGCATTTGTGAGAGAACAGAATTAGAGAGATGAGGTTAGTGGTTGACCCCGGCTAGGGATGGGTGGGGGAGGGAAGGATGTGGCTATAAGAGGGCAGCACAAGGGAGTATGGAGGTGAAGTTTCAATTAAGTATCTTGATTGTGCCACAGCTACACATGGGACAAAATTACACAGAGCTACACACACACACACACACACACACACACACACACACACACGCTTGCACATGCAAATGCATATAAACTGGTAAAATCCAAATATCAAATTCAGTGGTTTGTGCCTACTGTTAGCTTTCTGGTCTTGACATTGTACTATAGCTATGCAAGATGTGAGCATCGGGGGAGGTTGGGTGAATGGTGCATGGGACCTCTTGGCACAATTCCTTGCAATCTCATGTGATTCTATAATTAACTTAAAATGAGAAGAGAGAGAGAGAGTGTGTGTGTGTGTTAAGATTTTATTTATTTGACAGAGAGAGATAGCGAGAGAGGGAATTCAAGCAAGGGGAGTGGGAGAGGGAGAAGCCAAGCAGGGAGACTGACGCGGGTCTCAATCCCAGGAACCTGAGCCGAAGGCAAACGCTTAATGACTAGGCTACCCAGGTACCCCAAGAAGTGTTTGTTTGTTTGTTTTTAAGTGGAAATGGAACTCCTATGAAGGAAAATAAGCAAAGCCAAATTTCAAAATCCTCAGAAATTGGCATCAGTTACATTTAAAAAAATATATATATATACACTTTATTTTTATTTTTTATTTTATTTTTTTTAAAGATTTTATTTATTTATTTGACAGAGAGAGATCACAAGTAGACGGAGAGGCAGGCAGAGAGAGAGAGAGGGAAGCAGGCTTCTTGCTGAGCAGAGAGCCCAATGCGGGACTCGATCCCAGGACCCTGAGATCATGACCTGAGCCGAAGGCAGCGGCTTAACCCACTGAGCCACCCAGGCGCCCCAATATATATACACTTTAAAAAAAAAAAATTCTTTTAGAAGAGTTATCCTGTGGTCCCAGGACAATTTACCCTTTTGACCTCTAGAAAAACTTCAAAAAGGGGAAATTGAGAGGATGGTGGCTACCCAGCAGTCACTGGTTCTTGCCCGTCTGGTTTTCTAGGAACACTTCTCTGGAAGTAAAGTTATTGGCCCAACCGCCTGGCAGTCCTTTGCCCACTGGCCTCTATAGCTTTATCCTTACCTTCTGGAAGGTCTATTTTCTTTTGTGATCACAATCGACTTGGGAATTAGAGTGCCTGCTTCCTGCTGGTGCAGGTTTGAGAAACTGGCTGTTGCTTTCAGGGTTAAATAATGGAGTTGTGGGCCATATTGGTTGTTTCCTTGGCAATATATTTCCCTCCAAAACCTACTAGGCTTCCATTCTATTTGTGCTTTATTAATTCCATATGAGAGTACTCATAGCCAAAGATCTTGCCTGGACACAGTTTTAAAATCTTAAGACTTGAGTCATTTCCTTGTTTGCTCTTGTGGTCTGCTCATCACCAAATTTCACAATCTAATGAAATTGAGGCCATTTTTTAAATAATCAACTTGGTTTGGAAGGCAACACTCTCGATCTACTTTTCTGTCAGCAAGTTTTTGGTTTCTGCATGACAGGACATCAATCTTATCTCCTGCCAAATACACAGCTCGATTCTGAAGGAATTCAGCCTAGAGCTGGTATGGTGCCTCTCCTCCATGAAGCGCTCAGAAACTAGGCTTCTTCCAGCTTCCATTTTTATTCTGACTTCATGGGCTCATTCTCATGGTCTGAGATGGCAGGTTCAAGCTCCAGGTAGTAGGACAACAGAAGGACTAAGGGAAGGAGGGAGTGATAGATGGGGCCTTCCTTGGGGACAGGAAGAGGATGTATGCTTTGTTGGAAGAAGTATGCATGTGGATATCTGGTACCCAGTGGGGTGATCATGGCTGAGATGGTCATTCAACAAAATTCATGCTGTTCCCTCCATTGTATAGATTCATTGCTAAGACAGAATCAGCTCAGACAGAATCAAGTAAGTTCTTTCCCAAGCTTGTGAAATCTTTCCCAAGTCTTTTTTTGCATTTGGTGGGATACGTGACTAGTTCTCATCACTGGAGTGTGGGAAGGAGTGCTATGGGTGGCTTCAAGCTGAGCTAGCTCTTTCTCTGTCCTGTTTACCAGATAGATACACAGGGCTTCAAAGCCTGGAGCAGGGATTCTTCACATATTTTATGCCACGAGGCTTCTTGGTGTCTAGTAAAGTCTATAGACCCTTGTACAGAACAATGTTTCTTTTTAAGTAAAAAGCATAAAATAAAATACATAGGATTACAGGGGTGCCTGGGTGGCTCAGTGGATTAAAGCCTCTGCCTTCGGCTCGGGTCGTGGTCTTGGGGTCCTGGGATCGAGCCCCGCATCCGGCTCTCTGCTCAGTGGGGAGCATGCTTCCTCCTCTCTCTCTCTCTGCCTGCCTCTCTGCCTACTTGTGATCTGTCGAGTAAATAAATAAAATCTTTAAAAAAAATACATAGGATTACAAAGGAAATCAGTTACTCCAAAATACAGTTACCAAAATATTCTAAGCATTATGACATAATATTTATGCATTTGAATAGCATATCAAGTAACAAGATCTACTGGAGGCTCTAATAGCTACCACATTTTCAAAGTAGTAGTTGAATGAGAATGATAGTTCAAGATATCCCCAACATTTTCAGTTAGGATGATGACAATGTTTTCCACATAGAGAGGGTTGTTCAACATCGTGAATATACTAAATACCACTGAATTGTACACTTTAAAATGGTTAATTTGGGGCACTTGGGTGGCTCAGTGGGTTAACCATCTGCTTCTGGCTCAGGTCATGATCCTGGGTCCTGGGATCAAGCCCCCATCAGGCTCCCTGCTCTGTGGGGAGTCTGGTTCTCTCTCTCCCTCTGCCTTCCACTTTCCCTGCTTGTGCTCTCTCCTTTTCTCAAATAAAATCTTAAAAAACAAACAAACAAACAAACAGTTAATTTTAAGTTATGTGAATTTCACCCTAATCAAAAAAGAAAAACTTCATTATGTGTGTGTGTGAGAAGATCTCACCAATGATTATGATAGGATATTGAACTGTCAGGCTTATGACAGTTTAATATCCTATCATGATTATGATAGGATATTGAACTATCAGGTTTCCACTGGTGATAGTTACAGGTACTACTCATTTTCCTGGGATTGTTACCTAGATTCAAAATGGCAGGAAATGTGAAAATATTCTCAAATGGGTACAGAGCCTCCCACCTTGAGGTCTGTGCACAGATCCCTTGGGAGTATATGGACCCTCCCCCACCCCCCATAAGAACTGTTGTCCTAGGGGATGACAAAGCCACAAGAGGAAGGGGCCCAGGTCCCCAGATCTTTCTACATGGAAGAAAGTCATCTGCTGAAAGGATTGTTACACAAGCAATATATTTTGTATCTATTTATTAGAGCAGTGAGCATTACCCTGAGGAAGTAAGTTCCTATTTCTGCTTGAATTATGAGTCAGGTTTCTATTCTAGAAACTGAATCAATCGTAAATCCTAATAAATTCAGAAAGTGACCCACAAATCAAATTGTTCATAAAGAAACTTGAGACTTTTGTCACCTCAGCGCCCCCCTCCCCGAAGAAACCCTATGGCCCCAACCATCTCTGGAGAGACCCACATTCAGTCTCCTGGCATCACTCCAACACCCCACATATCCCATAATAAGTAGCAAAGGAACAAATTATTTTTTGTCCAGAGTAGTATCAGTGATTAATCTGCCCATAGGCTTTAAAACAAATAACCCTAATGGCTGCCCTACATTTGGACTTTCAGTCTCAGAGTCAGTAAGTACCTCATCCAGTAAGCATACTTGAAGGTGTTTGGCTGTGTTTATTTGTTTTGTTTCATTATTTAAGGCCAAAGCAACTGCAATCAATTCAAATCTCTAGGGAGTGTGGCTGGAGCGGGGCCAGAGTTGAGATATCTACTTTCTTCTTCATGCCTTTCTGCTGTTTGATTTTAACTATTTTTTAAAACATGACTGCAAATTAGTTTTATAACAGAGAAAAGGGGGTTTTGGTCTCAGAAAAAACAAAAACATACACTTAAAAACAGAAATGGATTTGCAGCTTTTCCCTGTTCCCATTAATTCTCTAAAGTGAGTCTTTCAGGGAGTGCATCCAAGCTCTGAAACAGAAGAGCCCCAACCTGCCTCCCACATTCTGAGGCATGGAAGCACCTTCTCCTCACTCTGTGTTAGGAGTGAGACCAGGACTGGATGGGTTCTTGGAGAAGCAGCTGGCAGGGGGTCTGAGCAGCTGCAGCTGGTAGACCTCTGCTTCTTCCTGCATCATTCCTTTCTTCTGGCAAAAGTATCCTCAGTTTCTTGGGGACCCCCCAATTCTTTCCATATGTGCTTTGAGTGAGCTTGAAGACAATCCAGACCCAAGAGTGGGTGCATGACTTCTTCCTGGCCAGGGTAGGACATTGACCTGAACGTGACATTTGGTTCAGGCATGAAGATGATAGTCAGATCCAGGATGTCTATTTATCTGCTGAGGGAAGCTCTCCCACTGGGCTTGGACCTGGTAGGAGCTGGGATCCATTCTGCTTCAGGGCGTCCCCTGATGACAGAATCAATGTGGAGGTGAGCAGAACTGAGAGAGGCATTAGCCCCCAGATCAAGCCACACCTAAAGCTTGTGTATATTTCGTATCTATTTATTAGATTTTAAAGCCATTTGGGCCAGGACACTACTTTCTTATCTTAAGCTGTTTGAGTTGGGTTTTCAATCAACTGCAGGTTAAAACAATGGGCAAAGGACCTATATGGAGAAAACTGTGGCCTGGAGGCCTTGAGGCTGGAGAAGAGACAGATGGCCAGGGTGGATCCATGTCTTCCACACTGGGTGGGGATGAGGGATTTTGGTCATTAGTTCTGGTTCCTAGCCAGCAAGTCTCCTTGCCCTGAGAGAAGGCATCAGATTGTCAAAGCTGAGTGGCCAGGATCCATATTTTGGGCTCACCAAGCAACCTCTAGCATGACTTTGTACTTCCTTATGGGCTGAAGATGTGCAGATCTTCCACAGCAAACATTCTGGTTACACAGTGGTTGGCTTTGTCTTGCAAATAAACCTTGGAACCTGTTTCATTAGACAGCCTCCCGTGAATTTTAGTTACTATAGTCAGTTTGACCAACTCTACCCATCCCCACCCCAAATGGTGGGGTGCCTGAGGTGAGGGTGACCAACTCTTCTAGAGAAGCCTTCCAAGAGCGGTGAGGTGGAATTTGCTCCTGTTCTCTGATGACTCTAGTTGCTGGACCTATAAAGTTATGGTCCAGATCCTACATTGATCCTGAGTTTGAATTCCAATGCTCCAGCCATGCGTGAGAAATAGACACCAGAGCAACATCGGTGATCAGGGCTGGCATTCAGCTGTCTGTCTTTACTATTTATCCACCCACCCACTATCCAATACATTAAGTGAGCATCAGATTAGAAGTATTCTGATCACAAGTGGTAGAAGCTCAACTCTTAGGCAAAAAAATGCATTCATCAGACATGTCCTTGGGAAAGGTCACAGGCTAAAAGGAAGACTACCACAACTGGGACGTTGGCATCCAGTACCAAGGCTTTGTGTCACCAAGACATTCTCTCTTTATCATCTGTCATCTCTCCACGTGGTGGGAAGATGCGCTGGTCGCCACCATTTCATACTGTCCTCACTTAGCCTCCCGGTGGAGCCAGGATTCTCTTCCTATTTTCATTAATCGATCCCAGATGGGTCCTGCTTGGGTCCCATGCCTACCCCTGGGCCTGAGCAGTAAGGTTCTCATAATAGAGGAAGAAACTGGGAAAACCTGCAGGTTGGAAAGCCTCAAAAGCAGCCCCAGTTGGTGGTATGAAGGCAACAACATGAGCCAGACTTACGCATAGCTCACGGCCTGGCAGGGGAGGTGAGAACATCATCTACTAAGTGTCCTCATGGAGGGAAAAATGGTGGGGTGCCTGAGGAGACAGTGACCAACTTTTCTAGAGAAACCTTCCAAGAGCGGTGAGGTGGAATCTGCTCTTGTTCTCTGGCTGTCCTCAGCTCTCCCTGAGGAACCCCTTCCCCACTCTCAATGCATCTGGTTCATGTGGGGCTGACCTCACACCTTGCTGCATGGGGAAGAGATGGGGCTCAGGCCAGGCCAAAGAGAGCCTGTCCTGGACTTTTTGCTGGAACAATGAGGAAAGAAGTACCCTCTCTATCCATGCAGAGAAACTGGTAGAATATGGTAAGAGCAGATGCTATTGACCATCTTCCCTGCCTGCTAACAAAGCCTGTGTGAGGACAGTTGTGTGGAGGAGCACAGTCATGGGGGTGGCAAGTGAGATTGATTGTTGATGACATCACATGATGCCTGAAATTTTCAGTTATGGGACACCTGAAGGCATAATGATCTCTTTCTGCATAAAGCCCATTTGAGTTGGGGTTTTATAACTTGCAATGGGAGGTCCTGCCTAACACGAGGGGCTCTTTGATGTGAATCTGGGAAAGCGAGACATCTGATGGTTTCTCTTCTGAAAGAACAGGATGTGCTCAGGCAGGGCCACTGGTACCTAGCCTACTGGGATGGCCCCAGATAAGTCCATCTTCCCTCTATGTGTGTGCAGCTCCTGCCTTGTTTCCGTCTTCTCTTCCTGAACCTGGACTGGGCTTGTGACTGCTCTGACCAATAGAACACCAAAAATGTGATATTCCTCAGAAGGCCTGCTGCTACCTCTTCCTCCCTTGTGGAATCCTGGGTTGCTAGGTAGGACATCCTGGGGGGTGGGGAGAGGCCCCAGAAAAGCAGGAGGAGGAGACATTATACAGAGATAGAGGTCTCCTTGGGGGGCCCTGATGTGGCAGACACTCAATCCCTAGCCACCATCTCACAAATAGACATGAGACCCCCCAGTGAGACCAGCAGAACTGCCTAGGTGGGCATCAGAATCATGAGATATAAAAAAAGTTGTTTTATGCACCAAGTTTTTGGTTGCGGACTCCCCTCCTCCATACAAACTGTGCCAGCTGTAAAAAGTAGTTTCCTCTTGGCAGACGAATTACAAAAAGGCATCCCTCTGTCCAGGCTAAAACACAGGTTGCCGGGGCACAGTACTCAAATGGGGGTAGAGACCCAGAAGGATGTCAGCCCCTCAGCCAGGTGATACTGAATAGCAGGGACTGCGGGGCCAGTACTGGGAGGTCTGGGGTTGAAGGATGTGGAGGGATGCCCAGAGGTCAGTCTGCACTTGTTTTCTCAATCTCCACTCCCCCACCCCCTGGGGCTTTGGTGTTGCCCTGCCCTGCCCACGGTCCTCTGGCACTTGAAGACTGGGCTGTCACTTGATTTCTTGGAAGAATACAGGTCATGCTGAAGAGAGGCAAGCACAGAACTCCAACAGCTTTGGTCCTCCAATCTTCTCTTTGCTCTTCCAGTTCTCTGTTGCCCCAGCAGAAAGCATGTCCTCGTAGCCCAAGTCGGCCTTCAGGGAGGGGGTGTCTCACTTTGTTGCTGTTGTTCATTCCCGGAACCCATTTCACACCCACTTCTTCAGGGTGGATTTTTCAGGAAGGAGACCATGGCCCATCCTCGTTTCCCCTGTAGTGGGCAGACGGCGATCCTTTTCCTCCTCACCACGACCCTCGGCTTGGGTGTCTATAGAGGATTTGTTCGTTGGATGTTTCTCTCTTTTCCTAGACTGGGAGCTTACTCGGGACAGGGTGGAGCCTAATACATCTCGACATTCTGTCTCCAGCGCAGGGCCTCAACCAGCTAACCAGCTAACGTGCACCGAGGCCCGCACCATCACCATCGATCTCTGCTCACCTCCAACCACCACGTGCACCGAACCGCTGGATTCCCGAAGGCAGCCGCGGACAGTTTCTTGAGCTGGGATCCCACCAGCAGAACTGTCCCTTAAGTTACGGGACCGAAAGGGGACGCTAATTAACGTTTTCCTGCATATTCCAGGCAGGAAGGAGCATCACGCGTCTGACTGTGCACGACCGAGTGTCTCCTCTCGAGGCCCATCACAGGCGCTGGCTCAAGTCCAGTCGGAGAGCCGGTGCGCGTCTCCACGCGATGGCCGGGAGAACGAAGGCGCAGGGGATGGAGGGCAAGGAGCGGAGAGAGGAGACAAAAGTGAGCAGCCCAAGCCCAAAAAGGGCGGCGGGGGGAACAGATGCGGAAAAGGGAGGCCGGTGGAGAAGAGGAGAGAGCCGGGACGGAGCAAGAGAGAAGCCGCAGAGCTGAGCGCGAAGGCGCGCTCGCGCCGGGCCGGCCCACCTTCGCCCAGCGCGGGGGGGCACGAGGGGCGGGGCTTGGCGAGCGGCGTGCGGAGCGAGCCACCCCTCCGGACCACGAATGGTCGCGCCCGGCGGCGGCGGCCAATGGGCGGCCGGGATGTTGGAGCGGCGGCGGCGGTCCGGGAGCTCGCTGGCTGGGGGACGGCGGCCGCCGCCATGATGCTTGTTTGCTTTCAATGAAAACGAGGGGGGCGCGAAGGAGGAGGCGGCGGCGTCGGTGGCGGCGGCGTCGGCGGCGCGGAGGCGAAGGCGGCAGCGGGCGCAGCGAGGAGGGCGAGGCCGGGGGCCGACAGGGCGGGAAGGCGTAGTGGCGGCCCGTCGGGGCGGCTGAGGCGGGCGGCTGACGCGGTGGCGCTCGGAGGGGGAACAAAGAGCGGCGGCTGAGGCGGCGGAGGAGCGGCGGCGGCGGCGCTGCAGCAGCGGGCGGGACTGGTATGGTGGTTCCACAGGTCAGACCCCGCTGCACTCACAGGGAGGAGGCGGCGGCAGCGGCGGAGGAAGGCGGCGCACCCCGAGAGGTGAGCGAGCGGGGCCCGAGGCCCGGCCGGGCGCTGCTCCCCGCACTGGCCCCCGCTCCGTCGCGGCGCCCGGGACCGAGGCGCGCGGGGCCGTGGCGCAAGCCACTTGAGTTCTGTCGGCGGCGGAGCTGGCGGCTGTTGGGGGCCTCTGGACGCGCCTCCGTGGTGATACGGCCGGGCCCCAGGCCGCGCCCCCCGCGCCCGGCCGGGGGGCGGGGGGCGTTGATTGACGGCGAGGGCGGGGGCGCGCAGGGGGCGGGGGCGGGGCGCCCTGGCCCGGGGACCCCGACTGCGGCCGCCCGGAGGCGGCGAGGGGGTGTCCGGGACTCTTGGCCAGGATGGTTGGCAACTTTGGCGGAGTGGCCGTGAGGGATCGTGCGTCGTGGAGTGTGGAACTTCGCAGTTACCGCAACGCGGGAAACCAACTGTTGACCCCCCGCATCCCGAAAGTACTTAAAATTCAGTTTAACGCAGATTTCCGGGGAGGGGATGGGAGTGACAAGGACCTGGCTGAAGAGGCACTTAGCGCCAGATGAAGGGATTTCTAGTATTGCTCACAGCTTGGAGGCAGAACTAATTACTTTGAAGCAGTTTTCTCCTGTAACCCCAACCTGGGCTCTCCCTTTTTTTCTTTCTTTTTTTTTTTTGAAAGATTTTATTTATTTATTTGACAGAGATCACAAGTAGGCAGAGAGGCAGGCAGAAAGAGAGGGGGAAGCAGGCTCCTCGCTGAGCAGAGAGCCCCCCTCCCCCATGGGAGGCTCCATCCCAGGACTCTGGGATCATGACCTGAGCCCAAGGCAGAGGCTTAACCCACTAGCCACACAGGTGCCCCTCTCCCTTTTTATTTCTAAACGCCAGTGGTCATTTTCTCTGGAAACCGCCCCCCCACCCCTTGACGCTTTCCCTCCCTCCGCTTCCCCAAGGAGTCTGCTCTTCACCTGTGACCTTTTCTTTAATTGTTACAGCAGATGTCAACATTGTGAATAGTCCTCTTGCTTGACCTTCTTGGATTTACTGTGTGAAGCTGACCCGGTTTAAACAGTCTGCTTGAATTTGAGTTCCCGTACTTACCTGTTTTCTGGGTGGGTTGTCTCACTAGTGCTAGTGTGGAATTTCTTGCATTCTTGTGTCTGGAGATTTGACTTTGCAGAGGATGGAAGGGAATATGGACAAGTGAGAACTAAAACGGGGCCGCAGTAACTCTGGGTGTTTATCACAGCACGCTAGAGTTTACCATTTCACAACAGTTTTGTAGGCTCTCGGGGCTGGGGCTGGTGTGGTCATGCGTCAAAAGGTTCTGAAGACTTTCTTTGTAGTTGTTGTCAGAGCAGTTACCACCATCTTCAGAGTGTGATGACTTTAGAATGACAATTGCTCAGTATTTTTAGACCAGTGATCTAGTCCAATCAACCTGCTCTAAACAAAATCTTTGAAAAGCTACCGTTATGGAAAATGAGACCCAGAAAGGTTTACGTGACTCGCCCAAGGTGCTTGCAGTTAGGAAGGAAAGCACAGGAGAGTGTGAGGTATTTGCTGGAGATCAGTTCTTTGGGGAGGGCCGAAGGGTTTTAATGGGTAGAAGTTACTTGTGGTCGTTGTGTCTCTTCAGTTCGCAGGTGAACAAGATACTAAATGAAATAGTCTGAAATAAGGGTGCGGTAGAAGACATATTCTCGTGAGACTGAGAAGATTCGTTCTGGAAGTTGATGCTTGCAGAGTTTCAGAAATGTCTTGATCTGTGCAAATGTAGATGAAGAAGCCCTTTTGAATGCCTGTTTGGTTTGTAGGTGTTTTCAGGTTTCTTAAATCTTGGTGGCACATTAAAACTACACTTATTGGGAAATTTCAGACTTATTTTCTCTTGACTAGAGATGGAGTTGGTTATACAACGTGGTCCTGACCGCAAATTAAAAAAAAAAAAGGCATAAATATGCCTTGTGGTCAGTGCTTAGGCATCCCACAATACACACGTTAAGCTTCTTATATTCTGTGAAGCATAAGGTTTTTCTTACCGTAGTGCAGTAGAAAGGGATCATGTATGTAAGGCATACTGGAATAGATGGTCAGTGCCCTCACATCTGTAGCCCTTGGGCCATGAGGGGCGAGTGACCAGTATCCTCACACTTGTAACTTTCCCAGGTGCAGGGTACACTGGGAAACTCTGCTTTTGAAGTGTTTATCACTTTGGAAAAGTCCAAATAGGTTCGGCTAAAGATACGTATTTTAATGTAGAAGAGACTTGGATTTGTGGTATGTACACTTTTTTGTTGTGAATGGAACTTATGTTATTTGTCTAGAAAAAAGTTTCAATTTCAGTTTTCAAATCCGTAGCTTCCCCTTTTGACGTACTTTTTTCTTTAACCTTGCCTGCTTCTCACTTTATGAAGGTAGCTATTTTGCAACAAAGCGTGGTTAAGAAAACACTGCGAAATCAAATACCAAATGAATTAAACTGTAGACCTACTGTACACGGAGCCTGGTGCATTAGAGTTGGAATTCACTATATTTTTGTATTTGAATAATTAAAGAGGAGAAAGTTATTTGGGTCCAAAATGGGAACTCATATATGCATTGCCTTAACCTTACCCTTGTGGGGTCTTTACCGCTCCCTCATCCATTTATATTTTTTTGATAACTTCATTTATGTGTCAAGGAATAGTATATGCTGGACACAGCATCGGACCCTGAAAATTCAGAAATGAATTCTTCATTTTTACTGTGTAGTCTATAGGTGTTGTAGGCGTAAAAAATGCTATGAGAGAATGGAAGAAAGGTTGAATGAATTTGTGGAAGGTGTGGGACCAGTTTACAGGAAATAACACAGAATAGGTGTTTGTCAGACTGGGGTGAGGGGGTCATTTCAAACAAGGGAATGGTGGGTGCATGAGGTACCAGAAGTTAGGGTATGTCCCATCGTGAGGTGATATTGGGACAGGGAGAGGGACTGGAGATGAGCCTGCAAAGCTGTGTCCTAGATTTTGAAGGACCATGCTTGCTCATCTAAAACTGAAGTTCATATCTTTATCCTAAAAGAAGGGAGCCAAAATATTTTTATTAGGGGAGCAAGGTGATTTATATACTATGGGATCAGTGTGGAGGATTGAATGGAGGCCCTACATAGGAAAATAGTATGGGGTTAGTGACTCTCAGTCTTTTTAACTTGGGTATAGTGTTTGTTGTGTTCTGTAGTTCCTTTTATAATGGACTTGAAGGTTTGGCCAATTGCTCTACAGTACAGGGTAATTTAAAATCAAACTGTCAGGATGTTTTAGAAGAAGTTAAAAGCAGTCAAAACAATGAAACCCATAATATGGTATACTTGAAAATTCAGGCAGGGAGAACTTGTTTTTTGAGTTAGTTAGGCTTAGGTGGACTGTGGAGCCCAAGCTGGAGAAAAGTGTTTACCAGAAGTGAGAGGCACCAAGTGTAAAGGTTGTGACTGTTCTAATAGTCGGTTGGGACATGAGCTGTATGTATGTGAAACTTGGGCAGAGTTTTCTTTCCAGTAATTTACTGCAGTTGGAATATTGAAATTTTCTTTTTTTTTTTTTTAAGATTTTATTTATTTATTTGACAGAGATCACAAGTAGGCAGAGAGGCAAGCAGAGAAAGAGGAGGAAGCAGGCTCCCCACTGAGCAGAGAGCCCGATGTGGGGCTTGATCCCAGAACCCTGGAATCATGACCTGAGCTGAAGGCAGAGGCTTTAACCCACTGAGCCACCCAGGCGCCCCGGAATATTGAAATTTTATTAAAGTCTAAGAGCTCATCATACAGCTGATAGTTTATGTAGTCCATTCTTTTGTGAAGCAGCATATAGGTTCTGAAAGTTACCATGGTATGCATAATTGTACAGTGGAAACTACAGGCTTGCAGGGAAAATGAGATCAAAACACAATGTTCAAAAACTTAGTGGCTCATTGTTAAAAACAAACTTGATGAAAATGGTAACACAGTTTTACACATATGAAATGGCTAAGGAATATATAAATACTATAATAAATGTGGCACTTTACATTGAGAAAGACCTGGTTTGCTTATGGAAATGGGCATGGAAAGGTTTGCTGCTTTTGAGTTCCTATGAAATGGTAGAAGGCAGGTTACCTGAAATCAACGGGAACGTTATAGTAACACCAGATGTGGGTGGGTGGGTGTGGCTCATATCACACAGGGAGAACTGAGGGGGCAGGTAGTGTTTGAAGTGTGTGTGTTTTCTGTATTTCTGCACAGCTCAGTTCAGCTGGGTGCAGTTTTCTACCTTCATGTAATGTGGTAGATGCAAATGGGAAATGGTATGCAAATGAGAATTTTGCATTGTGCTCACATTCCCTGATATATCAATCACATTGGAACAAATTCACATTTCAGAACAAGCAGTATAGCAGAACTAATTATACTTGAATACAGCATTTTAAAATAGTGCTAAAACTCAGTTCCAAAAATACACAGACACCCATATGTCAGGCACCATGTATAGACTTGCTATCCTTGTGGGGCTTATGGTGTTTTGTCCCAAGTGGATTTATAGTGGGGTATAAAGACAAATGAACCAATAAAGCACTCATCAGGTTATACAGTAATGAGGAATATATACAAAGCATTTGGGGCATGCTAAGGAAGGAAGAGCTAATTCTGCTTGGGAAACTTGATGGAGTCATCTCAGAGGTCTTTGAGCTGAATTTTGAAGGGCAGATAGGCACTTGTCAGGCCAGGTAGGACTTTTCATGGAGGGGAGGCATGTGCAAAGTCAGGTTACATACAACTTGGGCTGTGAAACATAGGATGCCAGGATGTGAGGGACAGGAAGAGTGGTCAGAAAGAGTTGGTGAAGAGTCTTAGGCTTTTTCTTGAAGTGTGGGGACTTTAATGGAGATCCATTGAGAGGTTAAGTGGATAGGGGTATGGAAATTGTGACACACTTTTCCAGGAGACACATAGTAAAAATATGGAGATTGGATGAAAAGAGTCAAGAAACTGGGGCCAGAGAGTTCGTTTAAGTCCTTGTGAGAGGTCAAGGACATAACAGGAGCTGGAAAAGAATAGGATAAATTTTGAAAGATACCAGTTAGAATTAGTGACAGATAAGCAATGACTTATAAAAACAGAGTACCATTCAGAAGTTTTTTATCTTGGGTAACTTGGTATGATTTAACTTGGAAAGTAGAGGAAAAAGAGCAGATTTGGGCAAGAAAAGTGGAAGAGCTTGCTTTTGATTCTAAGTTTCACATAGCCTGTGGGATATTTAGGTGGATATGTCTGATAGGTTTCTGGACCAGAGAGTGGTTGGGGATTTTATAGATTTGGTCAGTATATAGTTAGTTTTAGAAGTTAGAAGATCACTTGGGAAGAGTGTATGAACAAATGCTTTTCACCTTTTTGGGGGAGAATCAGTTTGAGAATCAGTTGAGAATTATGGCCCCTGTTGAGGAGAATGAAAGTATATATACCCTTAAGGCTGAAACACACTCATGGAGCTCAGCTTTGTATACGACAGGAAGAGAAAAGGACCAATGGAATCCTTAGGAGCAGCCAACATTACATTTTGGACAGGGCTGCAATAAAATGGTTAACGAGGTAGGAGAATAGGAGTGAGCAAAATTACAGATGCCAAGAGAGTTAGGAGTGCTGAACAAGAGGGAGTTTTCAGTGGTGACAAATGATGGCCAGATTTAGGGTAGGATGAGTTCTGAGAATGGTTTAGTAGAATATGGCAGTTATATGAATATAAGCAGAGCAAATATTTCTGGGACCGGGGAGGTAGAAGTCAGACTGTAGGTTAGGTTTTAAGCAAATGGGAGGTTAAGAAAAAGGTTACAAACTGCTGTTTGAAAAGTTTAAAATGGAAAAGAAAGTAATAGTTTAAAGAAGAGACAGGGTTGGGAGAAGATAGACACCTATATTGGTTGCCAGCCTTATGTTTTCTTTAAGTCCAAAACAGGAAATAAATTTCTAATATGTATGTTTACATTTCTGAGTTTCCCCTGATGTATTGGCTTAAATGACTGCCTTTTTATTTGGTCACATAAAGTTATGTTCTTTGTGGAATTTTATGGGAGTTCAGAAACAGGAAAATTTCCTTATTGGAGGTGGATCTGATGTAAAATCATAATGTTAGAACTTTCAGTCTTAAGTTAGTGGAAGACTAAAAATTTACTTTTCATACACCTTGCTAAGTTTGTACTTGTCCTGTGCTCAGCAGTCCAAAGTTGAGTTAAACGTTTGATGCACTTTTATTTTATTATTTTTTTTTAGAGAGAGAGAGTGCAAGTGAGAGAGCAGGGGAGGGGCAGAGGAAGAGGATGAGAGAATCCTAAGCAGACTCCCCGATGAGCAAGGAGCCCTGTGGCCCAATCCCACAAGATCATGACCTGAGCTGAAATCAAGAGTTGGTTCCTTAACCAACTGAGCCACCCAGGTACCCATAAGTGTAGAATAGTAGCAAAGAAGGAATCATCAGGCATAGTAATTTTCTTTCAAAGTTAGTTGCTACAAATGTATGCCTTACAAAGCCAGCACCTGGTGATCTAACAAAAAGAAAATAGGCTGGTGATCTTTGTATCCAAAAAGAGTATTAGAGGTTTTCCTTTGGATACATCTAGCTGTTGTATATAGATTTTTTTACCTAGGCAGATTTTGAGTGGGGGAGGTGTGGTGGGATAGACGAAAAAAGATACTAGAGGAGTCCCGCTAATTGAAGATTAAACAAATGAAGATTTATCCACATTAAGTAAAAAATACTATATGCACTCAGCTTTTTGGGGGGCAATTTTTTCTTTCATGAGATTGTATATAGTTGCGTGCAAACACCACAGCTTCACAAAGCAGGATCTGGTGAAGCTAACTGCCATGTTTTGTGGAACAATAGCTCTTCATATGTTTTCATCTAAAATTGTTCAATGTGAAAACTGTATTTGGGACATCTAAAGAATTAGCACTTCGTTTCTAATTTTAGGGAAACTAGAGAAACTCAGACTTAGGGATATGTAGTCACAGAAAAAAAATTAGCTTTTTTGAATGCTAGCGATGTGATAGGCATTGTGCTTTACATGTGTTAATCCTTGTACCAAAATTGTGAGTTAGATATCATTTTATAAATGAGGAAGCTTTAGCCTTAAAGATGAATGTAAATCCATCTTTCTTGATATAGGTATGTTTGACTCTGGTTTGTATTTTTTTTTTTTTTTTTTTTTTTTTTTTTTAATTTGACAGACAGATCACAAGTAGGCAGAGAGGCAGGCAGAGAGAGACAGGAGGAGGAGGCAGGCTCCCCGCTGAGCAGAGAGCCCGATGCGGGACTTGATCCCAGGACCCTGAGATCATGACCTGAGCCGAAGGCAGAGGCTTTAACCACTGAGCCACCCTGGCACCCTCTGGTTTGTATTCTTAATTTCACTGTACTCCCCTCACTTCCATCGTAACACACACTCATGATGATGTGGCTTAGAATGGACCTTTGATACAGATTTGATAATACGGAGGAACCCAGTTGCTGCCCCAAACTTGTAACTGTTTACATTGGTAGCTAATCATGTTGATGGAATAGAGCTACCTGGCAGATTCTTAATATTTGTGATTCCTTTTTTAGGTTATGGATCAAAAACCTCATGGAAGTCCACATAAGACTTTCATACTGGCCAAAAATCAAGTTTTAAAGCATTTCACTGTAGGAAAAGGCAGTCACATATGTAGTCAAAAAGCCATGTATAGAGAAACTCCCATTTGAACAGAGTTGCTTTAGATTTCTTTGCAAATCCCCTGAAACATCACTTAGTAGCTTTAGAGCAATTTCTAGTGTTATTATAGGCTTCTTGATGATTGTAAGGTCAGTGTTTCATGAATAATTTCTTTTAGGGGAAAAAGGACTAGTGGGTTAAACTGATTACCGGTACATTAAAACCTCCCAAATGATTGTAGATATGAATGAGCAGCTGGAATAAATGTTGTGTGCCCCAAGAAACCAAAATCCCCACTAAATAGTGGTCCTCAGACTATTATGAGTTGTTGTAAGAGAGGGAGAAGCTAATAGATTATGGAAAATCTGACAAAAGATAAGAAAGAAATGAAGACTTCTGGTATCCATCATTTGGTGCTGAAGCTATAAACCAGATGGTTGTTGCTTATCTCATGTTAAGGAGCACATTTAGGATTGATGGTTTTGCTTGCCTTGCCTTTTTTTTTTTTTTTTTGGTGGCATATACAAAACTTTTAAATAGGAAATACTTTAGGGGTTATATTAAAAGTACCAGAACAAAGACTAAGATTGTTGGATTTCTTTTTTTTTTTTTAATTTTCATCGTAACAGTATTCATTGTTTTTTGCACCACACCCAGTGCTCCATGCAGTCCGTGCCGTCCCTAATACCCACAACCTGGTTCCCCCAACCTCCCACCCCCCGCCCCTTCAAACCCCTCAGATTGTTTTTCAGAGTCCATAGTCTCTCATGGTTCACCTCCCCTTCCAATTTCCCTCAACTTGACTTTTTGATCTTGGTGAGGTTTTACCCACAAGTCATGATTTTGACTTGCCACCTTGCTTATTGGTGGGCACTCAGCTTTTGCTGATTAGATGGCAGGTTGTATTTGTCTAAGAATGTTGTTCATTCTGTATGTTTGACTTCAAATATAGAGAATAAAAACCTAACCTGACAAATACTTGTATTTATTTTGAGTTGAAATTTGTGGATGACATACTTGGGATATCTTCATAGTTGTATTTTGAGTTAATGTATTGGGTTGAATGAAATTGCTAGTATTTGAACCAATTTTGGCTTTTAAAATTAGTGGTTTCCTATGGTCGTTGCATAGGAAGCTTCTCTCCGTGCGTCTCTGACTGTATTTTTTATTCACTTGTGTTACTGGGCATGTGCACATGGTTAGAATTGCATTTTAACAGCAGTGTGGTCCCGGGATGTTATAGGCTGTCTGTCACAGGCTGGGCACTGTGCATGCAGATGCCAGTCTTTTCCTTCTAGAGCTTGATCTTGGTAACTCTATCCTACTGTTCAGCTCTGTGTTTTGGAGGAATATTCTACCGTAATTTCCAGATCCCTGTTTTCAAAGAGGTCTTATTGATTGGAAATTTTAGTTAAACCAATTTGTACTGAAAATTATTTTTGTACTACTTGAGAAAAGATTTAAAGAAGTTGTGTATGAGATTTTGGGGGGAGGAGGAGTTGGCTATAGAAACCTTAAGTTCTTAGAGATATTACTAAGATGTTATTTGTCTTTTTCATTCTTTTTTTTTTTTAAAGATTTTATTTATTTATTTGTCATAGAGAGAGTAGCGAGAGTGAGCACAGGCAGACAGAGTGGCAGGCAGAGGCAGAGGGAGAAGCAGGCTCGCTGCCAAGCAAGGAGCCCGATGTGGGACTCAATCCCAGGACGCTGGGATCATGACCTGAGCCGAAGGCAGCTGCTTAACCAACTGAGCCACCCAGGCGTCCCTGTCTTTTTCATTCTTATTCTCTCAGGAGTGTATAGTGGAGTTTTCCAGAACCTAAAAAAATGTGTGGTATCTGATCAGATTGACTTCAGAGCAGATAGGCGAATCAAGCTGTCTTTCAGTATGTCGTACATTAATGGGATTTGCAAGAACGTAAGACAGTGTCCTTCTCATGGTATTGTACTTTGTTTTTGAAGACAGTTACTTTTCATGAAAATGTTTATTAACATGTGGTAGGTTTGGGATGCCTGGGTGGCTCTTTGCTCAGCAGGGGGTCTGCCTGTCTCTCTGCCAGCTGCTGCCCCTGCTTGTGCGCGGGCGGGCGCTCGCTCTCTCCCTCTCTCTTTCTGACAAATAAATAAGATCTTTTTTAAAAAAATTTTACTTATTTTTTGACAGACATTGAGAGAGGGAACACAAGCAGGGGGAGTGGGAGAGGGAGAAGCAGGCTTCCCTCTGAGCAGGGAGCCTAATGCAGGCGGGGCTTGATCCTAGGACCCCAGGATCATGAGCTGAGCTGAAGGCAGATGCTTAACGACTGAGCCACCCACGTGCCCCAATAGATAAGATCTATCTAAAGTGGTAGGTTTTATATTTAACGAGTTAATACATACTTTAAATTTTCTCCTAATTTCTAGAATGGCAAATGTTGACAGGTGTAATCCACATAAATAAAAGCTCTTTGAGGTACTTATGAATTTTTAAGAGTGTGTAAGCATTCTGAGGTGATAGTGTTTGAGCTCTGCTCTCTTAGAGTATTAGGCAGAGTTTGGGAGTAGGGAAAGCAGGTCTGGAATAGCCCAGGAAGATGAGACGTCTATAAAGGAAACATGGTCTCAGCAATACAATATTTGAGAAGGAGCATGAGATCTTGGCTTTGTCAGTGACATAATTCTAGGCTTGTGTAAGGAGCTTTGTGCCTGGATTGTCTGAGATTCAAACCTCAGTGCTACTACTTACAAAGCGTGTGTGATCTTGGGCAGATTATTTAAACCCTGTGTCTTCACCTAAAATAAAATGAGGATAGCATCTAGACCTCATGGGTTGCTTTGAGAATTAAATTGAGGAGGATACAGGTAAATGACTGCATAGTGGTTGAGAGCACAGATCTGTGGATCAAACTTGGGTTAAAATCATAGTTGTGCCACTAGTATCTCTGTGACCTCAGGCAAGTTACTCATTCTCTGGACATTCCCTGTGTTTGTAAGGAGAATAATAGTGTTTACTTACAGGAGTCCTGAGGGTTAAATGAGATAATGTACACGAAAGGGCCAGATAGGCCTGCCACGTGGTGGGTGTGCAAGTACTGTTTGTTGTTTCTGCCTAGTGCCTTGTGGCAGATAGGCACGTGGAAGTTTTGCCATTACCCCCATCCGTTCAGGGTTTGCCCTTATTTTGTTAGAGTGTGTCACTGAGGTTATGTTTATACAATTTAAGTCTTTAAGGCTGTCCCCTTGAGTCTTTTCCCAGGCTGTCCTAGAACCAGTATTCTCAGTTTTTGGTCCTTTCTGTCTGTTTTTTCTAGATTTTGCCTTCAAGATTAGAAACCTAGATATTAGTTTTTCTTGGTGGTGGTAAAATCAGCACTGCTTCTGTTAGTACACTTGTCTTTTACAAAATGTTTCTTCTTTTTTAATTTTTAAACTATCGCAGCTTCTCTCCTTGAATTTTTACAATTATTCACCAATTACTTAACATTTTTCAGGCTCTGAAGAGATTAAAAAAATATTTAAAATACAAAGCCAAGGAGCTATATTAGAGTAGGTGAGTGAGACGTTAAAAAAAAAAAAAGGTGGAGTTAAACTTACTATTAGAGAAATATCTTCAAGGGTCGGAATAGCTCAAAGCAGGGCATGATAAGCTCCTGTGTTTGCGAGGGATAGGGAAGAAGGACCTTTTTGAAGTTGGATATCTGATTTGGCATTTGAGGATGACTAGAGTCCCTGAGGTATCTGGAGGGCGGGGAGAATGGCCTTTCAGGCAGGAGCCATAGCACATGCTAAGGCGTGGAGTGTTGTGAGAAGTAAGTGAGAGTTGATTGGCTAAGACTGGAGAGGCACGCAGGAGTCAGGTCAAAAATCTTTGTTTTGTAAATGAGCCGGGGTCTCCTCTGTTTAGCTCAACTCATCTTTGAGCCTCCTTTATGTCAGGTGCAGTGTTAGTTCATGGGTACAAGGATGAAGGAGATGTGGTTTTAGGACCTTGAGGTATGTACTTATATTTTTAGGTGGTCATTCTGGATAGTGTCTAGGCTGCATTTGAGTTAGAGGGCAGCAGAAGAACGTGGATCTGAGGCTGTTGGATTAGCTCATATCTCCGGGAAGAGCCCAGGAATGGAGGCACAGTGGGCTAGAGGAAGATTTAGGAAGTTAAAGTGGGCTGGAACTGCGGACGGGATGTGAAGGCTGGGGTTGCATGGGAAAGAGTTAAGGATAGTACCCCTATTTCTGGCTTGGAAAATGGGTGGGGATCATAGTGGAAGGAAGTTTAGAAAACCAAATGACAGTGTCACTTTTTAGTAGGGTTTTTTTCGTACCTTGGGTTTTGTGTTTGTTTTTTGGTTTTTTTTTTTTTGTTTGTGTGTTTTTTACTAGCTTTTATTCTGTCTCCTGTGCAATTCAAATAACCTTTTTGAGAGATTATCATGAGTTGTAAGATACCTGCAGTAGTATCGTTGGCTATATAGAAGATTAGCTCTTGACTCTACAGATCCGCAGTTAGGATTTACATTGCTTTTACGTTGTTTTTTTATGTTTGGTTTGCCTGCCACAGGGAACTGGTGACAGACCTGGTGATAGTTTTACCACTAAGGATAGCTTCTGAATGAAGTTTATCATTTGTGTAAACTTTTAATTGGCCCATCAGTTGTGAAGGAAACCTGGAGAGAAAAAGAAAACAGATTGTGATCACATTGAGAGGATGGTTGGGGTTTAAAATGCGATGTAGCAGTGCCTTAACTAAGTTGAGACTCTAAAGAAGGCTTAAGAATGTAGTCCAAGGGGGCTAGCTGGTTTTATTTACAGACACGTGTTTTTCATGTGTTTTTCAACTAATACAGCTGGAAAAAACAGAAGGTAAGTAAGTAATTTACAGTAATTTAGGCCTGCCATCTCAGCCATAATTACCATCAACTTAAAATTTCAGTTGTTTTCATTTTTTAAAGTATCAAATTATTCTGTTTATATGACATTTACATTTTAAATGTCTTACACATCTTGGTAGGAACAAAATCCAGGTTAATTTAGTATTTGTTGTTATGCACAGTTTTTTAATGTACCTGTGAATAAATTATTGTTTGGATTGTGTTCAAAGAGGGAGGCTTTTTAGTTGTTGTTTTATTTTGTTTTTCAAGTGGCATTCATGTAGTGGTGTGGTATTTTTGTCATAATCGGGGAATGGAAAGAAGATAGTGGAGCATATTTGAAGGATGGCAGTTGTCTGCCAGTTATATCAAAAGAAAAGTATTGAAATAAAGTCTGGAAAAGTAGAATATTTTGAATTCTAAAGTGAGACGTTTGAATGTTGTCTTAGCAGCAGAGTTGAGGCAGTGATGGGATAGGGGATGACATAGAATCATAGTTTTAAAGATGGTATAGGACCAGAAATCATTCTGGATGATCTTCCAGGTCTTTACAAAGAATAGTTCTTTTTCCTGGATTTTCCAGTGTAATGAGAACTCAACTTTAGGAAGAATAATTTGATAGTGATACGTAAGTTAGTTGTAATCTTAAAAGCATGAATGCCAGTTATAAGAGTCCATTATATTAGTTGAGGAAAGGCAAAGTCCTAACTTAGAGTGATGTCTGTAGAAATAAGAAAGGGTTGTAGTGTGATTACATGGTTGTGAAACTTTTTTTGCTCCCCCAGTAGATTAAGCTCCATGATCATGTATTTCTTATTTTTATTCCTAGCACCTGGCAGAGTACTTGGCATATGAATAACTATTTGTTGAATGAATGATTTCTGTGAAGAGAGCTCCCTAAGGAAGCATGGTTCAGATATACTGAGCTGCTTTTAGATTTCTCTTTTAAGAAAACATGATTCTAGGTCATGAAAGAAAGAATGTTTAGTTCAGTTCATTAGTGTAATGTGGTAGAGCTTACACGAGATGCTGCGAAGTGCAGACTGTGTGAGGTGATTGTAGGGATTTTGACGTTTGGACTTTAGGCAGATAGGCAGATGGGTCATCTTGGGTTTTAAGCAGGACAGTGATAGGAGCAGGCATCTATCTGAAAGGTGGATGTAGAGGAGGTTGTTTAATCCTTGAAGCTGAGAAATGAGGAGGGTCTAAATGAACTCCATAGCAGTGAAAATGGAGAAAACATTTAATCTTGAAGAGGTGAAAAGCAATTGAATTTAGTGAAAAATTAGATTGGAAGAGATTGGCACTGAGGTTAGTGTCACTACCTTTTCAAATGTAATGGACTCTTGAGCAATATGGCTTTGAACTGCATGGGTCCATTTGTGTGGAATTTTTACAGTACACTTCTGTATTTTCTCTTCCTAATGATACTCTTAACATTTTCTTTTGTCTAGCTTACTTTATTGTAAGAATGCCGTATATACTACATACAACATACAGAATATGTAATCAAAAGTGTATGTTATCGGTAAGGCTTGAGGTTGACAGTAGCCTACTGGTCGTTTGGGGAGTCAGAAGTTACATGTGGATTTTCAGCTGTGTTGTTCAGAGGTCATCTGTATGCTTTAACTTGTAGCCCTAATTGGTGCCTGATCAGTCACGTCACAGGGTCTTTTTGCACATGAGTTTATTTCTCCCTGGTTTTCCCTTTTCCTTTCCTCTGTCCCTCTCCTTTTTTTCTCCTCCATGTTTGAGAAAGAAGCAAAACACAAAGAATGGAAGAGGAAATGTAAAAAGGAAAAGAGATGTTAAATTTAGCATTTTGTCAGTTGAGACTGGCTGTAACTCCCATTTCCTTGAAGAAAATTTGGCCAATATAATTAAAATAAAATGTTTAACTCCACAGTGCCTTTTAACAAACATTTTTGTATATGGCCAAAATAACATGATCTCATATTTATTCACTAATATTTTGAATATGAACTAGGTATTAAATGTTTCTCCAGCTGTCCACAGAGTGTCTTTTATGGCTGATTTGTGGATCCTCTGTAGGAACCATTGATTGCATCTGGCTATATCCCTTAATTCTTCTCAAATCTAAAATAAAATAGTCTTGACAGCAGGTTGTTGAAGGCAGCAGACCAGTTACCCTGCAGTAACGTCCTGCGTTATCATTTGGTCTGATGGCTTCTTTGGCGTCATCTGGTCATTTCCTCTTTTCCTCTATTTCTTAATCAAGGTAAACATTGATGTGTACTTCATGTTCCGTCATTGTCATATTGAGAGACAAAGTCAGTATCTGGTTCTCCCCCCATTAGTGTTGGCGAAGATTGATGAAGAAGGTAACCTTTTATTTCTCTGTTGAACGTTTTCTGCCTTATGATCAGAAAACAACTTGGATGATGGTGTTACCTTAGCATTACACCACTACCAATGATTCATCTAATGGTTTAAACACAGTTTATAATCCTTGCCTAAAGAAGGAATTACAAAATGAAGTTGCCTTTTTTTATTTGTTTCATTCTTCATTTATTAGCTGTCATTCTTGTAAAGTAAGACTATTCAACTGGGGCTCTTTGGTCAATTCTGAAAGGTGGTACCTGGTGAAAAGGTAAACACTTAAATCTTTCTCTTTAGTTACCAGTTTTCTTAGTTTAAAAGCTGCCCCAGATGGTGGCTAATGTGCACCCGTGGCCTTCCCTTTCCTCACTTCTCCCCTCTTGCTTTCTTCATGCCTTGGTTACTGCAGTAGTTTCTTCCTGCTACCAATCCCCCCTTTACAGCACTGCCAACTCTGTTTTCTGTAGCACTGATAGTGATCATTTTTCCATAGATTTTTGATTCCGTTTCATTTTGTTATTATTCTTTTAGCTCCAATTGTCACAGCTTTGGCCAGTGGAGGACCCCTTTTAACTGGCTCCTGTGTCTTGTTGGCTTAGGGTTTTGGCACTCAAGGATGTCTCAGGCTTTACACATTTTATACCTTTTTTGCCCCAAACTTGTAGTTGGCCATTTTACAAAGAACTTTGCGTTCTCAAAACTGAGGATTAGGGGTGCTGTTATTCCAGAGATAATATTACTTCTAGAGCATTTCACTATGTAGTTAAAAACAAATTTAAAATCATGAGTGTAGGGGCACCTGGGTAGCACAGTTGGTTAAATGTCTGGCTCTTGATTTCAGCTTAGTCATGATCTTGGTTCCAAGATCGAGCCCAGAGGGTCATGATCTTGGTTCCGAGATCAAATCCTGCTCTGAGCTTAGAGTGTGCTTATCCCTCTCCCTTCCCCCTCCCCAGTTTGTGTGGACTGTTTCTCAGATAGATAGATAGATAAATATCTTAAAAAATAAAATCATGAGTTTATATTGATATTCTCAAGTCAACTATGATATTGTTTTTGCTTAATTTCTTTGATTTATAAATGTTTTCTTACCCTGAAAATCTTGGCTCCTAACAATCTTTTTTTTTTTTTTTTAAAGATTTTATTTATTTATTTGACAGAGAGGTCACAAGCAGGTAGAGAGGCAGGCAGAGAGAGAGGAGGAAGCAGGCTCCCTGCTGAGCAGAGAGCCCGATGCGGGGCTCGATCCCAGGACTCTGAGATCATGACCTGAGCCGAAGGCAGCGGCTTAACCCACTGAGCCACCCAGGCGCCCCTTGGCTCCTAACATCTTTAACCTAAGTACTTATTTGCTTAATCCTAAACTATGAAGTGAATAATCCAGTATAATACCAATAGTTAACATCATTCTTTTCACAGCTGCTTGATTTTCCGTAGTATGGCTGCACAGTAACTCATTTAACCATCATTCTTATTAATGCTCACTTAAGTTATTTGTTCTTTTTGTCATAAACAATGCTGTAATGAGTAATTCAGAAAGGTATATGGTTGTATGCTTTGTTAGTAATTGCTTGTCTTTTTGTTTGTTTTCATACTTGACCAAGTGTTGGAGTACAGAATGTTTTTTAGTTAAGGTAAAATTCATATAAAGTGAAATGTATAGACCTTAAATGTACATTTTGGGTTTTGATAAATATATATATATATGCTAATATAAATCACCCTCATTTAAGATACTGAATACTTTATCAGTGAGCAGAAGGGTAGCCACTGTTACCATTGCAAATTCATGTAAACGGAATCTTTTGGGTCTTTTTCATTCAGTGTAATGTTTGAGAGTCATATATATATGTGTATGTATCAGTAGTTCATTCTTTTTTTTATTATTGAGTAGTATTTGTATGGCTATATCACAGTTTGATTATCTTTTCATTGTTGATGGGCATTTCGGTTGTTTTCAGTTTTGGGCAACTATGAATAAAACTATTATGCACATTATATAAATGTATTTTTTGGAAATACATTTTTCTTTTTCTTTGGTAAATACCAAAGGATACGTTTACTGAGTTACAGCATAGGTAATTACTCTCTTAGATATTACGTTATCAGTTCTTTTGTTTTTCCATAAAAAAGTCTGTTTAATTTTTGCCAATGTTTGCCTTTTGTTTTAGTAGGAATTGTGTTTATGTATTCTGTGACTCCTTTTTTAGTCCAGTCTTGTTTTAGAGATCCTAGTATTCAAATACTTCTTCCCCTGCTAGGTCTACACTCTTACCTTTTTATCTCACTTTGTGTTGTCCTACAGTTGACTTCTTTATTTATAGTTCTTGTTTATCAGTGTTATGTTCTCTTTAACTTCTTTAAGCACAAGAAATAATTTTTTGTGGAATATTTTTCTTTTTTTTTTTTAAAGATTTTATTTATTTATTTGACAGAGATCACAAGTAGGCAGAGAGGCAGGTAGAGAGAGAGGGGGAAGCAGGCTCCCTGCTGAGCAGTGAGCCAGATGCGGGCTCCATCCCATGGATTCTGGGATCATGACCTGAGCTGAAGGCAGAGGCTTAACCCACTGAGCCACCTAGGCGCCCCTGTGGAATATTTTTTATTTCTGTAGTCTTTCTTTTTCTTTCTTTTGTAGTGATTTTGTAGAATCATTGTGCTGTGTGTGTTACAATCGTGTTCGACCACTCTATGTTGACTTGCTTTCTATTTAGGTAGGGCATGGGTGGGTTTTTGGGCACTTCTGTTGGTTTCCCATTAGATTGATTTTGAAGGTTAGGTATAGATGGGGGAGAGGCAGGCTCTTGGCACACCTTTTGCCTATGAGTTGTTATGATTAGTGGATTTGAACCCCCAGTTAGTGGTTGTTTTTGTAATTACATATTTTTTTTCCCATGGTGAGCATTCAGATATTTGATTGTCTCTGATTTTGATTGAGTGTAAATTTGAGGGGGCGCCTGGGTGGCTCAGTGGGTTAAGCCGCTGCCTTCGGCTCAGGTCATGATCTCGGAGTCCTGGGATCGAGCCCCGCATCGGGCTCCCTGCTGAGCAGGGAGCCTGCTTCCTCCTCTCTCTCTGCCTGCCTCTCTGCCTGCTTGTGATCTCTCTGTCAAATAAATAAATAAAATCTTTAAAAAAAAAAAATTTGATTCCTGGCAGAAAGATAGCCCAGAGGCTCCTATCCCTTTCCTTATGTCCCTGTCTCCATCAGCTATTTCTTTTCACTCTTAGCCAGACGTGTAATTAGGGAACTATGATTCTATTTGGGGGCAAGGACCTTTGTGAATATATTCATTCTAGTCTGCTGTAGTTGTTCTTATCTTCTTTTCTCTCTTAGATTCTGATAAATCCCTCCCTATGGGTTTTTATAAAAACCTTCCCTGTGATTCTTGTCCCAACCCCCTCACTGCACCTGCACACGCATACACACACACACACACACTCACACACTTGCGCACACATGCGCACGGCATTTCTGGAATTGTAGGGTAGAGAATATTTGGATTCCTAAAATTTTTTTCCCTATCCGAATGGCAGTTTTTCTAAGTTTATGGTATGCAGTTAGGATACTCTTAATTTAGATGCTCCAGGATAGTCTTACTAGTTGTGTTATGGTTTGTAACTCTGCTTTGCAACACTAGCTTTCCCACGATGGTTATAGTTGTTTTTTTTTAAGCCATTTCTTAAAATATTTAATTATGAAAGCATATCTTTCTGAGTTGGTAAATAGTATTCTGTGTTTCTTTAAGGTAAATAATTCTCCTAAGATAATGAAAAACTATTTCTCTGAGGTCTGGAGTGGGGATGGACTTTATGCTGCCAGGATCAGTAGTGACACCTGGGCCTGGATTGGAGGAAAAGGGGATTGACTAGTCAGGCGCTACATACCTGCTGACTCTGGCATAGCTGTTTTTAAGTCTGTTGTAATCCTTGACAGTTTTCAAGTCTGTTTTGGAAACCTTTTAGTCTAAGATAAAAATACGGTATGTCACTGCAGATTATTTAGAGGAGAGATCCGCCTGTTGATTTCAAAGTCTTGGGAAACATCCTAAATTGTATGCATTCTTACACCCTTTTCTCTACCAGCACTGTGTTTTGCCACACTCCCCCCAAAATAGGGGAAGGGTGTTGCTCAGTGGGCAGATGTGCTTCTCTTGCTGCTCCTGAAAACAGTTTGCCCAATTTCCTACCTTTTTAGAAAATTTGACTATAGTTGATACATAGTGTTACATTAATTTCAGGTGTACACTATAGTGTTGGACAATTTATGTGCTACCATTTCTTTCATTCTGTCATACTCTCCCTTCCCCCCACTTTCAAATCCTCACTCTCAGGGATTTGGAAATAAAGATGATCTCCTTGCTGCTTTCCAGTTTAATGAGCCCTCTCTTAAATTTTAAGATAACCCGTCTCACATTACAAAAACCAGGAAGTGGAGTGGTTGGCTACCTAGGCAAAATTATGACTCTGATGGAATGACCCCAGGTCCTGAGCCTGGTTTTCAGATTTCTTTTTCTTTCTTTTTATTTTATTTTATTTTTTAAAAAATTTATTTGAGAGAGATAAGGGGTGAGAAGACTCCCTGCAGAGGAGAGCAACATGGGGCTCAATCCCAGGACCCTAGGATCATGACCTGATCTGAAGGCAGATGCTTAACCTAAACTGAGCCACCCAGGTGCCTCTGGTTTTCAGATTTCTTAGCTCAATAACACTTTTACCCATTCTCTGACGTGTGATCCATCTCTGGACCTTGATTCAAACTAACTAAGCTCATATGAGGTTGATAAATCAGACTTCTCAATTTCCACAAAGAAGTCAAATTATTAATAATAATAGGTCCAAAATACTAACCTCAGCTGGACAGAGCCAGTTTCTTACCATTGTTAAATTTTACTGGGGAAAGTCAGTGAAGATCAGATTTTTTTTTTTTTTTTTATTTTTTTTAAAGGTAGAATCCAGTTTGAATAATGGCTTTTGGATCATGGGCTGTTCTCATCGAGCTCTGGTAGTCTGACACGACATTTTATATTTTCTAGGTTGTTGGAATATTCATTTCATTCAAAAAGGGCACTTGCTTTGCCAGATAGTCCTCTAGAATAGGAACAGTTTCTGACTCTGTAGCTCTCTGTGTTAGGTATTTTTTTACCATCAGTCTAAAAACTTTAGTCATTGTATTCTGTTCTCAAGAAGTTAACATGTAAGAGAATAGTTTGTTTTATCAATAGCACTTAACAAAACAAAAAAAGATGTACTGTTTCTGGTGCAGATGATTAGTCTCACCATTTATGTTTTTTCAAGCAGCTTTTAAAGGATTATTTACCTCCTTCTGTATTTTGATTACCCAGAGCCAATTTCTGTTTCAAAAATAGCTCTATTTCCCTTTGTTAGGGAGGCAGCATAACATAGTGAAAGTTGCTTTGACTTTTTTCCAGTCTTTTTTTATTGTAGCAAATACATGTAAAATTTACTGTTTTAACCATTTTTAAGTTTAGCATTCAGTAGTATTATATACATTCATAATGTTGGGTAACCATTAACCATCATCCATCTTCATAATTCTTCTTTTGTAAACTGAAACTCTGCACACATTCAGTAACTTCCTTCCCCAGCCCCTGGCAACTACCATTCTACTTTCTGTCTCTCTGAGTTTGACTACTTTAGTACCTCATGTAAATGAAATCATACAATAATTGTCTTCTTGTGATTGGCTTATTTCACTTAGAAAGTAGCTTTGGAGGCACCTGGGTGGCTCAGTTGTTAAGTGTCTGCCTTCGGCTCAGGTTATAATCCCAGTGTCCTGGGATCGAGCCCCACATTGGGCTCCCTGCTCCGGGGGGGAAAGCCTGCTTCTCCCTCTCCCTCCACTGCTCCCCTTCTTGTGTTCCCTCTCTTGCTGTCTCTCTCTGTCAGATAAATAAATAAAATCTTAAAAAAAAAATAGCTTTAACTTTTAATTGGACACAAAGCCAGACTCCGTTACTTCTCAGCCTTATGATGATGGTTAAATTGCTTAAACCTTTTTGGGCTTCAGGTTTCTGTTGGTAAAATGGAATTAATTCTGATTCTGCAGGAAGAGCTAGCAAAAGACTAAATCTAGTGAGATAAGAAGAAAACCAAGAAAAAAGGTATACTGAAAGCCAAATGAGTAAGTGTGTCTACACGGAGTGATCATTTACATCAAACACTGATCATAGGGCAAGCAAAAAGAGGTCTGAGAAACAAGCGTTGGATATAACAGTGTGAGGTCACTGGTTTTTTTCTTAGCAGTTTTTGGTAAAACGTTAAAAGTTCATACTGATTTGAATGACTCTAACTGGGAAAAGAGGACTGGAAGAGAGTGCATATACAACTCTTAGGGATAATTTTTTTGGTGAAGAGAATGAGAGAAAAGGCTGGAGGGCAAAATGGGGTCAGGACTTTTAAGTAGAGGAAATAAAACCATGTGTATATATATATATATCTGAAGGTAAAGATCTAGTGTAGAGGGAAAAAGTGATGTAGGAGAGAATTGCCAAGTAATGTCCTTGAATAGGCAAGATGATAGGGTGGGATTGAGTGTTCAGAGGGCAGGCACTTTGTCCTACTAAAAGAGAGTGTAGATGGGTGGAGGTGGGAGATCATAGAAAGGGCTCTTGTGTTTTCTGTTTCAGTGAGAAAATAGAAGTAAGAAAGAGACAATGGAGGAGTAAGTGTTAGAGGTTTGAAGAGAGAAGTCATGTAGCAGGGACTAGGAGAATTCAAGTGTAATTTCCTGGCAGCATAAGTAATCCATTTGAGGTAAATGATTGCTGACTTTAGGTTCACATGGTGGTAAGTTTTTCTCCACCTATATTTAGCTGAGTAGTATCCGGAAAAGGTGGAGAGTTGTCTAAAGTGGGTTTGGGCTCATCCAAGTGAATAAGGTGAAGTGAGACTCAGTCAAGGAGTTTGGGGTAATATGCAAAGGGTGTGAGATTTCATTTCACCTAAATATTTTGGAAGGTATTGATAACATAAGGATTAAGGAAACAACTGCAAGTGAAATGAACGATAGTCCTTCAGTATCAACTTATGTTTAGTACTTCAAATTGTCTGATTCTCAGAAATGGTTTTTACACTTGGTTTTTCCAAATATACCCAAACAGGTGTATGTAGCACATTTGATTGCTGTGCCTTGTAAATTGTGTGATCCATGTCAATTTCCTCCTGTCTTATTTTCATGTCATGTATTTGTTGAAGAAATTGGGTCTTTCTCATCTGTAACTTCCCGTATTCTGCATCTGGCCGGCAGTATTTCTGTAGAGTTAAGTTTAAAAAAAAATTTTTTTTAAAGATTTTATTTATTTATTTGACAGACAGATCACAAGTAGGTAGAGAGGCAGGCAGAGAGAAGAGGGGAAGCAGGCTCCCTGCTGAGCAGAGAACCTGATGGGAGGCTCCATCCTAGGAACCTGAGACCATGACCTGAGCCAGAAGGCAGAGGCCCAACCCATTGAGCCACCCAGGCGCCCCTCTTGTGTTATTTTTAACATAGTCCTCTGTCTCCTTTATTTTGTTCAGCTGGTACCAGAAGTAGAAGGGCTTGATATGATTCACATTCAATTTCTTATTTTTAATATGTTTTGATGAGGGGACCAGGGCATAGTAATATTGGCATATAGATCTAGTTTTCCTAATGATGAAATTGGTCATTGGGTTGAGGTCTCATAACCTATATATCCATTTATTAATTTATCCATTGGATTTTTTTTTCACCTAATGCTTTTATTAATCATTGGTGATTGTTGCCTAGATCCATTTTTTTCCCCCCACTAGGGGCTGTGAAATAGTGATTTTCTAATTATGTGACTCTTTCTGTCTTTATTAGCTAGAATTCTGTTAAGAACATTCCCTTACCTAGTTTTGACCAGAAGTATAGGATAAATGCTTGATTCTTTCCCTTCTCCCACTTTTATAGGTGCCTGAGGTTTATTTATTTATTTATTTATTAAAGTTTTGCATTCATGCAGTTTATAATGACTCAGAGTCATACTTTTTTTTTTTTTTAAGATTTTATTTATTTATTTATTTGACAGAGAGAGAGATCACAAGTAGAGAGGCAGGCAGAGAGAGAGAGAGAGAGAGAGGGAAGCAGGCTCCCCGCTGAGCAGAGAGCTCGATGGGGGCCTCGATCCCAGGACCCTGAGATCATGACCCGAGCCGAAGGCAGCGGCTTAACCCACTGAGCCACCCAGGCGCCCCAGAGTCATACTTTTATGTTCATGTTGTCTGATCTGCGGCTACTGGTTGCTTCTTCAGACTTTCTGCTGCTTTATGGCCACAGCATCTTTGTTAGCATCCAGCCCTGTTTTGTATTTTTTTGATCCTGAACCTGAACCAGGTCCATCCTGGACCATTTCTCCAAAAAGTCCCTAGTTCTTTTTGTTGGGAAGCGGTATTTAGAGATCATAATACGGGTGTGTTTACATTTAAAAAGATGTCATTGTTTTCAGTTATTTGGTTCTTCAGAATACTGATTGGATTTTTTTAATTCAACAGGCATGCCCAAAGAAAAATACGAGCCCCCTGACCCTAGGAGGATGTACACAATTATGTCCTCTGAGGAAGCAGCAAATGGAAAGAAATCACATTGGGCAGAGCTTGAAATAAGTGGTAAGACCTGCATGCATAAATTTATGGTATGGAAATCAAGATATGGTAGAAAATTAAGTTCTCAAATGCCAGTACACAAAAGAGGCAATGCTGTATTTTGCCAGTGCTAATTTATCTTAGAGGTGGGAAGGTTCAGTGGCAGGAGCATAGTTTCAGTCAAGTTCAAAACCCATTCATTGCTTATTCTTTAAGTATCTGTGTCCTTTTATAAAATGGGAGTAATAACAAGGATGAGATGAGAATAACACATATGAAATACCTAGTGTGCAGAGGTTTGTTCTGATACGTAATTCTCTGGTCAGGTAGGGTCGAGCTTTTGTATTATCAACAAATTTCCAGTGGGGTGGGAAATGCCTGTCCTAGTATAGGTTCTGTGATAGATTTGTTTCTCCTTATTTTCTCCATTTGTTTTTCAGTCTGAGTCTCCAAGAATGGCCTTATTCAGAAACACAAAATATTAAAGAATTTAAAGCAGATCTCAAAGTTCCCTTCTACCTCAATGCAGTCTAGACATAGAGAAATAGATGAACCTCCAGAGATATCCCCATAGTCCCTATGAGTGGGCATGCAGCCTCTTTTTTAATACTTCAGAGATGGTGACGGGAATTGTTACCTCTCAAGGCAACTAGTGCTAAAGAAGTTTTGTGTGAATGTTGGCCTGATAGGCCTCTCAATACTTTTCTTCCAGTCTGTCTTGATTTTAGCCTTCTGAAATAATGAAGAACAGGTTTTCTCTTCTTTTTCCTGACTGCCGTGGATTTTTTTTTTTTAATTTAATGCAGCGAATATACTGAGCATATGCTATGTGCAAAACATTTTGCAAGGTGCTGTACTTGGTATATGGAAGATCAATAGATGGGAAAAAAAAGCATAGTTCCTGTTATTCTGGAGCTTATGAATATCAGGGAGTGAGAACAGAGTATACCAGTATGAATCACTAATAGACAAAAAATAACTGCCAGTCTAGTTAGGAAAGTATTTACAGGAAGCACAAAAGGCAGTAATGATAGTAATATTCTTCCTTTGTCAGCTCCAAATTTCTGATTAACCTCTTCACTCTCTGGTAAACCTAAACACTCTCCCTGGGTACCCACATTAGTCTCTCCTGGTTCCCTCTCTCGAGGTTTTTAGAGTGCTGGTGGTAATTAATTTGACTTCAGTTTCCTAGAATAGGTGTGGTAGAGTGAAATTTTTCTTTTTTCTCCTCTTGTCAGATTTGACTTTCTGGGTCAGGGTAGCCCAAAAGGAAATAACACTCTCTGATTTACCAGTTTCCTTTAAAGCTTTAGGCAGTCACCCATTTCCTGCTTTCCCCTTTTAATTTCTTAAGGATTGGTATTTAATTGTAGTTTTCTCTTTTTTTTTTAGACTATATTAGAAGTTTTTAAATTATATGTCCTTTGCTTGTAGGGAAGTTTCCTTTTTCTTACAATGTCAGGATAAGTTTAGAAAGTACTCAGTGAGATTATATCTCTGAGGTTAAGGGGATTCTCCTCTACTCTTCCTCCCTCTCCCTCGTGTTGGGAACCCCTTGGCAAATTTGAATCACTGTTTTCTGCTTACTCTGAGCTTTGGGAAGAAATCTGTGTACGAGATAGGAAGGAAGTATCGTGTTAGTATCCTGGAGGATAAACTGTTGGTTGAAATAGGTCTGTGGAACATGGCCTTGTAATAAAGCCACTATCAGGGAGATGACTTTACTGTCTTAGCCAGTCTTTAATACATAAGCTCCTAAGTGTAGAAATTGTTAAGACTGACTTCAGTTTATGTAAAGTTGTTCATGTAAATGCTTTAGCACCAGTTTCTTAAGATTTCCGTGATGCAGAGTTCTAGGGATCTGAGGTCATCGAGTCCTAGACCCACAGTTACCTCATGCACTCCTCTGGTTCCAGAGAGAATGGGTGGTGAGTTCCTTTTGCCCTTTAGAGGTAACCAGATAAGTCAAATGACTACTTTTTAAAGATAGCTTTTTTAAAAAATTTGTAACATGAAACACATAAAACTGCATAGACAAATCTATTACTGAATGAGTATAAGGCCAAAAGCCTTGTAAAACCACTGTCCAGGTAAAGTATTAGAATTTTTTCATCCACCCAGAGCCCCTTCCAGTGAGCTTTAATACCAAATTATGTATATCTAAGGATTATAGTTTAGTCCCCTACCCCCTGTTTTTATTTAGTCTGTCTTAATTTACAGCTTCCCCTTCTCTGTTGAACTGGGGTGGTTTGACTTGTTTCCCCACAGTCTCTGTTTTGCTTACTGAGACTCGTGCAGTTCAGCATGTTTTTCATCCCCTACAAATGGGCATTTGGATGCAGAGGCTTGATCAGGCTCATATGTAACCCCTGTGCAGGGCTCGGCATGGTGCTGTGCTTTTTCTTCAGACAGTACACAAAGTCTGAAAGTCTTCTTTTCCACTGATGTTTCAGTGCTAGAGCCATTAGTTCCTTCAGGGTTGCAAAATAGTGATACTCTAATTTTTTTTTTTTTCCCGTTAAGTGAGGTACATCTATAAAGAGATGTTTTTCCTTACTGATTGATTTTCCAGCGTACAGTTTATGTAGGAAAGGCAGAAAAGAAAGTTAGTTTCTTTCACTTTATTTACTAGTTTTCAATATAAACTATCACCCTTTGAGGGTGACGAGGTTTTTTAAAGTGTCATTATTAACTGCTGTATCTACATAATTTGGGTTTCAGGTGTACGTCATGAATTGTAATTACTGTGATGCTTACATTTTCCTGTTGTTGATTAATGGGAGAGCTTCTTAAATGTTTTCTCGGTTTTTGATACAACCCTAATTTGTCTTTGGTAGTTGACTCGCTGTGTGATATAGCAATATTTTCTTGACTCATCTGTGTATTTCCTGCCTCAAACCTGGAATATGTAATTTTTTCTAAGAAAAATTTTTTTTTTTAAATTTGGAAATGATATTTCAAGACCAGAATCTCTGTTGCTAGGGATTCTTGTTGCTGTTGGGTTGGTCATTGTTTCTACGTCTTTCCATGGGACAGAACTAGGAAATAGAGGACTATACATACTGTATCTTTTCATTTTATATATATATATAGAGAGAGAGAGAGAGGGAGGGAGTCATACATATTTATGATGGAAGGATATATATTTATGTGATAATAAATACATGCTTAATATAAAATATTTTTAAATATATAAAACACATTTGTATATTTATAATTAAAAATCTTATAAAAATATACTGATACTTTTAATTCAGATTTAGAAGAACAGGGATTTTTAGTTGACCTTTTCTATAATTACATGTGTATCTCCTTTAATACTGAGTGTCCTAGTTCTCAGGGACATGGGATGATGGAATTTGAATATCCTGTAATTAGTTATTTGGTTTATCCCATATTACATTGCACTCTCAGAATAACAGTACTAAAAATACTGCCACTAATATGAGGACTGAAAGCAGGTAGAACTGCTTGGAATATTATTTCCATTCCCCATCCTACTCCCATTAAATAGTTGTACTCCATATTGTGAGAGTATGTAATCATTATGTGCTATCAGCCTTCCCATTTAACCTGCATACAATCCTATTTGGACTTCATTTTCTAAGTAAGTATATATTCAGTGCCTCCCACTAGTTTATTTCTAATCATTTTAGTTTTCTGGAATCTTATTCTCTAGGTGTTTCTTAGGAAGGGCTCCTAGGAGCATATTCTCTAAGTTTCTTTTTTTTTTTTTTTTTCTTTTTTTTAATTTATTTGTCAGAGAGAGAGGGAGAGAGAGCGAGCACAGGCGGACAGAATGGCAGGCAGAGGCAGAGGGAGAAGCAGGCTCCCCGCCAAGCAAGGAGCCCAATGCGGGACTCGATCCCAGGACGCCGGGATCATGACCTGAGCCGAAGGCAGCTGCTTAACCAACTGAGCCACCCAGGCGTCCCTTCTCTAAGTTTCTTGTTGATCATGTGTCCTTTATATTTGAATGTTAGTTTGGCTGTAAGTAAAATCGGTGGCTCGCGTTCTTTCTTGAAATATCTTGAATATGTTGCTTCAGTTTTGTGATAGGCTTTGATGACAGTCTGATTTTCTTTCGCCTATTAGTTAGTTGCTCTTTTTGCCTAGATGCCCAAAGGATTTTTTTAAAATCAGTAATTTTAGTGGAATATGTCTTGATGTTGGTTTTGTTCTACCTTGATATTCTCAGGTATAGTATGATAAGAAAAACGTGTACATATGTAGTTTGAAATTTTTTTCTTTTAATTTTAGGACAGTTTGGATAATAACTTTTAGTATTCTGATTCCTTCGTGTTTTTCAGAGATTTATTTTCTGAATTTGCATATTTGTCTCTTGAATCATTTTAAAGCTTAAAAAAAATTAAGGTATAATTTACAGGAAAATAAAAATAAAATGTAGTAGAACTCACACTTTATTAGTTGTACAGTTCGTTTATAAATACACACAGTTGTGTAACCACCACCACCACAGTTATGAGTTTCATCACTCCCAAAAAACTTCCCCATACACCTTTTTCCTTTTTTAAGATACTACTTATTAGAGAGAGAGCACAAGTTGGGGGGGGGGGGAGGCAGAGGGAGAGGGAGAAGGAAAAGCAGATTCCCTGCTAAGCCTGGAGCCAGACGTGGGGCTCTGTCCCAGGACCCTTGCATTATGATCTGAGCCAAGGTCAAGAGTCAGATGCTTAACTGACTGAGCCAGCCAGGCACCTCTAAAAGAAACTATTTTTTAGGGCTATTTTAGCTTCACAGCAAATGTGACACAGTATTGTGCATGACTCATCCGCTATTAACATCCTCTACCAGAATGGTGCATTTGTTACGATCGATGAACCTGCATTGACTGACACTATCACTCTTGGTTCACTCTATAAATGTTGTACATTTTATGGGTCTAGATAAATACATAGTGACATGTATCTACCCATTATAAATCATAATATTTTCATTGCCCTAAAAGTCCTCTGTGCTCTGCCATTTCATCCTCCTTCTCTCTCCCTGAACCCTTGGCAACCAGTGATCTTTTTACAGTCTCCATAGTTGCCTTTTCCAGAATGTCACATGGTTGGAATCATATAGTATGTAGCCTTAAACTTTGACTTCTTTCACTTGGTAATGTGCATTTAAGTTCCTCCATGTCTTTTCATGGCTTGATAGTTCATTTCTTTTTAGCGCTAAATAATATTCCATTGTCAGGATGTACTGCAGTTTATTTATCCATTCATCACATCTACCGAAGGACATCTTTGTTGCTTCCAAATTTTGGCAGTTATGAATAAAACTGCTATAAACATCCATGTGCAGGTTTTTTTGTGGATATAAGTTTTCATTTCCTTTGGGTAAATGCTTGGGAGTGCGATTGCTGGATCATATGGTAAGAATATGTTTAGTTTTGTAAGAAACTGCTAAACTCTTCCAAAATGTCTGTATCATTTTGCATTTCCAGTAGCAGCGCATGAGACTTCGTGTTGCTCCACATCCTTTCCAGCATTTGATGTTGTCAGTGTTCAGGATTTTGACCATTCTAAATGGTACATGTAGTGGAATCTCATTGTTCTTTTAATTTTCATTTCCCTGATTCATATGATTAAGAGCACCTTTTCATATGCTTATGTATTATATGATCTGCATATTTACTTTGGTGAGATTTTCACGTCTTTTGTCCATTTTTAAATTGGATTGTTTTCTTATTGTTGAGTTTTAGGAGTTCTTTGTATATTTTGGATGACAGTGCTTCCCCAGATAGGTCTTTGCAAGTGTTTTCTCCCAGTGGCGTGGCTTCTCATTTTTATTCTCTCTCTCTCTCTTTTTAAGATTTTTATTTATTTATTTGACAGAGAGCGAGAGAGAGAGAGAGAATACAAGCAGGGGAAGAGCAGGCAGAGGGAGAGGAAGCAGGCTCCTGCTGAGCAAGGAGCCCTATGTGGGGCTCCATCCCAGGACCCTGGGATCATGACCTGGGCAGAAGACAGCCGTTTAACTGACTGAGCCACCTAGGCACCCCTGTCTTCTCATTCTCTTGACAGTGTCTTTCACAGAGCAGAACTTAATTCTAATGAAGTCCAGTTTATTCTTTCTTCATGGATTGTGCTTTTGTTGTTATGTCTAAGAAGTCATTGCAAACCTAAATCATAGATTGCCTTCTGTGGTATCTTTTAGGATTTTTATGGTTTTATGTTTTACATTTCGGTCTGTGATCCATTTTGAGTTAATTTTTTTTTTTTTAAGATTTTATTTATTTATTTGACAGAGAGAGATCACAAGCAGACGGAGAGGCAGGCAGAGAGAGAGAGAGAGAGGGAAGCAGGCTTCTTGCTGAGCAGAGAGCCCGATGCGGGACTCGATCCCAGGACCCCGAGATCATGACCTGAGCCGAAGGCAGTGGCTTAACCCACTGAGCCACCCAGGCGCCCCTTGAGTTAATTTTTATGACGAGTGTAAGATATCTCTCTCTATATATTTTTTTCCTTTTGGATGTCCAGTTATTCCAGCACCATCTTTTGGAAAAGAGTTTCTCTGTTGTATTGCCTTTGATCAGTTGACTGCCTAAAGATCTGGGCTCTCTGTTCTGTTCTATTGATCTGTTTGTCTGTTCTTTTGCCAATACTACAGTGTCTTGTTTAATGTAGCTTTATAGTAAGTCTTGAAGGCAGCTAACATCAGTTCTCCAGCTTTCTTCTTCTCCTTCAGTTTTGTGTTGGCTATTCTGTGGTCTTTTGCCTCTGCATGTCAATACCCATAAAATAACTTGCTGGACATTTGGTTGAGATTGCATTGAATCTATAGGTCAATTTAGGAAGAGCTGACATCTTAATAATATTGAGTCTTCCTATCCATGAACATGGAATATCTGTCCGTTTAATAATTCTTTGATTTCTTTCATCAGAGTTTTAGTTTTTCTCATACAGATCATGTACATAGTTTGTTAGAGTTATACTAAATATTTCATTGTGGGGGTGCTGGTGGTATTGCTTTTAATGTCAAATTCCAATTATTCATTGCTGGTATATAAGAAAATTGATTTTGAATCTATAGTTCTTCATGTATTTGTGATTTTTAAAAATGTCTTTTCTAAAAGCATTTTCTTTTTGTACTTACTCATTATTAAGTTCTTGGTAGTTTAGTTTTCCCTTACTGAATTTTTCTAATTCTTATTTATGTTCTTTTATTGCTTTTATCATGTTCTTAATGCCAAATTTTTAGCTCAGTTTGAAATTGTAAGTAATAGTTTTTGGGGTATGTTTGTGGTATATTCTCCTTGTCCATAGGGAGTTATTCCTGTAACTTTTTTTTTTTTTTTTTTTTTTTTAAGATTTATCTATTTTTTAGAAAGAAAAAAAGAGCACACAAATTGGAGGGTAGGGGCAGAGAGAGAATCTTAAGCAAACTCCCCACTGAGCATGGGGTTGGATCTCATGGCCCTGAGATCATGACCTGAGCCGAAACCAAGAGTCAGACACTTAACTGAGTCACCCAGGTGCCCCTATTTTGATAACCTTTGAAAAATACTTAATAACTTACGGGATTTGAGCATACAGCTTTTCATGTTCATTTTTATTTAAACTTTGTTTATCTGAAGTTCCTGAAGGTGTGATTCAGGATTGTTTTTCTAACTTCAGAGCTCCATCTTCTGGTTTTTGAAGTGAAACTTTCTCATTCTGTTCCCTTCTCTCATTTTTACCCAGACCTTTTTTCCCCCTTCATTTCTCTTAAGCCTTTCTCACTAAATTTTAATTCTGTTTTGGAGATTTTTTATCTCAGGGGCTTTGGCTGGTTAGTTTGTAGCGTTCCTGGGGTCCAGACTGCATTCAGACTTACTGTGGACACTGCACTCACAATTGAGTTGCACTAAACTCCTCCTGGTTGCAGTGAGGTTCTCAGGTGGGTGCTTCCAGTGGATACTAGTTGGTTTCTGTCTTTTTAGTTCTGGTAGTTGGATTTCAATATGTTGTCATGTGATTTATTTTCTCTTTCCTTATCTGTCCTTATCTCTCCTTTTTTCCCCTTTTGGATTAACTAGGTATTTTTGGTAAAAGTGGGTTTTATCTCCTTTGTTGACTAATAAACTATAATTCTTTGTTTAATAATTGTTCCTTTAGGGTTTATAAAGTAAACTGTATCAAGACTATTATATTAGTTTGTATTTGGTGTAAGAGTCTTAACAACAATTTACTTCTGTTTTTTTTTCTTTGTGCCATTGCTGTCATATAGTTTCCTCATACATGTTATAAATCTCACACTGTATTATTATTTCTCCTTTAAAGGGTGAAGTATTAGGAAAAGTTGTTTTTATTGACCCACATACTCACTGTTTTCAGTGTTCTTCCTTCCTTTATCTATGGGCAAGTTTCTGTTATCCTTTTTCTTCCAATTGAAGGACTTTTCCTTAATATTTCCTATAATGGAGGTCTGTTGGTGATTTGTTAAATTCGGGTTTCATGTTTGAAAAGTCTTTTACTTTGCCTTATTTTTTTGTGAGATATTTTTTCTGGGTGGAGAGTTCTAGGTTGATAGTTTTCATCTTTTAGTACTTTAAAAGATCCTGCTCTACCATCTTGTTGCTTGCATTGTTTTTGATGAGAAATTTTCTGGTGTTCTTATTGTAGTTTCTTTTATGTATGTCCTTTTTCTGTAGCTGCTTTAAGACTTTCTCTTTATTACTAGTTTTAAGCAATGTGATTATGATGTACCTTGGTGTCTTTTCTTTCTTTTTTTTTTTTCCTTCTTGTGCTTATGTTTTATTGAAACTCTTGAATCTGTAGGTTTATAGTTTTCATGAAATTTGAAAAAGTTTAGGTCACTCTTCAAATAATTTTTTATGTTCTCCCATCCTGTACCTACCTTTTTTGGAATGGAGTTACTTGTATCTTGAAGTTGTCCCACAGCACACTAATCCTCTGTTTAATTTGTTCTGTCCCCCCCCCCCCCCCCGCCTTAACATTTTGCCTCTACCTTTTTGAGGGTATGTAATACAGTTACAATAACTTTAAATTGCTTTATCTTTTTCATTTCTGGGTTGCTTTGATTCTTTTCACTCTCCCTACCCATTTTTCTTTTTCTCTCTTTTTGCATGCCTGGTAATTTTTTATTAGACACATTGCATTGTGAATTTTACTTTTTGGGGTGCTGGATGTTTTTATACTCCTGTAAATACTCCTAAGCTTTGTTCTGGGGAGCAGTTAAGTTTGATGCTCTCAAGGTTTGCTTTTAAGTAACACCTCTCTAAATTTTCCAAGTTATGAAATTTTTCATCTGGTGGAATGTATGATCCTAAGGATTGCTCCCTTTGGCCTTTTCAGTTTGTCCTCACTCCCCCGTCTCTGGCCTCGGGTTTTCTTCACATGCATTTGCATATCACTCCTCAGCTCAAGAATCAGGAGGGTCCTTAGATCTTTAGGGTGTTTTATGTGTGTCCCTCTCTCTCTTCTTCGGCACTAAGCCCTGTGAACTCTAGCCACCTTGGCATCTCTGGACTGCCAGCTTCATCTCAATTCGCAAAGACTGCCAGACTCCACCGGGTTCCATCCCCCTGCACTACTCTGAGGAAAGTGTCCAGGCAGAACAGCCTCAAAGGCTCACATTGTTTCCCATCTGTCAATGATTATTGTCCCGTGCTGCCTGGTGTGTAATGTCTGAAACTCTGTTTTTCATATATTTGTTTGGTTTTTAGTTGTTTTATGTGGGAGGGTAAATCCAGTCTGTGTCACTTTTTTTTTAAAGTGTAAGTCCATCACAGCTTTTTAAAGATTGTGCTTGATAACTCCAATATCTGAATCTCCTGGGAGTTCTGTTTTGTTGTTTCTCTTTTTGTTTCGGTTTTCAATCTTTGGTAAGTTTCCTTGAATGCTGGAAATTATAGGAAGTGGATGAATAATTTGATGGTCTGTCTGGATGGTATTTTTTCTTCTTTGGGGTGGATGTGCTTTTGTCCTTGGCAGGCAGTCACAGTAAGGATAAGCTCCCCAGGGGCGCCTGGGTGGCTCAGTGGGTTAAAGCCCCTGCCTTTGGCTTAGGTCCTGATTCCTGGGATCGAGCCCCATATCGGGCTCTCTGCTCAGCAGGGAGCCTGCTTCCTCCTCTTTTTCTCTCCCTGCCTCTCCGCCTACTTGTGATATCTCTCTCTGTCAAATAAATAAAACCTTAAAAAATTTTTTTTCTTAAAAAAAAGGGGGGTGTGTGGTCAGCTCCCCATAATCTAATCAGGAATTCATCTCATTTGAGTGTTGTTGGTGTTCGGTGGGCTGGCTTACTGCAGGTCACACTTGCTCCGTTATTAGGTCCTAATTGGAATCTTGGCGATTTAGCAGGGTCCTTCTCCTTGGCGTTTCCTGAGTTCCTGTGTTGTTTCCCCAGTAGTGGAAGAGGGACTGCTTTCACCTCATCTAGTTGCCTTTGCTGCTTGCTTTTGCTTCATATTTTTTCACAGGTAACGTGGGATCTGTCCTGCCTACTACTTCTCTTTGATTCTCTTCTAAGTTCTTTGTCTCTCATTTCTTGACTATCTTTGTAGTTCTCCAGTGCTTTCAAATTCATTTTTGTGTTTTGTACCCTATTTTCATCTAGTTCTCTTTCTCTGAGGAGGATGATTCGTCAACAACAAATTACTATTACAGGAAGCTGAAATTCAGATGCATACGAATTTTTAAATTCTGCCTAAAGCATCTGCAAACAATTGTCATGTTTCTCTTATTCCATTGTGTGGTGGCAGCATTGTAATTGCCTGCTTTTGAGTTACATCTGAAGCCCACAACAGCTACTCATTCCAGGCCCTCATGCTCAGAAGCCTTCAAGGGAAAAGGGGCCTGGGTCTGGACTCTTTGGTAGTCTTTTTTTTTTTTTTTTTTACTTTTCGAGACTGCATATATTTGTCTCTAGAAGGTAGCCCTGGGCTGGCCTTTTCACTTTTCATAGTTGGGGGGAGCCTGTGACTTAGGACTTATACTTTTAGGAATCTATCCAGACTCCCAGTTGGGGAGATAACTCCGTCGTAGACATCATGCTCTGGTGACAAGTGTATACTGATTCACCACTGCCACCATCTGCCCTGGGCCTTTTCTCCTCACTCTTGAGCCTACAATACAGCTGGCATGTTGGGTGACGTTTCTCGATAGATTTCTAGCCAAGGATATATGTAGTTCAGCAGGCTTGTTGCTGTATAGTTGTGGTGATGTGGATTTTGTGTCTCCTCTGAAAACATCCCTGAGAACTTGTGTGTATTCACTTGCACCTTGAAGGATATCAACTTTGCTGGGTTTCCTGCTATAGGGAAGAAATGGCACAAGTGTCTTCAATTTATCAAAACCAGGGTTGAGATTTTTTTGTCTGCTTACGCGTGTACCACTATTCCAGCACCAATTAGAGGTCCATCCTCCGTAGAAGAGTAGCCACCCGAGGGGAGCTGCTGGAGCTGGCAGATGGTGACCAGCTGGAGCAGCCTGTCCTCCAGCCACCTCGGCCTGCGGGGTGTCCAGAAGAGCAGGCATAGGTGCTGTGTCCCTGGCGGAGGGTGGCTGGCCTCCTTGGTAGTCTAAGTGATAATGGAAGCAGGTGCCTTAGCTATAGGGCCACATATTCACCTTTTCTACTTTGTGACATTTTCTGACCTTCTGAAGGCTTTAGTTGAGTTTGAGTTTAGTTTGAGTAAGCTTTATTCATGTTTTTCCATGAGAGAGTGGTAGACCATGTCTCTCAAATTCTGGATCCTGTTCTTTCAATTTTTTTTTTTTTTTAAGAGAGTATTACATTTAGCTCTTTTTGTAAGTGTTACTTTTGGTAAGTAACACTCCAGAGTCAAGCAACTTTAAATATGTTATCAGTTTGTACAGCTGTCTGCTGTTTGGGTGACCCTGGTGTCTGCTTTGTGGAAGTTTAGAGTGGGAACAGGTAAATAGGAGAGGAAGGAAACTCAAGAGAAGGGAGGACGTCTGGAATAGGAATTTTGAGGCCATCACTAACTTACTGGAAATCACTTACATGTTACTCATTTATTCTGAAACTTCTGATGTGGTAGGTGATAGGAAATAAGATTTTAGGAGTCTTGCAGGCTGTAGGAGAAGACTCCCATGAGAGGATAATTGTAAAACCATAATAAATATAGGACAAAAAGCCTGACCTACTGTCTTTTCTTTAAGACGGTCTTAGCCAGCCTGGCTAAGGATCAGGGAAAGCATCCTAGAATAGCTGACTACTGAGTTAATGATATTAGCCAGGGGAAAGTGGAGTTAAGGACATCTCAGGAAATGGGGATGGGGAGAACCTAAAAAAGCATACAGTGGAGGTCTCCCTTTCACACAACCCCCCCATTATACCTCCCAGCATGCACACACATATGCATTCACACCCTGGGTCAGGAGTTTCTTCTGCATTCCTCTGGAGTCCTTCTGTTCATATACAAATACAAGATTCTTATTCCACACCTAATTTTTAATTCAAAAGACAATATAGATTTCTGCACTGTGCTTTTTTTCTCATGTGATATTGTATTGTGGAGAGATTTCTAAATAAGGATAGAGAGAGTTCTCCTGTAACCATACTATTTCTTTCACTGTAATTTAAGTAGTACAATGGTGATGGTCAGTCTGTGACAAACAGTGCTACAGATGGCTTTACATCTCCCCTAATACATTTGTAGGTCAGAAGGGTATATGCCTTTATAATTTTGACATGTGACACTTGGCTTTTTTTTTCTTAAATAATGAAAATCAGGATCAACTTATCTAGTTATGGTATTTTTATCATGATCCTGTTATTTTATAAATTAGGGTGAATTGTAGGAGTCTTTCTGTTTGTTCCTTTTTGTATCCTTAAGCCTAATACACTTATTAGATTTATTCCTAGGTATTTTACCTTCTGGTTCTTGTAAATAGGGTCTTCTCTTATTTTTTAATCTATTATATATATATATAAATTATTGTCTGCATGTAATTTTGTTTGTTCTTTGTTATGCTATAAATTTTTTTTATGTAACAATTTTACTGAGATATAATCCACATATCCTACAGTTCACTCCAAGTGTATGGTTCACAGGGTTTTAGTGTACTTATGGAGTTGTGCCACCATTACCGTAGTCACTTTGAAACATTTTTAGTGCCCCAGAAGAAACCCTGTACTTACTCATTAGCAGTCACTTCCCGTTTCCCTCCAATCCCCTGGCCCTAGGTAACCAGTAATTTATTTTCTACATTTATAGATTTGGCTCTTACGATTTTATGTACATGGAATCATACAGCATGTGGTCTTTGTGCCTGCCTCCTTTCATTAGCATAATGTTCTCAGGATTCATCCATGTTGTAGTATGTGTCAGTACCCCATTCCTTTTAGTGACTGAATAATATTCCATGTGCGGATATCATCCCATTTCTTTATCTGTGGAAAGACACACTCCTGTGTGTCTCCTCTACTCTCAGTACTCTGTTATAATTCTATTCCACTTTGACCCAAGATGAGTGGGTTTTCCATACATCAAGCAATTCTCTGATACTGTCTCAATTCTGACAGTTAGTGTCAGGTACTACAGGTTACAGGCTCAGTCCCAGGGGACTGTTCCACCGACTTCAGACAGTAGTCACAAGTCTATGTTGTTACCTTGTGCTTCTGACTGAGGAGCTTTAAACCCAGAGGTTCTCAGGACCCTCTCCTTGGGTTTCATTGGCTGTATCAGCTCACAGAACCAGGAAAAGAGTTTACTTACTAGATTGCTGGTTTATTATAAAAACGCAGGAACAGCCAAATGGAAGAGATGCATAGGGCGGGCTTTAGGGAACAGACAAGAAACTTCTATGATCTTTCTAGACCCCTCGCCCTTCCCATACCTCCCTGTATTCTTCATCTTGGAAGCGCAGAACTCCATAGTTGAGGGATTCCTTCAGAGGCTTCCCTAGGCATGGGTTATTAAATCTGGTGGTTGATCTAATCTCCTACCCCTCTCTCCTCCCCAGTTGTTGGTGGGGGAGGGAGAGAAGGAGCTTGGTGGGTACTGAAACTTTCAACCTTCTTATCCTGATTGGCTTCCCTGGCAACCAGCCTCCATTCCAGGGGGCTTTAAAAAAGTCACCTCACTTAACCTTAAACTCTGGTGTCCTTGAAAGGGCACCTATGATAACAAAAGGCACTTTACTGCTTGATCACTTAGGAAATTCCGAGGGTTTCAGGAGCTCCATGTTGGAAACAGAGGTGAAGACCAAGTGTGTGTGTGTGTGTGTGTGTGTATTTTCTTTCTCTTTTCTTTTTTCTTCTTTTCTTTCTTGGTTTTATTTATTTATGGGAGAGACAGAGTGTGTGGGCAAGTGGTGGTGGTTGGGGGTTAGAGGGACAAGAGGACTCCGTGTTGAGCAGGGAGCCCAACATGGAACTCAGTCTGAGGACCTTGAGATCATGACCTGAGCTGAAACAGAGAGTCGGATGCTTAACTGACTGAGCCACCAAAGTGCCCCCTAAATACGTATTTGTTATAAAGTAGCACAGATTGTTTCTGCTTATAGGCTCTAAAGAATAATGTTACTCTGAACAGTTGTGTGTAAGTTTTTATGTGGGCATTTTCATTTCTCTCAGGTAGATACTTAGGAGTGGAATTACTGTATCATATGGGAAATGCTTAACGTTTTGAGTAACTGCCAGACTGTTCTCCAAAGTTTCTATATCATTCTACATTCTAAACCAGCCTTGTAGGAGGGTTCTAATTTCTGTACTCCTTGGGAACAATTGTTACATCTGTCTTTTTGATTTAGCCATCTTAGTGGGGGTAAAAGAAGTATTTCATTGTGGCTTTCATTAGCCTTTCCCTGATGGCTCATGAATCAGAGCATCCTTGCATGTGTTTATTGGCCATTTGCTTATCTTCCTTGGAGATGATCTGAACTTATGATAATGAAGATGTACGTAATGAGTGGATGGGGCAAGTGTAAAATGATCTATTTCTCTTTCATTGTAGGGAATCAAGTTTAAAAGTGAAATATGCAGTTAAAACTGTGAGGATTCTAACCTGTAATGTTTTAAAAATCTCTCTTAACCTCAGATCGGTATTAGAAAATCTTTTATAGCAAAAAAAAAAAAAAAAGTTTGAAGGTCTTATAGTTCCATCATTTTTTCACTTTTTTAAAATCACATTAAAGAATCATTTATAGTTCAACTCACTTTGAGTTGAACTCACTCTCCTGCTGTCTTTCTGTCAAATAAATAAAATCTTTTTTAAAAAGTTAAAAAAAATAAAAGATAATTTTATTAACTGGGCACCTGGCTGGCTCAGTTGGTGGAACACGTGACTGTAGATCTTGGGGTTGTGAGTTCAAGCCCCATGTTGGGTGTGGAGATTACTTAAAAATAAAATCTTTACAAAAATCAAGTATTTTAGAAAAGTGTAAGAGGCATAACTGGTTAGTCACTGAGCTTTGCAACAAACACTTCATTTTCCTCAGGTCAAACAGTTACTAAATGGGTAGAGCTACTTGGTGGTAGAGCACAGACTGCCGAGGGAGGTCCCCTGACAGGAGTTAGCGTTAGTTCCTGCGGTCATCGACATCACACTGAAGCAGTCATTATATATCGAACCTGATAGGCTCATCTTTCTCTCACTTTCTTTTCCTAATACTTGCCTCAGTCTTTCCATTCTCAGGTTCTAGGCTTTCTACCTTCCGGCTAATCTTATTTTACTTAAGCTAGGTCTCTCTAATTTGAGCAAGCATTCTTTCACTGCATTTAAGACTGGAATTCCCACCAAAGTTTAATGAGTATACCTTTGCAGTTGTGTTTTCCTTCGTGGATCAAAACTTCCATATTTGTTCGGGTGCCTGGGTGGCTCAGTGTGTTAAGCTGCTGCCTTTGGCTAGGGTCAGGATATCAGGATCCTGGGATCAGGCCTCACATCAGGCGCTCTGCTCAGCAGGGAGCCTGCTTCCCCCTCTCGCTCTGCCTGCCTCTCTGCCTACTTGTGATTTTTATCTCTGTCAGATAAATAAATAAATAAAATCTTTAAAACAAAAAAAACCCCTGCCATTTGTTAACTCACATGCTTTGGTGTGAGTACATCTCCTTCCCCATCAACTCTACTGTGTTTAAATGAAGCATTATCCCGGAGGATCTTCCAACTGTTCTCCTTGGTGCCCTTCCTGTAATTCATGTAACTTAATCAGGGCCCTTTTCTCCCTTGTAATCCAGTTTGCCATTCTCACAACACAGACTGCTTCCTTTTCTGAAGTTGCAGTTTACCTAGCTGCAATGAGCCTGAAATCCTGGTCTTTAACTGCATCAGGAGTCGTGAGCCGATACATGGTTAAATTACTATGAACCTCTAGCCACAACATTTTCATCAGCTGATCAATACATATGCTTGTGTTAAGTGTTTTTTTTTTTTTTAAGATTTTATTTATTTGTCAGAACGAATGAGCACAAGCAGAGGGAACAACAGGTGGAGGTGGAAACAGGCTCCCTGCTGAGCAAGGAGCCCCGTGTAGGACTCCATCCCAGGACCCTGGGATCATGACCTGAGCCAAAGGCAGACGTTTAACTGACTGAGCTACTCAGGCATCCCTTGTGTTAGGTGTAAAGATAGCTTATTTAATGTCTGCCATCAACTCATTAACCTTGAACACGTGGACACTGTGACTGATGCCTGAATGAAGCTTACCCAGAACACTGGGCACATCACTGCCTTGCACTTAGTATTTCAGCATCATGCTTGGGGGCCATTTAAGACCCCCAAATCAGCCACAGAAAGCACAAGTATGCAAAAACTGTGGCACTAAATAGACAGCATAAAAGGCACGTGTTCATATCGTGAAAGGTAGAGTGACAGGCCAGAGTGTTGCCTTGTTGGACCCCATCTGAGAACTGTTCTGGGTGACTGTTGTTTTTGCTACTCTGCATGTTTGTGAATCAGTGACAGAGCTTTTGGGTTTACAAGTAAACTTGGAGGGAGTAGAATTCACAAATACAGAGTCTGGGAATAATGGAAATCAGCTGTAATTGCTGTTTCTTCTAAAATGTCATTTTTAGAATTTCAAGATTTTTTTCTTGTTTTTTTTTCTTAATCTGCATATGTAGAGGTAATAATTTTGGTTTCTTCATAAGTATGTTAATTATACCTGGTCCATTTAGTGTTTGCTAACTGCCCTTCTGATTTCAGGGAACACTTATTTAAATTCCCCCATCTCCTGGTATTTAACAGTAAAGGATTCTGGATACTTTAGGATGGAACTACTTCTGAAAACACACCTTAATTTAAAGTCAGGATAATCCCAGCATTTCTCAACTCAAAGCTGCTTAAAATTGAATATAAGTTTTTGGGTGCATTTGAAAATGTACAGTTCTTTGGAGAAGTAAATAGATAAACTCGGAATTTCAGGAGGTGACTGTCTTTTGTTCATTGACCTCTCTCAAAAATTAGAGACCTTAATTTTTTGTATTACCTAGTTCCATCAGTAGAGATTGGTCTAATTGAGGAATTGTGATGGGGCAAGGGATATTCACATTTAAACTTTTAGTAGCTGTTACAGGATTGGTTTCAAAATACAATGGTAGTTTTCCCATAATGAATGAGTGTATCTATTAACCCTCTTGGCCTTGTGGATACTGGATACTAATTTTATTTTATTGTTTGCCTGATAGAAATGAATATTTTGTTGTTTAAATTTGCATATGTTTTATTACTAAAATCATTTTTTAAAAATAACTGACCCTTTGACCCTTTGTTTATTCTTGAATAATTTACTTGTTCTTATCTGTTGTTCATTTTCCTATTTTTGTTTTATTTTTCATTGCCTGCGCATGGGAACTTTGGATTTACCATTCTGTCCCCATACCAGTCCCTGAAAGTTGACTGAATGAATGAGTGTTCTCTCTTTGACTGCCATACATGTTGGCATCTCCACATTGTAGAGGTTTTGAATTTAAATGAATTCAAACCTGACAGTGTTTTCATTTTTGGATTCTAGGGTTTGAATTATGTTTAGAAATACAGCCTTCCATTACTTTTCTGTTTTTTCGGCATTTAGAAATTTATTTCAGTTTTACTTTTCTGTATATGGTCGAGATCTGAGTCTTCTGTCTCCCTTCAACCCTGTGTGATTGATGTCTTTATACATGACTCTTATACTTGATCCCCCCCGCCACCTTTCCTTCTTTATAGACTTCTTGGTTTCCTTTCTGGTTACCTTCTTGATTGAGAATTTTGTATCCTTCCTATTAAGTTCAAGTATAAAAATGTATAAAAATGAGTTTCTCAAAGTGGTGTCTTGAGGATGAAACACATGCAAAACACGCACTCAATCGTTTGTGATGTTTTAAGTATTTATACTGATTATTAGCTGTGTGCTTTAGTTTTATGAACTGAAAAGTAAATTTGTTTTACAGATAGGCTATGCTATATTTTCTCATTATTGCACAGTAAGGAAAGACACTTTCTCAGATCAAGATAAGATTTTATTACAAAGCTGTATTGAGGTATAGTTGACATGTAATGATTAGTATGTATGCAAAGTGAATGATGTGATGCTATATTTGGATCTGTGTGTACATCTTTGAAACCATCACAACACTCAGGAACATACCCGTCATTCCCCAGATTTGTTAATTCCCTTTCCCTACCTCCTTCATTTCTCCAGCCCCTTCCCCAATCCCTGGGATTGGGGATTGTTCTGCTTTTTTAAACCATAGGATTGGTTTACATTTTGTAGAATTTTTATATAAAGGAAGTGATACAGTATGTCTCCCCCACCCCTTTTTGGTCTAACTTCTCTACTTACTTTGATATTCATTCATGCAGTTGGGTTTTTAATAGTTCATTCTTTTTATTACTATTCCATTATTTGGATATGTCAGCGTTTGTTTATCCATTTACTTGTTGAACATATTTGGATGATTTCTGGTATTTAGCTATTACAAATACAGCTACATTTATATACAATTCTTTGTAGTGTATGAAACTCTTCTCTGAGATAAATACCAAAGAATGAAACTGATCATAAGGAAGTTAAGGTTTAACTTTTTAAAAAACTCAAACTGTTTTTGCAAAGAGGTTTTCTCATTTTACATTTATACTGGATATCTTTGATCCATAGCCTCACCAACACTTGGCAAGGCAAGTCTTTTTAATTTTAGCCATTCTTCTGGGTGTGTAGTAATACCTCATTGTGGTTTTATTTTTTATTATTATTTTTAAATCTAATTGTGGTTTTAATTTGCATTTCCCTAATGATGCTGATGTTGAACATTTTTTTTCATGTGATTATTTGCCATCTGTATGTCATCTTTGGTAAAGTGTCTGTTCAAATGTTTTAGCTGTTTTGAAAATTGAGTTGTGGGCGCCTAGGTGGCCCAGTTGGTTAAGCATCTGCCTTTAGCTCAGGTCCTAATCCAGAGGTCCTGGAGTCCGGCTCCCTGCTTAGCAGGGAGTCTGCTTCTCCCTCTCCCTCTGCCTTTTCTTGTGCGCTCTCTCTCACTCTAACGTTCTCTCTCTAATAAATAAAACCTTAAAAAGAAGAAAATTGGGTTGTTTTCTTACTGAGTTTTGAGAGTTCTTACATATAAGTCCTAAAATCAGGTAGTGTTAGTCTTCCAGCTTTGTTCTTTTTCACAGTTGTTTTGAATTTTGTAAGGCCTCTGAATTTCCATGTGAATTTTAGAATCAACTTGCCAGTTTCAGACATGGTGGCATTGTGATTGTGACCATGTGACTCTCTGTAAACCAGTTTGGAGAGATACAATATCTTAATGATATTGAATCTTCTGATCTGTGAAGCTTGTATACCTCTCTACTTATTTAGGACTTCTTTGATTTCTTTCAGGGTGTTTTGTAGTGTTGAGTACACAGGTCCTGCACATTTTGGAGGGGTTAGATTTGCCTCTTTTTCATAATTTTGGTTCTGTTGTAAATGTTATTTTAAATACCAGTTTCTGGTTGTGTGTTGCTATATATAAAAATACAGTAGATATTTTGTATATTGATATTTTATTCTACAGCCTTGCTAAACTCACTTATTTAATAGTATTTTTGTAGATTCTTAGGCTTTTACACAGATGATTGTGCCATTTGCAGATAGACATAACTTGACTTCTGTCTTTCCACTTTTAGATTTTTTTTGTCTTATTCCATTGGCTAAAACTTCCAGCATAATTTTGAATGGGAGTGGTGATAGTGGACATACCTTGATTTGTTTCTGTTCTTAGGAGGAAAGCATTCATTCCCTTGCCACTAACTTTATTGATGCCCTTTGTCAAGATTGAAGAATTTTCTATTCTTAGCTTATTGAGAGAGCTTTTTAAAAAATTTAATTTGTGATTTCATTTAAATGCTGATTTCAAATGTTGATTTTGTCAGATGCTTCTCTATATCTACATAGATTTTCTTTTCTAAGAAAAGTTTTTGAATCATTTTTTCCTCAAATGTTTAATAAACCTTGGATTTCTTGGCACAAATCTTACTTGGTCATTATCCTATTAATATATTGTTGGATTTGATTTGTTAAAATTTTGTTAAAATTTGCGTTTATGTTCATGGATTTGATTTGTAGTTTTTTTGTTTGTTTTTTTGCACTAGTTTTATTTCGTTTTGGTATCGGTGATGTTGGCCTCATAGAGTAAATTGGAAAGTATCTTTTTGTTTTCAGTTTTCTGGATCAGTCTGTAGAATTGTTATTAGTTCTTCCTTAAATGTTTGGTTGCATTCACCAGTGAACCTCTCTGGTTCTCGAATCTTGTTTGTGGGAAGGTTTTTATCAAATACATTTTTAATGGTGTGCTACCGTCACTACCATCCATCTCCATAGCTCTTTTCATCTTGTAACTTGCCTTCATTTTTGAAAGATGTTTTTGTTCAGTTACTAGGTTCATAGGATTTGTTTTCTTGCAGTACATTAAAGATTTTGCCTTGTTGGGTGATGGCATATTTTTGTATTCCTATAACATGTATTGAGCTTTGTTTTGGGATATGGTTAGAAACAGTTTAATTCTTTTGAGGCTTGGTCTTTAACTTTCTTAGGTGAGACCAGAATGGTCTTTAGTCCGGGGCTGATTTTCTAAGTCTGGCACCTTTTGAATTATGAGATCTTTCCCTTTGGTATTTGGGAACACCAGCTAGCCTTAGTTTTGTGTATTCCTGGGGATTGTTGTTTCTTCTCCTTTTGGGTGTTCCTCTGGCCCAGGCAATTTCTCACATTTTTATACTGATCAATACTCAGCTTAAAACTTGTGGGGGGACCTTTTTCCCATCTCCAGACTTCTTTGTCTGTTCATCTCTCTCCTGTCTGGTACTCTGCCTCTGTAAATTCTAGTCATCTTGGCTTCCCTGTCTCCAGAACTTAGGCGAGATCACTGTGCTGCCCCTGGGATCCCCTCCCTGTGCTGCTGTTCACAAGGTGAGACAATTGTAGGGCTTGCCTTCTTTGTGGTCCTTCAGGGGTCACTCTTCTGCACTGGTTGAGGTCTGATGTCTGAAATTTGTTGATTCACAACAAATTGTGAATCAATTGTCTGGTATGACAGTTGTCCAGGTAGGATAGTAAATTTGGTTCCTGTTACTCCATCTTGATTAGAACTCTCAAGATTGCTTTTTCAGCCAATAGAAAATCAGTTCGTAAAGACTAGTGTATTTTCGTTATGGCTGTTTGTTTCATTCTGTCTCAGACTAGGTCCTGGGTATTAAAGAGATAGTGGGAAAGTTCTTAGTTTTTAGATGGATTGTAGAAATGGTTGTCATCTTATCAGTATGTACCAAAGTACTGATTTCATGTTGCATTGAAATTAATTATTCTTTTCTTAGTTACTGAATCTTGTGTCTGCTACTGTTTGATATATATGACTTCATATCTGTAATGTGTCTGGGCAAGTATTTTTACTTGTAATTTTCAGTACAGCTTTTTTTTAGTCACATGATTCTTGATGCAATTACCATTTGGGTACACTGGTCTTAAAACTTTGCTAAGCTGAGAATATGTTTACCTTTTGTTTTCAGGCAGAATTCTTGTTTTCTAGAGTATAGATAGGAACAGTTTCTGAATCTTGGGTTTGATTTTTTGGGCATAATTTTAAATTAATCATGGTAAAATACTGGATTTATTATCAATATAAATTATTCGTACTGTTTCTTTCATGTCATAGGTAAGGCAACTTTAAAGGATAAAGTCTTAACTGTTGTGCCCTTAAAAATGGTGATGCAATCTAAACGTTGAGGTTTTTTTAAGTTTGCTAAGGAGAGTTTATAACCTAATTGTAGCAGTGCATTGTCCTAGAATAGGTAAGCTTTCTCCTGTTAAACCCTTCTTCACAATTTTTGTGTAATAATACTCACTGGAACATTAAATGTTACTTAATCCAGGGACCATAATGTAGAGAATGCTATATAATCCTTTCCCATTTGTTTCTTCTCTTACAGGAAAAGTAAGAAGCTTAAGCTCATCGTTGTGGTCACTAACTCACTTGACAGCTTTGCATCTGAGTGACAATTCCCTGTCCCGCATTCCTTCAGACATTGCCAAGCTTCACAATCTGGTGTATCTGGACCTGTCCTCTAATAAAATCCGGAGTTTACCGGCAGAACTCGGAAACATGGTATCACTCAGGTGTGCAGATTCGACTTGCTATGTGACTTTATACCCTCTAAGAACAAAATAGAGCATTTATTTTGCCAGGAAACAGCACTACCAATTAAATGGTATTTGAACAAAAAGCAAACATAACTATATCCCCTTTGTAAAGTTTTCTGGGAAAATTGAATGTCAGCCAACAAATAAATCCAGTAGATTCCTTGCCTCAAGTTTGTTTTATTGCTATATTTTGTGTGATATATTTTATTCTTAAGATATTTGGACAAAGTAGGGGTCAGCAAATAGAAGGCAGTTATATTATCCCATATACGCACTCACCTGTGACAGATGGTTGTGGTGCTTTTCCCTCTTAACATTCTGGGGCCCTGTACCATGGCTAACATGGCGTCCTGGAAACCACTGCAAATGAGCGAAACCTTTTTGGCCATTCCTGAGCTTGTATGTGTGATAATAATAAAGCCTGGACTTGAAAGAAGCTAGAATTAGTCATTGGATTTGGGGGACTATAGTGTGGAGTATAGGTGGTAGATAGGCTGTGGAGTCACACAGTTCAATTTAGAATCCTGACTTTGCCATTTACAGGTTGTGTGATTTGGGGCAAGCTCCTTAACCTTGCTGAGCAGTTTTGTCCTGTATACAGTTTCTGTATAATAGTTGCCTAGCCAGGGCTGAGATTAGATATATCTGAAATAATGAGTAAGAAACTATTAGCCTCCTGCCTGACACATATTTTATTTAATAAATGGTAATTGCTATTTATTTTATTATCTCTGTAGGGTAGATGGAACCTACCCAAATTGAATGTAAAGCTAATTTCTAGTTATTATGTTAATCCTAATGGAAAATCTTGCCCCATTTCATATTACTTCCCTTTTCTCTGATTCCACTGGCTTTTTTGCTATCTTCTACCATTTGCTGTGTAATAAAAAGGAATAAGACCTTGTGAGAGTTTCTTTATTGCTCCTAGTCCAGCTTTTTGACATTGTTTTGGGCTTAATTACTGAGTATATACTATGACCATTTTTAATCTCCTTAAAAGACCTCCTTTCCCATGTGATATATGTGGAAATAAATAGGAACAAATTATTTAGAACTAGTTGTTCTGGTTCGGTTTATGGCCTCACCATTCATTGACCTCTGGTTCACTAAGTAATAACCAAGGTTCATTTAAATTCCAAGAACTAGGAGTTATAGAAGTAGTACTTACTCACATTTAAAAAATTGACAAATAAAAGTTATTGGAGAAAATTGTGTCTCACTGTTGGGTCTTTTTTTTCCTACTGAAGATTCCTTTGATAGTTATAGTTATCTGTACCAAAAAAAAGTCATTAAAATAACCATTGGCAGTTAATATAGCTGCCATTATTTCTAAATTGGAATTTTATTTGGAGAAGTATTAACAATAGTCTTAGTTTTGTAGCTGTCATAAACTATTTTCAGTTGGTGCTACATGATCATTTTAGTTCTCCTTTAACAATTCATGTGTTAGTTTGTTTATCATTTTCACTTTCTTAGTAGACTCCATGTGTGCTGGGTCAGTGCTGCTCCCGGGGTGGCATGTGGACTGTGCAGTTGCAGATGATGTCGTCGGCCTACAGTGACATATACAACATGTCAGAGTAGTTTTATATCTGTTGAATTTAATGCTCTTTAAAAATTAGGCCTTGTGTCTTGTTGGTCTGATTTTTTTTTCTCATCTCATTTTTCTAATAATTCATTTTTTCATTGTGTTTTAAAAATGTATTGGTCTGTGGCAGTTTGGGATTATTTTGTTTTTTGTTCTTTACCATCTGTTGTTTGTGAAGCTCTGCACTAGACATTGGAATATGCAATACAGTTTTTTTCATTCTTATAAGATTATATTCTTAGAAACCATATTGCTGATTTTAGCTATGAGTTAAAAGGTAATATATCTTCTGACATGGAATTTTTATGTCCACAGGGAACTCCATTTAAATAACAACCTGTTACGAGTTCTACCTTTTGAGCTGGGAAAACTGTTTCAGTTGCAGACTTTAGGCCTGAAAGGTATGACTTCCTGTATTTGTGTTTCTTGGGGTTTGTACGTATGTCTTTGAGTCTAGAGAAGCCATAATAGGGCATTCTTTTGCCGGGGGTTTGCAGGCTCACTCCTCCCCAAAATTCATCTGTTCCTTAGATATACCCCAGTGGTTTTCTTTCTTGTCCACCTGCAGACTGTTAATCTTTGTATTTATTCTGTTTCACTCCTAGCCCAGCTTTGCTTTCTATCCTTTGTTTTGATCAAATCTGTGTTCTGATGATGCATTCCTGGAGTCATACTTTATTTCATCATACTGTAAACAGCTTTTTCCCCCCGCTGTATTCAAACCTCAAAAAATGGAGACTCACAAAGTGCAGAAATCAATGAGTAAAAAATTTTTGAGCCATTTGGACCTGCTAGTAACAATCAGTTTTTGATCATTTTTTAAAGACTAGTTTTATGAGGACTTCATTACTCCATTAGAATTTGAGGGCATAATTGATCCATTGAGAACTATTGGGAAATATGTTTTTTAAATCAGCAAGATTAAAAGTCATTTAATAAAATGTCATTACCTATTTTTTTAATCACATTAAGTGATTCTTTGCCAATCTTGTATCGATCTTACCCTATAATAAATTCTTAAAAAACAGACACATAATGAAGTCTTTAAGAATTGTACACTTTATTTCTTAAGTATATGTAGGTAGTGGGGCACCTGGGTGGCTCAGCGGGTTAAGCCTCTGCCTTCAGCTCAGGTCATGATCTCAGGGTCCTGGGATTGAGCCCTGCATTGGGCTCCCTGCTCATCGGGGAGCCTGCTTCCCTCTCACTCTCTGCCTGCCTCTCTGCCTACTTGTGATCTCTTGTCTGTCAAATAAATAAACTCTTTAAAAAAAAGACATTAAAAAAAAAAGAATATGTAGGTAGTAAAATTAGGTTTTTATTACTATAAATCCATTTCATATCATAAAGGTAACTAATTTTACAAAAATGAAATGGAAAAACATAAATAATACCTCTACAGATGTATGTAAAACCATATTCAACAAGTATCAGCTTTATAAATGGTTCTTTAGAAAGTGTTTTTCTGTGTGGGCTGGACTTGGCTGAGGCTTCTTAAAATAGACGTCTGTAGATCTGTTCTGTCACCCTATGGTGAGCGTACTTTTGACATTTTCTTATTTTAACTTTGAAAAACAAAAATGTAAAGCATAGCAACATGTATCTGTATCCTGACAATAAGAATTAACAATAGTGTGTCACTTTTGTGTCCGTTTTCTAATGCAAAAGAAACAGGACATTACAGAGTGTGAAAACCCTCTTCTTCAGGTCCCTTTCTCATCCCAGAGGCAGCTACTATTTTTATGTCCTCTTAGTAGTTTCAGGTTTTATAATCTTGCATTATTTATTTTACAAACCTTTGACTCTATTCATTTCTCTAAGGATTCACAAACTTTATTTGAAATGAGGGTCATCAGTCATAGATTTTCACATTGAGTTAATGTGTATGAAAGCCTTTGAAGTATTGAGGAGGGGTAGGACAGTCTTTGAGGCACCTTAGTTTTTGAGGCTCCCTTGATCTTCCATTTCAGAAAAATCCTCTCATGTTTGACATCTAGGTTTCATGCTTCTTTCTCAGAAGGATAGTTTCACTGATTGTACCTTTTTTTGGACAAATCCTCTTTATTTTTTTGAGCTTGCCCCAGCTCAGTTGTTAACTTCAGAAAACCATTGATATGTTTTCCATTTCTGTAGTTTTGTTATTTCAAGAATATTGTATAAGTAGAATCATGCTATATGTAACCTTCTGAGATTGGTTTTTTCCCACTCAGGTGAATTCTTTGGTGATTCACACAGGTTTTTGCGTGTTTTGCTCCTTTATATTAATGAGCAGTGTTCTGTGGTATGGACATGTCATGGTTTGTTTAACTGGTTACCTGTTGAAGAACATCTGGCTGGTTTCCAGTGTTTGGCTATTATGGATGAAGCATGAGCTGTGTAGAGGTTATTATGTGAACATAAGTGTTCATTTCGTTAGAAGAAGTGCCTAGGAATGCAACTGGCTCAGTCATACGTTAGTGTCCTGTTTAGTTTTTTAGCAATTGGCCAAACTGTTTTCCAGGGTGTCTGTACTAACATTTTCACCAGTGATAAGTGAGTGATCCAGTTACTCGGAATTCTCACCAGCTTGGTGTTGTCACTGTTGTTTCTTTAGCCTTTCTGATAGATGTGTATTGATATCCTCATGGGGTTTTTTGCATTTCCCTGTTAGCAAAAGGTATCGCACATCTTTGCATGTGCTTATGGGTCATCTGTATGTCATCATCTGTGGCATAGTTTTCTGTTTTCGTCATGTTCTATCCAATTGGACTCTTGGTTTTGGGAGTCTGTAATATATTCTAGATATTAGGCCTTTGTCAAATATGTGATTTGCAAATATTGTTTTCCCAGTATGGAGTCTTCTTATCCACTTAACACACCCAGTTCCGGTGCTGGGGGGCTTTCCCCCACACCGCAAGCCATTCTAGGACACCAGCTAGAGGTCCTATAATTCAGCTAAATTCTGACACTACCTACCCAAGGATAGCATCAGATTCCATAGCTAAAAGGGTTCAGTCTTACATGATGGCTCCTTGCCTGTGCTTCTGACCAAAGTTCCCACAAAACCCCTCTTGCATTCGATTAATTTGTTCAAGTGGCTCACAGTAATCAGGAGTAATCTGATTAATCAGGAGTAATCAGGAGTAATCTGTTTACTCACAAGATTCCCAGTTTATTATAAAAGGATAGAACTCAGAACAGCCAGAGGAAGAGATGCATAAGGCAAGGTATGGGGAGAGGGCACAGAGCTTCCATTCTCTCCAGGTACGCCATTCTCCCCGAATCTCCATGTGTGCACCAACCTGGAGCCTCTTTGAACCCCACGCTTTTGAGTTTTTACAGATCCTTCATAACATAGGCATGATTAAATCATTGGCCTTGATGACTGAGCCAGCTTGCAGCCCCCTTCCCCTCTGGAGTGAATGTTCCAGCTCTCAGTCATATGGTTGGTTCCTCTGTCGACCCAGTTTCCAGTCCTTAGATGAGGTCTGAAAGTTACTTTCTTAACATGACAAGAGACACTGTACAACTTCTTCTCTTAGGAAATGTTAATGGTTTTAGGAGCTTTAGGAAATAAAGACCAGATATGTATTTCTTATTATAAGTCACAATATCACACAGGGTCTTGTATGTAGCAGAAGTTTTAGTTTTGATGAAGTTGTTCATCATTTTTTCTTTTTATGGATACTGCTTTTTGGTGTCAAGTCTGAGAATGCTTTGATTAGCTCTAGAGCCCAGAGATTTTCTCCTGTGTTTTGTACTAAAGGTTTCATGGTTTGGGATGCCTGGGTGGTGCAGTCGGTTGAACGTCCAACTCTTGATTTCAGCTCAGGTCATGATCTCAAGGTTGTGAGATGGAGCCCCACATCAGACTCTGGGCTCATTGGGGAGTGTGATTGAGATTCTCTCTACCTCTCCCTCTGCCTGCCCCCCCCCCAAATAAATAAGTCTTTTTAGAAAAAAGTTTCATGGTTTTATGTTTACATTTAAGTCTGTGATCTATTTGGAGTTAAAATTGAGCTAAAAGAAATGAGGATTAGTTGAAAGTTCATGCTTTAGTCTGACTGTCCAATTGGTCTAGCACCATTAGTTGAAAAGTCTATCCTTGGTTGAATTGCATTTACACCTTTTCCCAAGATTAGTTGGACACATCTGTGTGGATCTATTTCTGGATTTTCTCTTTTCCATTGATGTATGTGTCTGTCCCTTTGCCAGTAGTTACTTGAAAGTTGAAATAGGATAGTTCAGTCTTGAAATAGAATAGACAGATTCCTCTATTATAGTTGTCTTTTTCAAAACATTTTAATCTGTTTTAGATTCTTTGCTTTAACATATACATTTAGAATAATCTTGTGGGGGCGCCTGGGTGGCTCAGTGGGTTAAGCCGCTGCCTTCGGCTCAGGTCATGATCTCAGGGTCCTGGGATCGAGTCCCGCATCGGGCTCTTTGCTCAGCAGGGAGCCTGCTTCCCTCTTTCCCTCTCCGCCTGCCTCTTTGTCTACTTGTGATCTCTCTCTGTCAAATAAATAAATAAAATCTTTAAAAAAAAAAAAGTAGAATAATCTTGTGTATAGTTACAAGAAATATTGCTGGGATTTTGATCGGAATTGTGTGAAACCTGGGATCAAATTGGGGAGAATGAATCTTCTCCATGAACATGCCATGTCTCTCCCTGTATTTAGAGCTTTGATTTTTGCCATTAGTATTTTATAGTCTTTGGTATATAAGTCATGTAAATGTTTTGTTAGATTTATTTCTGGGTTTGGTTTTTTTTTTGAGCAATTATAACTGATAATGTATTAAATTTTGCTGTCCATGTGTACATTCCTGGGCATATAGAAATACAATGGATTTTTTTCTTTATTTCTTTCATCTACCCTTCCATTTCCCCCCCCCATTCCCTTTGGCAACCACCCATTTGTTATCTGTGTTTAAGAGTTTGTTTGGTTTTTATTTGCTTGTTCATTTGTTTTGTTTTTTAGATTCTGCTTATAAGTGAAATCATGTAATATTTCTTTCTCTGTATGACTTATTTCACTTAGTATAATATCCTGCAGGTCAATTCATGTTGTAGCAAATGGCAAGATCTTTTTTATTATTATTAATGGCAGAGTAATATTCCATTGTATGTATGTACCACATTTTTATCCATTCATCTGTGGATGGATACTTGGGTTGCTTCCATTTCTTGGTTATTGTAAGTAATGCTGCAGACATAGAAGTGAATGTATCTTTTTGAATTGGAGTTTTGTATTTTTGTCTTGTATTCTCCACCCTGTTGAATTCATTTCTTGTTCTAGGAGTTGTTTTGTTTTGTGTTTTTGTACACTTTTTGTTAAAATTTTTGGGAATTTTCTAGTAGAAGATTATGTCATCTACAAACAGGGATGATTTTATTTCTGTTTGTCACAGAGAGAGATAAGAAAGTTACAAGCAGGGGCGCCTGGGTGGCTCAGTGTGTTAAGCCGCTGCCTTCGGCTCAGGTCATGATCTCAGGGTCCTGGGATTGAGTCCCGCATCGGGCTCTCTGCTCAGCAAGAAGCCTGCTTCCCTCTCTCTCTCTCTCTGCCTGCCTCTCCGTCTACTTGTGATCTCTCTCTGTCAAATAAATAAAATCTTAAAAAAAAAAAAAAAAAGAAAGTTACAAGCAGGCAGAGGGAGAAGCAGGTTCCCCACTGAGCAGGGAGCCCGATGTGGGACTTGATCCCAGGACCCTGGGATCTTGACCTGAGCCAAAGGCAGATGCTTAACCAGCTGAACCATCCAGGCATCTCTTTTCTTGCCTTAATGTACTGACTAGAACTTCCAGCACTATGTTGAATAAGAGTTATGAGAACAGTCATCCCTCTTTTTCCTAATCTTTCAAAGTATTCTGTCTTCACTGTTAAGTATAATGTTAGCAGTACGTATTTTGTAGATTGTCTTTATCAATTTGAGGACATTTCCCTCTGTTCCTCTTTTTCTGGAGTTTTAAATCATGAATGGATTTTTAATTTTTCCAGATGCCGATTTTGCATCAGTTGATATGATTATATAATTTTGCTTCTTTACCCTTATAATTGATTTCTGCATCTTGAACCAGCCTTGTATTCCTATAATAAATCCCACTTAGTCATGGTTCTGATTCTTTTTATTTATTGCTCACTGTTGTATGCTAATATTTTCTTAAGGATTTTTATTTATTATTTTTTTTTTAGCAAGAAAAAAACATACATGGCAGTTTATTTATGTGAAGGTAGATGTTCAGTGTTTTGTTTTTTTCTTTTTTTCTGATTTTTTTTTTTTTTTCTCCATATGGGTGGGGTGTGGAACAGGCAGAAGAAAACAAATCTTGGTTTCCTTCTGGGTGGAAACTGTTCAAGTTTAAACCCTGGCAAGAAGCACTTAAGTTCTGTTGCTGGGTAGTAAAGGTGTGATGTTTGAGCTTCCGCCGCCTCTGCCTTCCTGCCTCTGATCATGCAGGTGTCCTGTGATGGTCTTGGATTTACAGATAGCAAGATCTGACCCTCTTTTATGGCAGGACTCTGGATTTGTGAAGGATAAAATGATCAGGCTTTTTAATTGGGATTATTCTTAATTTATCCAAATGCTTTATTATTTAGTAGGTTCCAGGGATACTCCTTTCTTAAGGATTCTTGATTCGATATTCCAAGGGGTATTTGTCTTCAGTTTTATTTGTATGCTCACTGTCTGGTTTTGGTATCTAGGTAATATTAGCTTTATGAAATGAATTTGAAAGTGTTCCCTCATCTTCTGTTTTCTGAGAGTCTATAGATTTAGAGTTAATTCTTTAACTGTTTCATAGAATTTCCCAACAAAACAATATGGGTCTAGAGATTTCTTTTCTGACAGTTTTTGAGATTTTATTTGCTTATTTATTTATATAGAGTGAGCACGTGCAGGAGCGGGGGGGAGGTGCACAGGAAGAGGGAGAGAGAATCTCAAGCGGACTCCACACCCACTACGGAGACTATGGAGCCTGACGTGTAGCTGGATCCCACAACCCTGAGATCAGGACCCGAGCTGAAATCTAAGGGTCTGACTCTTACTTAGCGCACTGAGCCACCCAGGTGGCCCTCTTTCATGGTAGTTTAAATCATGAATTCATCTCCTTTAATAGGTATTTGGGCTATTTAAATTACTTACTAAGTGAGTTCAGGTAGTTTGTATTTTTCAGGGAAATAGCCCATTCGTATATGTTGTTAAATTTAGGTGTGTAGAGTTGCTCATAGTATTCCCTTCTTTTGATTTCTGTAGGATTTGTGGTGATACCCCTTTCACTTTTTATATTGGTAATTTCTGTCTTCATTTACTTTGTCAGTTTTGGTAGAGATTTACTAATTTTATTGATCTTTTTAAAAAATTTCTGTGATTCCTATTCTTTAGTGCTTTGAATTTGTCTTTTTTGCTTTCAGTTACTTTATTCTTTCTAGGTTCTTAGGATTGGAGTTTAGATTATTGAATTGAGATTTTTTTCCTTTTCTATTGTATGCATTAGGTGCTATAAATTTCCCTCTTGGCTCTGTGTTAGCTTTGTCCAACCACAAATACTAATATGTGTGTTTTCATTTTCACTAATTCAGTACATTTTCCTCTTTGACCCATAGATTATTTAGAATTTTCTGAGTGTTTCCAGATTTCCCTTTTGTCTTTCAGTACTGATTTTTTGTGTGATTCCCTTGTGGTTGAAGAATTCTGTATGATTTGAGTTCTTTTAAATTTGTTGAAGTTTGGTGGTTTATGGCCCAGGGTGTGGTTTATACTAGTTTATGTTCCTGGGGCCATGCACAAGAATATGTATTGTGCTGTTATTGGATAGAATGATCTATAAATCTCAGCTGGATCCTATATATTAACCTAGTTAGTATCTGTTGGATTGATGGTGTTTGGAGTTTATTTCCTCTGGTTCTGTCGTCGAGAGATGGGTGTTAAAGTCTCCCAGCGTAATTGTAGATTTTCCCTCTTGTTCTTTCAGTTCTATCAGTTTTTGCTTAAAATATTTTTCAGTTCTGTCATTTTGTGAGCACATGTTTAGAATTGCTGTGTGTTCTCCTTTACAATATGTGATGCCACTCTGTGTCTCTAGTAAATTTATTTTCTCTGAGATCAACTTTATCTGATACTAATTAGACACTAATGCTTTCCTTTGATTAAGATTTTCATGACATCTTTTTCCATCCTTTTCCTTTCAACCTGTTTATAGTGTTACATTTGAAGTGAGTTTCTTGTGGAAAACATACATAACTTATCAAATCTATTAGTGCTATCATTGAGTGAAATACAGAATCCCTCTTTTTTTTTTTTTAAGATTTTATTTGTTTATTTATTTGTCAGAGAGAGAGAGAGCGCGCGAGCACACAGGCAGAGTGGCAGGCTGAGAGAGAAGCAGACTCCCCGCTGAGCAAGGAGCCTGAAGCGGGACTCTATCCTAGAACCCTGGGATCATGACCCGAGCCGAAGGCAGCGGCTTAACCAACTGAGCCACCCAGGCATTCCCCCCACCCTTTTTTAAAAGATGTTATTTATTTATTTATTTATTCATTCATTCATTCAGAATCCCTAACTTTTTAAGACTTCCCATTTACTCCCTGTTTATAGTATCATGGTCTTAAATATTTTCTGTACATATATTTAGAACCACACCAGTGTTAACAAAAGTATTTTAATGGCTGAACATAAGTTAGAAAGATTAAGGGAAGGAAAGCCTAATATATTTGCCCCCTTCTGAAGACCACAGTCTTTTTTTCTTTTCTAATGTTCCAAGGTTCCTTCTTTCATCATTTCCTTTGTATTTAGAGAACTTCTGATTCTTTTAGGATAGATCTGCTGGCAATAGGTTCTCTTAGTTTTCTGTGCTCTGAGAATGTATTTATTTTTCCTTCCTTCCTAAAGGCTGTTTTCACTGGGTATTGGTTCTGGGTTGCCAGTTCTTTTCTTTTCAGTGCTTAAAAATCTTGTGCCGCTTCCCTTTGACCACTGTGGCTTGTGATGCAAAAAGTCTGCTGTGATTCAGAGTGTGTTCTCCCTAGAGGTAGGCTGTTTTTCTCTGGCTGCCTTCAAGAGGTTTTCTTTTTCTTTAGTTTTCAGAAGTTTAATTATGGTGTGGCTTGCTGTGCATTCTTCTAAGTGTATCCTGTTTGAGTTTTATCAGACTCTTGGATCCGCAGGTTTATTTTTCTTTCCAAATTTGGGGAATTTTTCAGGCATTATTTCTTTGAGTACTGTTTCAGCTCAGTGCTTCTTGTTCTGTGCTTCCACCCTTAGAATTCTGTTGTGGTCCCACAGGTCCCGGAGGCTCTGTTCATTTTTTTTGCAGTTTCCTTTCTGTTGTTCAGATTGGGTAATTCTTACAGTTCTGTCTTCGTTTCACTGATTCTTTCCTCTGACCCTCTGTTTTGCAGTTGAACCCATCCACTGAACTTTTATTTCATTTATTCTGTTGTGTAGTTTTAATATTTTCATTTTCAAAAACATGTTTTGTTCATTTGCCAAAACTTTTTTTCTTTGCTGAGTCTTCCTGTTTTTCATTTATTTCAAATATGTTTTTGCTATTTCTCATTTAAGCATTTTTTGTCATGACTGCTGTATTTAGATCAGATCATACTAATGTTTTTGTCATCTTGGTGTTAGACTCTTCCTTTAGCTTGAAATCTTCTTGGTTCTTGGTATGATGAGTGATTTTTACTTGAAACTGGGCATATTCAGATTACATTATGAAACCCTGATCTTACTCAACCTTCTCTTTTTGCTGGCTTTCTCTAAAACTGCCCTGGCAGGGAAAGTGAGGGGGCAACATCTTTGAAAATCTTTTTTCATTTGGAACAGTAAGGATCTTACAATTACTTTACAGTGATTTATGAATCATTTGTCTTCTTAAGTCTGTAAAATTTATTAGTGGAGCTGTGGCATCCAGAACAATATATCCCGCCCCCCCCCTTGTGTGGCATGGGTAGGAACCTCACTGTCCAAAGCAGTTCATTGTACTGTTAATTTTCGAAGGCACGTAAGAAATCCTTATGAGAGGATTTGAGACTCTTGTAGATTCATGTAAATCATTGCTCTTGCTTTCATTTCTGGTACTTCGGAAACCGTTACTGAATTTACAGATGGCACACAGCCCTGGGGTTTTCCCCTTTCCTTAGTGACTTAGTCTTAAATCTGTCCCATCTTGTTATTACTTTATTTAGTAGAATTTTTTAAAGACTCTAAGTGCCGACTACATTTGTCGTTAGGATATCTCCTTGTTAGCTTTGTTGCATTCTTAAGTTTTGATTCGCTGATTCATTATAGTGGCTCTCCTCTTTTCCCTTGTCTGTCCCTCCTTCCCACTCTTCCCCTTCTGGTTTCACTGGGGTTTGATCGTCGTAAAAGTGTTGTTGAGGCAGGGCCAGATACAGAGCACTGTTAGATCTCTTCTACATTGACATCAATCCACAATAATCATTTTCTGGCTACTTCTTTAGAACATGATATGAGTCATTTTTATTCTTCTCATCAAAAACTGGTGAAATATTTCCTCTGGTTTGGTATATTACTAGTAACTATATACATTGTTATGGTTGATCTGATAATTTTGGTATGTTTATTACTTTTGAAATACTTTGTTACCTTTCTTGGTTTCATTTTACCTGTTTAAAAAATACTTCCAGGAAATCCACTTACCCAGGATATATTGAACCTCTATCTGGAACCAGATGGAACAAGAAGGCTACTGAACTATTTGCTTGATAATTTGGCAGGTACTGCAAAAAGAAGTAAGTGGTCATTTGTTCAAACAATTTTTTTAGGAAGATGTGTAAGAATATTGCTTAATTTTGTGTTTTATATTCAACTAGTTTCAACAGAACAGCCACCTCCAAGATCTTGGATTATGTTGCAAGAACCAGACCGAACAAGGCCAACTGGTTGGTAGACTTATATTTTTTTAACTTATTTTTACTTGGTATTATAAATCTAACAGTGTTGTTGGCGTGGGTTAGATTACAGGCTGTGTTACAGTTGAATGCTTAGGGTTGATTTGGTTTGAGAGATTATAATAAAGACTTAATTGTTACTTAGTTGGCCTCCCTCCTATGCCATAGGGATGCTGTAGAGCAGTGCTTCTCAGGGATTTTCATCCCCCAAGGGACACGTAGCAATGTCTGGAGACATTTTTTGATTTTCACAACTGGGGAAGGTGCTACTGACATCTCATGGTTAGAGATCAGAGATGCTGCTAAGCATGCTACCTCACAGCACTACCCCACCCCCACTCCCCACGGCAAAGAATTTACCCACCTGTAATGTCAGCGGTGCCACTGTTGAGAAACTCCGCTCTGAAGTACTGAGCAAACTCATTTATTATAATAAATACAGCAAAATCTTTATACTGGAAGTTTCCAAACCCTAGTATATTCCAAATGTCTTCGATACTGCAGAATTGTAAGATAGCCCAAACACTCACTTGAGAGAGAAATTGAACTAATGGCCTCTGATTTCCTTTTAACTTAACTTGTATGAAAATAGTTTGAGGGGCGCCTGGGTGGCTCAGTGGGTTAAGCCGCTGCCTTCGGCTCAGGTCATGATCTCAGGGTCCTGGGATCAAGTCCCGCATCAGGCTCTCTGCTCAGCAGGGAGCCTGCTTCCCTCTCTCTCTCTCTCTCTCTGCCTGCCTCTCTGTCTACTTGTGATCTCTCTCTGTCAAATAAATAAATAAAATCTTTAAAAAAAAAAAAGAAAATAGTTTGAGAATTACATGATGTGTCTAACAGGATTTGGTCTGTGATTCCTCTTTCCTTTCATATGAATTAATCGTTGCTCTGTAGAAGAAACTTACCCATGCCTGTTAGGAAAACTGTCAATTTTCCACATTCTGCATTAGCACTTAGCAGAGTGATGGAGGGAGTACAGATGCAGTGAACACTGATCTTAGAGACAGAGAGGCTCAAGACCTTAGTCTTTTAGCCTCAAACCTTCTGTGGGTATCTCTATAGCAGATAACACATCGTATTATAATTTGTTTAGCTATCGCTCCTTCCTTATTCAACTTTATTTATATCCGTTATGTCTGGCATATAGTAGCTTTTCAGTGAATATATATTGAGTGAATAAAGTCAAACTTAGCATTTAAGTGAAAACGATTGAAATTAATTATGTTTTTTTTCTGCCACGTGTGTGAATAAGTAAAGTTATCTTTCCTACAGCCTTGTTTTCTGTCATGTGCTATAATGTTCTTTGTGATAAATATGCGACCCGGCAGTTATACGGCTACTGTCCATCTTGGGCACTAAATTGGGACTACAGGAAAAAGGCTATTATTCAAGAAATTTTGAGCTGCAATGCTGATATCATAAGTCTTCAGGTAAGTCATTTACACAAGAATTTGTGTAAATTGCCCAGATGCCCCAATGTTGATAAGCAGGGACAAATTGGGAACACATTACCCTGACACATTTGAAGTTCTGGCTCAGCAATTCTTAAAATAATTGGCTCTGTTTTTAGCGAATCCTGGGAGTGTTCACTACCTGCTTTGTTGCAGCATTGTACTGCCAAGTGAAGCAAATGGGTTAATTTGGGTTTTCATCTTTCCCTCCCAAATGCCCTCACACTGTTTTTAATTGGGTGGCAGAGTTACTGAAATTGTGGCATTGTCAAGGTATAGTTTTGCTTTGCTGTCAGCAGTAATAGAATAATCAGGGGATAGTGGCAAGTGCATCGAACCTGATGCACAGTAACTTTGAGGTCTCAGTCCTGCTCATAATAATTTACACAACCTTGGGCAGGTCACTGTTCTGCAGTTAGAATCTGCGAAGTTCCTCCTCTTTCTCTGATTCTTACTCCCCATCAATTCTAAAATACAAGAAAATACACACACACCGACATGTATGTATATTGAAGAGACGTTGCATTCCTTATTCTGCAGATTAGTCCTTTGAAATTATTTCAGCCCCTCAAACTGTACATGTAAAGTTAATGCATAGGACTCATTTTTGTCTTATGAAATAACTTTGCCATTTGCAATTTTTCAGGAGGTTGAAACAGAACAGTATTACAGTTTTTTTCTGGTAGAACTGAAAGAACGTGGCTATAATGGATTCTTTAGTCCTAAATCTAGAGCTAGGACAATGTCAGAACAAGAAAGAAAACATGTCGATGGCTGTGCAATATTCTTCAAGACAGAAAAGTAAGTCATCTTATGTTCAAAAAAAATTTTCTCAGTATTTGCAGGGAGTCAGGGGTGTGGAAATTAGTTGGCAGATTGGAGAGTGAAGCATTGTATTGTTACTCAGTAAAACAACACTGTTGATTTAAAGGGTTTGGTTTGGTTTTGAAGCATCAGAAGTGATCTTGTTTTGGAGACTTGTTGAAAGTGCTGCTGTTTCTTCAGGTGTTCACTAGGGTTTAACTCCAATTGTTAATTGAAACACCTCGTAATTAACATTCCCTCTAGGATGGTAGAGGGATTCTTAACCTATAGTTTGGAAAATAATTATTTTAAAATTACAAGATGGAATATTCCAATATGAAACTTAAGCAGAAGATGACTACATTATCTTAAGTTGTAAAAGTATTTCAGGATGTTATCTGTATCAGTAACAGACTGAGAACAACTTGAAACGGATGTGGGAAGCTTGGTGTGAAGTGTGGAGGATTTTCCATAATGTGATTTACATGCCATCATATTTGTTAAGGAAGATTGGGAAAATTGCATTTCCCACAAAGTTAATACCTTGGTATTCCCAATTCTATGTGTGTGTGTGTGTGTGTGTTTTTGTTTGTGTTTTAGATTTACTTTGGTTCAGAAACACACTGTTGAATTTAATCAGCTAGCAATGGCAAATTCGGAAGGGTCTGAAGCTATGCTGAACAGAGTCATGACAAAAGATAACATTGGAGTTGCAGTACTGCTAGAACTTCGAAAGGAATTGATGGAAATGTCATGTGAGTGACCTTTTCACTTCCTGTAAAATTGACCTCCAAAATTTAACAGAAAGCAGAACATTTGTTATGTATTAATAGTCTTGTCTAACACCTGAAGAAACTCAGTGAGAATTTAAGTCATTTCTAAAATGCCGTATCCCTTTTTCTCCACCACAAAGCTTAAGATGAGAAAGCAGAGCCCAGAAAAGTATTTCAAACTTTGAAAGGCATAAAGCCAAAGGAAAAACGTGGTTTTTTTTCCCAGTAATTTTTTTACATAAAAAAAAATGTTGAAGTAAATATTAGTTAAAATAACTGCTCAGAGAGAACTCCATACCCTCCTATAATTTCTTGGCAGCAAGGATACTCTGTAAGCTAACTTGTATTCCTGCCCTACTTGTAATCATTATTTTAAATGTTTTGCGTTTTGGATAAATGGACCATTTATTTCAAATTAAAAGTACATTTAGGGTGACCATCATGCTGAGAACTGAAACTTGTGTCACTCGAGGGAACAGTTGGGACTGGAGATGTTTAACCTGAAGGAGAGAAAATAGAGATGAAACTTAGCACCTGTATTAAGTATAAGATAAAGGGTGTAGATTTAACTTTATGAGACTCAGTTTAGGACATCAGTGAAGCCAGCAGTTTCAAGGAGACAACTGTTTAAAAGTAAAGCTGTCCCAAATAGAATGGACCATGTGTGTTCATGTAGTGCATGCCCTCCATCAGACTGTTTAAGCAGAGCTCAGAGGACTGTTGCTCAGGTTTGTGTACGGTATATTAGTCATCAGGGGTGTGGTGGTTAGAGAGAGTTTAGGATCCTTTTTTGTTCCTGAGACTCTGAGATACACTACTTGCTTTCAGATCCTGTGAGAATATATGGGCTGATGGGCGGGTTTTGTCTGTCTCTTTATTTTCTTTTTACCTACCATAGCTGGAAAGCCACATCTTGGAGCAGAAAAACAACTTATTCTTGTGGCTAATGCTCATATGCATTGGGACCCTGAATACTCTGATGTGAAGTTGGTTCAAACTATGATGTTCCTCTCAGAAGTGAAGAACATTATTGATAAAGCCTCACGAAACCTCCAGTCCAGTGTATTGGGAGAATTTGGAACTATTCCACTTGTGTTATGTGCAGATCTTAATTCTTTGCCAGATTCTGGTAAGAAAAGATATTTTATATAGAATGCTTTTTTTTTTTTTTTTGGACTTAAAATGTTGTCGTAATATATTGTTTTTGGTAATTCCAAATTTAGTCAAAACGAAAATTCAGCTTATAGCAGCAGCTATGAATCAGGTTTAACATTTTTTGTGTGTGTTTTGGAAACGAGATGATGTTATGAAAACCTAAGGGGGGGGGGAGTTAATCATCTTCGATAAACATGTAGTTGATAACTTGAAATAACTTGTTAAAGAACATATGATTATATTTCATTATCCCCAAGTCACATATAATCCAGACTCTGAGAAGATTATTAAGATAGCTTCTCTGGGATTCCAGCATGTAGTAACAGGATGTGGTGTAAATGGCTCTGTACAGGATCTTAATATTGGTGGGCCTGGGCACCTGGGTGGCTCAGTTGGTTGAGCGACTGCCTTCGGCTCAGGTCATGATCCCGGACTTCCAGGATCGAGTCCTGCATTGGGCTCCCAGCTCCTTGGGGAGTCTGCTTCTCCCTCAGACCTTCTCCTCTCTCATGCTCTTTCTCATTCATTCTCTCTCAAATAAATAAAAATTAAAAATCTTAAAAAAAAAAAATAAAAAATTGGTGGGCCTGATGCCGCTACACCTTAGGTGGAAATTGAGGTCCTTTGTTTACACAGATCATGCTAGCACTGTGAACAAAGAAAGAACTGGGAACTTGATTTTTATTACAATGTAGAAGAATACAGAAAGGCTTATTCTTGAATACTTTTCCATTGGATAGTACAGTGAACAAAACCATAATTCTTGTAATATCAGATTAAGTATTCCCTTTTTGTGTTTCAGCTCCTCATTTATATTCTGTCATTCTCACAAAGTACTTTTCCAAGCCCTTGCACATGTGCCCAAGCATGGAAGTACAGTCACATTTGGAGTGGTTCAGTTCACTAGCAGTTCATTGCCATCATGATGGATGAGAGCCAGGGGGAAGATAAAAACTGTTAAAATTTGTTTTCAGGGCAGCTAAAGGTATCTGAGATCCATAATTCTTCAGGCCATCTCAGCCAGCTTTCTGGGGTTCACTGCTGCTGAAGCAGGGGGGATGTTCTCTGGCAGTTTCTCTGCATGTGTTCTGCCTTCTGTTTAACTACAGAGTATCTGAGGGGCAAAGACAGACTCTAGTCAAATAATACATACTAAGCCTCATTTCATTGTTAAAAAAATAGTATTTAACACATGGGAAAATGTCCAACTTTGCTAACTAATTAAATGAAAAGTAAAATAACTATTTGCAGAGCCCACCTAGCTGGTGGCATTCTCTTCCGTAGTTGGCAGTATGTATAATGGCACATTTAATCCTAATCTTGGCATTTTACACCAAGTAGATAACTCAACATAGGCAGAAACCTAGATACCAAGATGTTAATTATGGAGTTAATTCTTTTTAAAAAGTAAAAACAAGGGGCACCTGCATGGCTCAGTCGGTTAAGTGTCTGCCTTGGGCTCAGGTCATGATCCCAGGGTCCTGGGATTGAGCCCCTTGTCGGGCTCCCTGCTCAGTGGAGAGCCTGCTTCTCTCTCTGCCCTCTTCTCTCCCCTGCTTGCTCTCTCTCTAATAAATTAAATAAATAAACTCTTTTTAAAAAGTAAAAACAAGCTGAATTAAAAAAGAAAATAAAGAACTAGTTCAACAAATATGAAAGACCAGCACAACAAAATATAAAATATTTAGTACACTAGGATCAAAACCATGTAAAAATGGAGTTACGATAGGTTCTGGGCAATGTAAAAAAAAATCCAAAACAAAACAACTAACATTTTAGAAAGGGACAGTGTGTGGTTTAAACTATTTACTATTACATATTTTCAGTTTTGTACACTGCATACTATACTTGACAGTGAACAAAGTACCTGTATTTTTGTTATAGGTGTTGTAGAATATTTAAGCACCGGTGGAGTAGAAACAAATCATAAAGACTTTAAGGAACTGAGATACAATGAAAGTCTTACAAACTTCAGCTGTAATGGGAAAAATGGGACAACCAATGGAAGGATCACGCATGGTTTCAAGTTGAAGAGTGCCTATGAGAGTGGCCTGATGCCTTATACAAATTACACGTTCGATTTCAAGGTGACTTTTGAGATTGAGAAACTTTTTAAACCTCCATTTTTTGGGAGAGTCTTGTAACTTTATTATGTCTTTGAAATGTGGATGTGTGTTGAGACTGAAAGTAAGCCATCGTGAATTCGATGGCAGCAGTATTCTCTTACTACTCTTCTGTGATTGGTGTCCCGTTCCTACTTGATAGTTACCCCTTAGAGCCATTTCCAGGGTAAGAAATTGGATGAAATAATGTTCGTAAATCCTGAGTTTAACTGTCACGGTTTTGGGGCAGTTAACATTTCTTATATGCTCATTGCTAACTAAGCTGTTCAGAAAGTACCATCCTTATCTCACCATCGCATCTAATTCGGTGTCCATTGGAGTGACGTATTTCATCTTTCATATTTTAATTTAACTGAAACTGTACTCCCTGAATGCCAAAATGTGGTTTATATTAGCCATTTAAAAATATATCTTCTATTTATATGCCCTCAGACACAGTTAACCGCTTACAATATGGAGTCTTGCCGTAGTGCTTCTCCTCATTTTTAATACCAGTAGTTGTTTTGGACTGCATTCATCTGTTCTTTTAACCATCTTTTGCATTTCTGCTCTTGAATCTTAGTTTCTAACCTCCTGGAAAAAGAATCATTCAGGTTAGGTTGTATGTTAGAATGTTAAATACTAGTGCTGACTAGGTCTTAATTTCAGAGGGGAGGGCTGTTAGACTTCTTTGAGAAACTTGAAAAGGTTGAAGTTTTTTAAATTTGACTTTGGAGGAGGCACAGTGCTGTAGATAATGATTTAACCCTGGGAACAGATGAATATGTGGAGAAGGAGAGAGGCTGGAGCAAACTCTGGGCAAAAGGAACATGTAAGTGACAGAAGAGGGGCCAGAGAGAGGAGGTAAACCTAGACAGTGTAGCAGCCCAACTGCCAAGGCAGGAAGGCCTTTCTGGGGAAGAGAAGCATGCCTTCAGCTTCCAGAAGCTGTGGGTGAGAGATACTTCACTGGAGAGCTAGGCACAGAGACAAGAATGTGGAGAGGCAAGGAGATAGTAAAAAGCAACATTGAGATTCTTACTTGAAGCAGATTGATTGAAGAGGAGGTGAGGGTGATAACAAAAACGTGGGGGAGATTAGGGATTTTTTTTCTTTCTTTTCCTGTTGCTGATACAGAGACAAGAGGAAGACACTTGAATGTGCTTAAATATCCTTAGCTGAAAGCATGTGGAGGAGAAGCTGAGTTACAGGGAGGAGAGGGGCAAACCAAAGTGCTTACCTGGGTGCCCAGTGCTGGGCCCCCGTGCTGCTGCGGGTGTGCAGGGCAGAGGTGTCCCGGCCCTGGTGGAGCTCGCAGTCTGGTGGGAGAGTCCGGTCTCCAGCACCCAAGTGAGTGTGTAGTAGTTACACCTGGAGTGTGCATGAGCAAGAGAAGAGACTTGGAGGTGGTAGCAGGTAGCAGGTGGGTGAGGGCAAGATTTGGGAAGGACTTGTAGAGATGATTGAACTCAACGTGAAGATTGAGAAGAAATGAGCCAAATGACACATAGAAGAAAGTATTCCAGGTGGAGGGTACAGCATGTGTGGAGTCCCTGGGGCAGGAAGGAGCTTGACACCTACAAGGAATGTCCTTCTCCCCTCCCAATACACGCCCCCACCTCCACCACCAAAAAGGGCTAGTATGGTGTAATAGAGTAAGAGCATGAAAAGATAATACAAATCAAGTTAGGAAAGAGAAGCTGAGACCGTACTAGGAAGGTTCTTGTAGGTCTCATTAAAGATTATGAAAAGGTCCAGAAAGGAGGAAGAATGAATGATTATCATCCTAAACTGTCTTCATTCTGCTGCTATATTTGACATCCAGGATCATTTGGTTTATATAGTACTGTCTCTTCCCCCATGCTTGTCCCTTTCTTTGTCCCCCAAATGCAACGGTAAGGGTATGTCTTGAAGGCTCTCCACTTCCGTGAGGCCTCATCTCTTTTTCCTTCTGTTTTTCAGGGTATAATTGACTACATCTTCTATTCGAAACCTCAGCTGAACACTTTAGGCATCCTGGGACCTCTGGACCACCATTGGCTCGTTGAGAATAATATCAGCGGCTGCCCACACCCACTCATCCCCTCCGACCACTTCTCACTTTTTGCACAACTGGAGCTCTTACTGCCTTTCCTGCCCCAAGTGAACGGCATTCACCTTCCTGGCAGGAGGTAGTCCAGAACCTTCAGAGGACGACCTCAGTTTCACTTGTAAACTCATAAAATCTGAATATAGGGGAGTGAGGTATGGCCACCAGGGTTTGGTTTTTGTTTAGTTTTTTTTTTTTTCTTTTTTTTTTTTTTTTTTCCTTTTCCTTGATGATTTGAATTTTCAATCTTGATTATTTGATAAGGATATAGTATGAAAGCCAGGTGCTAGCAACAGACAAATTCTGAGCCCAATATGCTTTATATACTGTTAGACAGGGATTGGTGTGTTTACACCTATCTTTAATTTGTTACAAGTGATTTTCCTGTTTCTTCTGTCTGATATGATATTTTCATGCCTTGAAATAGGAAAATGTTTGAACAGCATATTCTCTTTGCACAGACATCTGTAGCACTACTTTTTTGAGGCCAGTAATAACATCCAGAGACCATTCTTCCATCCTTTACTCCCTCCCTTTTCAGACTTGTTTGTAAAATAGAGACTTTGAATTTAGCCTTTATGATTGTATATGATCCACAGAAGACCTGATTTATGAAATTTTGTACTAAAAAAAATCAGATTTGGAAATGATTGTATTGTAAACTAAGGCTAAGTTTTTTTACTGTTTCATGTGTTATAAAAGGCCAGCTTGTAAAAGAAGTTGCAACAGACTTTCTCTGCTGATGATTTGCACTGTTAGGGTTTTGTTGGCCCTTTTGTACTACTTTATTTTTAAACTGAGAACATTGCTCTTTAAATCTAAATCTGCTTAAAGCTTTGGACATTTTCTCAGACCAGAGGCAACTTATCCATGAATTCCTGGGTTTTTACAAAAGCTATCTTCCAGGACAGATAAGCTGAGCAGTGAATGATCTGTAGGCATTTATGGACTGAATGTAATGGTTGATATATGTACATTCTGATATTTTTAAATCTTTAACTTTTTTAAGTTACAAACTTACAGCTGCTTGAATGCAGCTTCTTAACTCCTTTTTGAGACACTTCCTGTCCTATCTCCACTGTGCCTGCCTAAATTTGTTCTCACCAAGCACTGCCTGTGCATGCAGAGAAAATCTGTGCATCCTCTTTTCTATTTTTTAAATACTGTTTAACATTTGTGAGAATTTTATGAAAACGCTTTTGTATAAGCTGTGGCTTTTTTTCCCATTGTGAAGCATTGAATATCACATTTTGGAACATGTTCATAGGGTGGGCCCCGGGGTCTTTGCTCACCAGACCCAAGCACTGCTTCTTGGTGTCATTGCACAGTGCCGTCCGTCACCCGGAATACTGCTATCATGTGAATTCTTTCTGGTTTCTGTGTATTCCTTTCTCTCCGTGTTTTTTTAAAAAATCATTCCCTTTTTTTTTTCTTAAATAATTCTCCATTTATGAAGCAGTGTAAAAGCAGAGATATATTTTCAAAACAGGTCCCTAAGACAATTCTTCAGATCATTTAGAGAGTGACTAAGTCATTTTAATAGGTCAATAAAAGTTCTATTGTACCCTGTATTTTCCCATAGTGTCGGTAGTAGATTAGAGATTAAAGCCAGGCAAAGGTAACTTGTGTGTATTCTGTTCTCATTCATTCTCTCAAAAATCAAATGAATTCAGAGGGAACTTGGTCTAACTGCTTTTGTTTCAACTGCAGGCAGGGGAGCAAAAGGACAACATGTGAGCAGTAAGGAAAAAATGTTGAAATGTTATTAACAATTTTTATACAGAAGATGAGTCATTGTGAATAATGACTTAAAATTTTATGAAAAATATTCAGCACTTAAATGTGCTTATTCTGTTTTTAAGAGAAAATAAAATTACATACTGTTTAAATAAATGATTTTTTTTTTCTTTTTTAAAGAATTTTCCCAAAGGTTTTGATCTTGAATCTTTGTCTGGGACCTGGTTTTTCCTTTGAGGTTTTTTTAAGATTTTGTTGTGATGGCTTTTTATTTTTTGCTTTTTGTTTTAAGTTGTGCTGACACCAAACATGTCCAGTTTATAATCAGTACATTGGAAAGCTGGTATTATCGATGTAGAACCAATGCATAACTTTTTATGGGGTTTTTGTTTTTATTTTATTTTATTATTATTTTTTTTTTGTAAAGTGTGAATAAAAGGTGTGTTTACTCATTTTTCCTAAACACTGTGTTGGTAGTGTGCATCATGACAATTTCCAGCGAAGGTGAGCTGGAGCTGGTTGGACTGATGAGGCAAGGAGACCGCTTTTCCTATGATCTGCATTATGTGATAACAGGTCCAGAGAGCTTTATGGAGGGGGAGGGGAGAAGCACTTACTCGTTTGTATTTGTTAATGGAGGATGTATTCTTTTCATAGATGCTGGAACTAGAGTGCACTTGTTAGATGCTAAAGGTTTGAGCTTTACACAAAATGTTTTCATCTGTATTTGTTATCGTCTGCAATATATTTGAATTTGGGGGCAGCATAGTAAGATATAAGGGCCTGTTATGTCTTGAAATTATTTGTTCTTGCCTCTTCTGGGCATACTGCATTCTGTGGGTCAGTTTGAACAGCTTCTTCATCTTATTTAGATAGTGATAAATTGAACCAAGAGTGTAGACTGACAACTGTAACCTTCAAAAGAGGAAGAAATATTTGGGGTCTGTAGGGAATAAACAGTCACACCAAAATAGACTGATACTTTTGTTAAGCAAGGTTTTGTGTTCTAAATATTTTCTGTGTCCTGGATAATTTCCAATAATCCGTACTCTTTGAAATGCAATAAAAACTAGTATGTTTTCTCAGTACAGATTTTTTTTTTCAAAATTCTGTAACAGATATATTTAATGTGGTATTGCCATAATGTAATTTCAGTGTTTTTGCTGGATAAATCCATTTTATGAATGTTTTACAGAAAATCTGGGGTGTTTTCTGTTTTTACTGATCAGAAATTTGGAGACACACAATTCCTTGTTGTAAATCTCTTGAAGTACATTTTACCGTATTATTGGTAATTATTTATGCGTTGAGAATTTAAATAATGTTCATCAAAATTAATTTATGGCATAATTTAAACTAAAGTTTAGAAATAAATTGTTGATTACAACTTTAATAGTCCTAGAAGACAGGCAAGGAACATCTCCAAGAAATGTGGTTTTATTCTTGATTTGGTGACAGCCAAGAAAACTTATTTTGAGTTAGCACTTTGAAACCTAAGGACATTATTAAATTGGGTGAGATGCACTTCTAAATGTTGAAGTTAACATTTCAAAGCTCTTCTAAGATTCAGGTTTTCGGTAATAAATTCCAGTTATAGTATTCCATTTTTCTTACTATTTAAATTCATGGAATTAGTTTCCATAGTGACGTAAGGTTTTGGGGTCATGCCATGCCATATATAAGACAAAAGCCAACCTAGGCAAAATAGTTACAGCAGTTTGTTCTTTTAATGAACCAATCAGAATTTTCAGTACAAATGCTGCAGATAATTCAAAGAACACCTTTAGCAAGTGTTTCTCCCCTACTCATAAACAGTATTTTAGGATGTTCACTTTGCTCTTCTTTTTGGTTACATAAGATTTAATAACCGGTATGTTGAAGTAGTGTCTGAAATAGAGTATCTAGTCTTTGTTCACAGTACATTATATTGTGTAATGCACTGGACTAATTTTTGTTTACCATTCATGTAATAAAACTCAGCACATTATCTGCACTAAGCTCAAAGAATGTCGCATTTGCCTAGGCAGCTCTTTGATAAGGGTGATGGGAAACCGAATATGTACCTATGGACTGGTGGTAACAAGGGCTTTTACTGTTCTTTTCAGTGGAACCTTCTTGGTCAAATTGTAACTAGCTAGTATTATATTTATATACAGGGTCTCTTTTCTTTACTGATGTATTTTCCTACTCATAGCCAACCAATAAATTCAATATCTGTTTCAAATATTTTAAAAAGTGTAATTTGTATAGCCGTGGTACTGAGGTTTGAGAAAAATAAATGTTAGCAGACCACATAGTTAAAATTCTGAGTCATCTGGGACAGGATTGTAACTCACCCTTTGGAAAGGGGAAGGGTGAATGGGGGACAAGGGCCATGATATGGGGAGATGGTACATTGGCTGTGTTGTTCTGTATGACACTTAAAACGTCTTTGCCAAAGTTCATTTTTATATCTAGGCAACTGATGGTCCATTTGCATTTAGGAATTTTGTCGTTGTTACCATATACCTCATTTAAAATAAGAAATGGGCTCACGTGTCTTCCGTCTTTTGGAAGGAGTTTGACATATTTTAAGTAAGTGCTTTTAAATATGGTGACAAACATTGTGTTGGTGGGGTAATACTAATCGATTCTATGTTTTACTTTTCACATGTGTATTTTACTGTATATATAAACTTTAAAAATGTGACTTCCCAACTCTTCAGAAAAAGTCCATTTGTTTTTTAGAAACTACTTTCTATAACAAACGTGAATTTTTAATGTAGATGCTTTAAAAAATCATTTAAAATCAGATGACAATGAATGTTTGCCAAGATGTACACTTTTTAAAGTACGCATTTTCTACCTAATGCTTAATATATAACTTTGTCTCTGTAACAGAAGTCTTGTTCCTCCTTATAATTGTTGAAAAGTAAGTGTATGAAAAGTAAATGAAGTATTATGTCCATGTTACTTTATAAATTCTAGTTTATGTTCTTGAGAGGAAGCAAGTACCTAAGGGAACACAAAAAGAAAATATATTTAGAATAAAGTTTTCCTGTTCTATGTAATGTTCTATATACCGAGAATTCCCATTTTGGAGTATTATTAGGTATTCAAATTTAAATTGATTTTAAATTTCATAAGTACTGTGAAGACAATTTTAATAAACAGATCATATGTTAGAAGAATCTTACAGAAGAAGATAGTGTTTACTAGAATCTTACGAGAGTTTGAGAAATATCTAAGTTTAATTTCCTCCAGATAGTGAAACATAAAATGTTCTAAGTAGATTGCTCCCCAGGTGATTCTAGCCAACCAGTCTATAGGAATTGGGAAAACAAGGTGGCTTGCGAACCAGTTTCTGTAGTCTCTTTAGCAACATGAACATTTTTAATCTGTTAAGTAAGGAATGGCAGTTTTTAAAGTCGGCAAACTTTGAATCACTCCAATGCATTGAAAAGCATTAAATTATTTTGGCCCTGTCATAGGAAGTTCTGCTCACTACCCAACGTGCCCAGAGGCAGGCGGGCATGGGAGTTCTTCCTGCTGGTTTCGCCACCCTTCCTAGCGCAGTGAGGAAGCCGCAGGCCCCAAGGAGCCCGTCGGCACAACACTGTCTTCATTAATGCCTCATCCACCAGCCCTACAGCCCGGGGAGTGGAGTCTCGCCCCTCTGTGGCACACCCACTCGTACTGTTCCCCAACTTCATATAGTTCTTAACAAACCCAGTCTGTCAAGGATGCTGGAGAGGAATGATCGTGTGACTAAAGCTGGGTGGAAGACGTCTGCAGGGTGCAGGGCTTGGTTCCCGAGTAATAGTCACGCTGGTGCAGGTGGCTGGTTCTCATCAGTGACGTAGGTGTGAGAGGCATGTGCTCGACACTGGGAGCTTTGTGAGTTACCAGAACCTTTTTCCTCTCGTCCTTGGCACGATGCTTGCTAGTGGTAACTTCGAACAACCGCGATGGTGGGGCGCTTTGTGTAGTTGGTCCGTTTTGGTGATCAGAGTTGTTCTTAGTGTACTTTTCTTGGTCACCATACTGATCCATAGTCATTTGCAATTTCTTCTTGTCAGACACTGCTCCAAGATTGGAAATAGAGACCTCCAGCCCTGGTCTCTGACTTCAAGTTGCTCCTCGCTCATTATAATCTGATGTAACATGTGCTAAAGGTATTCTAGGTGTGGAGGGCGCAAATCTGCATGAGCCTGTAAAATTTTCTAGAGGTGACCTTAGAACTAGTCCTTAGAACTTAGAAGGACTAAGAACTTGTTTCCCAGATGAATCATAGTAAATTACTCATCCCAGATGAATATAGTAGCCCTTTGTGAAATCGTGTGTAGTTCTGAATTTCGAGCACGAGGTGGGTCTTTCAGTGGGAAGCACACGAGTGGGGTGGCTGGAACACAGTGGATGCCTTTGGAACCTTGAGCCACAGGCTGAAGTTTGAACTTAATCCTGCAGGTGGTGGTGAAGAGCCAGATACGAGTTTTAAATAGGAGCGGTTTGACCAGGTTTATGTTTTAGGAAGGTTGCTATTGCAGTGCTCTGGAGGGTGGGTTAGAACAGGAAAACTGGTTTACTGGCTTCCAGCATGGTCCCGTTGACAGGATAAGCTGAGGATGGCTTGCAGGGAAATCAGTGAAAAAAGGAAGGAGAATTTGAAATGTTCAGGGAACAGAATCAGTAAGAACCTCAATTGGTCCCTCATCACTTGTGGGTGAAAAGACCGGTAAGTGAGTTTTGTTCAGTCCCTCATTACTTTCATTAGGCAAACCCTGACTCTCCGCCCCTTCAGGTGTTTGCTGGCAGACCCTCCTTTCTCCTTTACTGACCTCACAGAAACATTTAGGCAAAGAATTTTGTTTCTCAAACTACACTTATTTCATTTTGCATTATTTTTCATTTGGAGTTTAGTCTGCAAAAGAGATCCAGTGTGCCCCTAACTGAAGAGTTCAGTAATTAATGGGTATTAGAAGACACTTCAATAGAGCAAATGAAAGGAACCCATGAATTCTAAATTGACTTTCCTGTCATGCAGAGGATTAGACCTGTGTTCAATCTGGCGGACTCTGCCACATGTGCCTTTTGAGCCCTTGAAATACGGCTAGTGGGATTGGAACTGTAAGATATTTTTCAGTTTCGCTGAAACTTTATTGTTGTGATAGGACCAAATTTCCCTTTATCTGACACATTGTGTAAGATGTGAAACCGGTGTATTGCTTGTGTTACACATAGACACATCACCAGTTGATGTCAAAGAACTGATACCATCCTAACAATATTTTACTAACTGAAGGAACTTTAGAATATGTTTGAGTACTTCCTGCCAGCAGCATGAGTTACTGTACCTATGGAAATCACTAGTGATTGAGATGCCTTTTTTCGTTTTAATATAAATTATTTCTCTGGTTTAAAAAATAAGTGTGGACAAATTATTAAACTTAAAACCAATGCTGATGCAGAACTGAGCTAGTCCCACAACTGGAACAATGAAGACTAGAAGGGATATCATGAATTTCATGGCGAATGACAATGGCAATTTGTTGCACCAGAGGAAAAGGAAAACCAGTGTAAAAAAATTAAAGGTAGTAAAGTGAGCAACAGTAGGGTACATTTTCTTGAAATGCTTAATTGAATTTAATGTTTCCTGCTAACAGTCAAAAAAAGAATAATAGATGAAATTAATCACTTGAAATAAGAATTAGAAGTCCAGCAGATTTTTTAAAAACTCTTTTATAACAGGATATGAGCTTGTAGATTTGACCAGCTATAAAAAGGGCTTGTATTCTTCCACAGGAAAAAACATTTTAGTGGAGATATGGTATGAAAAATATATTTATATTATGGAAATTTTGTTAGAAAATGAAGACACAAAGTATTTTACAAGAATGAAGTATTTTCAGTTTATCTAGAGACTATAAGACCTAGTTACCTAGAGACTATAAGACCTTCTTAATATTCTTAAAGATTGTTTAAAGTTTAAACATTGAAGAACTTACTAGCTTTACGTGAGTTGTGTAATACAAAAGACACCAACAGTTAATACTTAGTGTATGCATTTTCTTAAAGGACTTCCAATTTACAAAGAAATGTGAACTCTTGGCCTAAACTCAGACTTACAACATAGATATTTTTGTGTTTTTTACATCCGCCAAAGAATTTCTTCCAGGTATGAAGAAAGATCATATCTGTTACAGATAATGCTGTAGCTGTGTTAGGTCAGAAATCTGGATTTGTTGGAATTTTAGTGATTTCCTTTATTATTTTGTTACACCTTATGCTTATTGAAGATAGTTGCACTTAATTTCCTGGAACAGACTGAAAAATGTCATAGTTGTTAAAATTAAGTAAATAAAATGTCAAATCAAGTTTGTGAAGACTATTCAGAGGGATAGAAAGCTAAAATTCAATGATCTTGTCTTCTAATGCTCGTTGGTTGAATTATGAAAGGAACTTTAACAATGGTTTACTGTTCATTTAATACCAGTTTAAGATTATCTTGCAACAAAAGAAATGCTTGTTATAAATAGTAATCAAAAGCAAACCATGTCTATATGATACACATTTCTCACATTTCGTGTCAGTCTGCATATGAGTGAACCAAAATTGAAGCTCCAAGGAGAAGAAAGACGATTTGTGACTTTCACAGGCAGGTACAAGAATTTATGTTGAACCTCATGATACAAACCAAGAATGCCGATTTTTGTATATATTCTAACAAATTTTAACTGTCATCGCATTTTGTAAATTGGCTGCTAAAACTAGAATTAAAATTTGAGGGACACTTTGCTGATACCTTGGTTTAAGTTTAGAGTTGTTTTTCAAATTATGCAAATTTGAATCTGATGTTACTCTATAAGCGGACATAAGAATTAATGAGAACTGGAATGAAAATGTTCTTAACTTGGAGAGAAGTTGATAAGCTTTTGCTACAAAGTTAAATAGATTATAAAAGAATAAACCAGTTTTGATGTGGTTTCAAAAAAGTTTAATGACTTTTGATGATTCACTTGTGAGAAAAGTGTTATTTGGGATAATTTGGATATATGAATCTACTTTCTCAGTTTTATGTAATTGTTAAAATAATTAAAATGTTACACTAGAAAATATTAATGCAAAAAGTAGTAAAGGAGGAATAGACAGAAGCATGAGACTGAAAAAAATGTCAGATGGCAGGCATAAATCCAATAATATCAAATGTGAATAGATCAAACAGGGTCAGACTGGATGAAAATAATGGAACCATGTGCTAACTGCAGGAGATGTACTTTAGATTCAAAGACACAAACAGGTTGAAATAAAAGGTTGGAAGAAGGTATGCAAACAAGAAAGTTGGTGTGGCTATCCAAATAAGACAAAGTAGACTTGAAAACAAACAAAATTACTAGAGATAGAGAAACTTTTTGTAATCATGAGCAATGCTAAATGATAAACCAGTCTACATGAAGCAAAACTAACAGAATGAAAGGGATAGACGATCAACATTAATAGTTGTCCAATACCATATTCCCAATGGATAGGAAAACTAGGCAGAAGATCAAGGAAATACAATACTTGAAACATTATAAACCAAGTAGACTAAACATATGTATAGAACATTCTACCTACCCATACCAGAATACATATTCTCAAGTGCTCAGGGAACATCCTCCAGTAGATAATAGGCTATGCCATGAAACAAGAAGTTTAAAGAATTGAAATTGTACCAGGTATATTCCCTGATCATCATGAAGGGAAGCTAGAAAGAAAGTTGGGAAATTTGGAAATATGTGGTAAACTACACTTCTAAATACCAGTGGGCCAAAGGGAAAAAAAAAAATTAGAGAAATTAGAAAATACATGGAAATAAATGAAAAGACATAACACACCAAAACTTCTGTGATGCAGTGAAAGCAGTACTTAAAGGGAAATTGGCAGCTGTAAATACCTACATTTTAAAAGATCTCGGGACGCCTGGGTGGCTCGGTTGGACGACTGCCTTCAGCTCAGGTCATGATCCCGGAGTCCCAGGATCGAGTCCCGCATTGGGCTCCCAGCTCCATGGGGAGTCTGCTTCTCCCTTTGACCTTCTCCTTGCTCATGCTCTCTCTCACTGTCTCTCAAATTAATAAATAAAATCTTAAAAAAAAAAAAGTCTCTTAAAAAAAAATAAAAAAAAAATAAAAGATCTCAATAGGGGCGCCTGGGTGGCTCAGTGGGTTAGGCCGCTGCCTTCGGCTCGGGTCATGATCCCAGGTCCTGGGTTCGAGCCCCACATCAGGCTTTCTGCTCAGCGGGGAGCCTGCTTCCTCCTCTCTCTCTGCCTGCCTCTCTGCTTACTTGTGATTTCTCTCTGTCAAATAAATAAATAAAATCTTAAAAAAAAAAAAGGTTTAAAAGATCTCAATAACCTAATCTTCCACTTCAAAATGCTGGAAAACAAAAGAGCAAGGTAAACCCAAAGCAAGCAGAAGGGACATACATAATAAGGACTGGAGCAGAAAATAATGAATAGAGAATAGGAAACTAGTAGGGAAATCAACAGATACAAAAGCTGATTCTTTGGAAAGATAAGCAAAATTGATGAGCCTTATACTGAGCAGGAAGAAAAATTACTAAAATCAAGAATAAACGGGAGGACATTACTACTAACCTTACAGAATAGAATGGCTTATTACGGAGTACTATGGACAATTGCTGTCTAATGACTGAGATTATGTGGATGAAACAGACTAATTACCAAAACTGACAAGAAGAAACAGAAAACCTGAATAAATATATAACAAGAAATTGAATTAAAAACAAAAGCTATATAGAAAGAAAAGCCCAGGCCCAGATGGTTTCACTGGCAACTTCCCCTGGGTACTTAAGAATAAATAATTCTTCACAATCCCTTCCAAAAATTAGAAGGAACACTTAGCTCATTCTGGAGGCCAGTGTTACTCTCATATCAAAGCCAAAGATGTCACATGGGAAAAAAACTACACACTAATGCTGCTTATGAATACAGCTAGGAAAATCTTCAGTAAAACACCAGAAAACTGAATCCAGCAACATGTAAAAAATAATCATACACCATGACCAAGTGGGATTTATCTAAAAACGAGGTTCCTTAATATCCCCACTTAATGTAATACACTCCGTCGATAGTATGAAGGGCAATACCACAGGATCACATCATTAGACACAGAAAACATATTGACAAAATTCCATAACCTCTCGTTTAAAAAGGAATGGAAGAGAACTTCCTCAGCCTGATAAAGGGTGAGGAACCCACAACTGGCATCCTTCTTAATGGTGAAAGAGAGTGAAGGCTCATCCTCCAATAAGATCAGAAAAAAACAAGATGTTCACCCATCACTCCTCTTCAGCACTGTACCAAAGTTCTAGCCAGGGAAATAAGGCTTGAAAATGAAATAAAAAATAATAAGATCAGAGAGGAAGACGTAAAAGTATATTTGCAGATGACATGATCTTGTACCTAGAAAACCCCAAGTATTCCACACACCAAAAACCTATTAGAACTGATAAATGAATTCAGGAAGTTTATTAGAACAAGATCAACATACAAAAGCCATATTTTTATTCACTAGCAAAGAACAAATCAAAAATCAAAGCAATTGCACTACTATAATAATAAAGAGTAAGAGCCTTAAGGAATTTAATGAAAGAAATGAAGACTTGTACACAAAATTACAAAACTTGAAAGAAGACCTAAATAAGCATTAAGACTTTTCATGTTCATGGACTGAAACACCTAATACCATTAAGATGGTGATACTCCCCAAATCGATCTGTAGATTCAACTGTAGTCCTATCATAGTTCCAGCTGGCTTTTTGTTTGTTGCAGAAATTGACAAGCTGATCTTAAAATTCATGGAAATCCAAGGGACTCCAAAGAGCCAAACAATATTAAAAAAGAACAGAGTTGGAAGACTCAAATTTCCTGAGTTCAAAATGTATTACAAAGCTTCAGTAATTAAGAAGTGCGGTATCGGCCTAAGGATAACATATTTTGATCAATGGAATTGAAAGAACAGAAATAAACCCTTACATTTATGGTCTATTGATTTGAGACAAAGGTAACAAAGACACCTTATTAGGAGAAGGAATAGTATCTTCGACAAATGGGGCTGGACAACTGATTCTCCACAAACAAAAGAATGAAGCTGGACTCAGTCTCACACTATGTAAAATAAGTAAAAGGAATAAAAAAAAAAAAAAACCTAACTGTAAGAGCTAAAACTAAAATCCCTTAGGAAAAAACATCAGTATAAATCTTCATGACCTTGGGTTGAGTAATAGTTTCTTAGATAAGACGTCTTAAAGTGCAAGCAACCAAATGGAGGAAAATAGACAGATTTCATCAGAATTAAGAACTTTCATGCTTCAAAGGAAAAGAAAGTGGAACAGCTGTCCACAGAATGGAAGAAAATATTTGTAAACCATGTATCTGTTAAGTCTAGTCTCCAGAATATATAAAGAACAATTACAACTCAACAATGAAAAAGCAGCCCAATTTAAGAATGCGTAAAGAATTTGAATAGACATTCTCCAAAGAAGACCTGAGTTTCTCTTTGGAGTGATAAAAATATTATAAAATTGGATAGTAGTCATGGTTGCACACTATGGTAGATACTTTTTTTTAAAAGCTATTTTAAAAAACTTATTAAAAAAGCAAATTATATGAATTACTTTAAAAGGGTAAATTTTACAGTATATAAATGATCTTAAAAAACATAAATGAAAGAATTTTTTATGATTTCTTCTGGGACTTGAATTATTTGAGATTCACTCACGTTAGTGCATGTAGTTGTAAGCTGCATTGTAATATTGCATTTTGTATGAATATTCCAAATATACCCTTCCCTGCAAGTATCTTTGAGTTGTTTCTAGTTTTCTCTCTCCTTCCCCGAACACTTACAAACCATTCTGCTCTGAACATTCTGGTAGGTGCCACTGTAAGCTGAGCTTCTCTGGAGTATAATCTTAAGGGTTGGAATTGCTAGGTGTTGGGGCAGGCGTGTGTTTGACTGTATTAGATATGCTTACTCCTGTCCGAAGTGTTTCTGCATGGGGTGCCTGGGTGGCTCAGTTTTAAGTGTCCGCCTTTGGCTCAGGTCGAGCCCCACATCAGGCTTTCCGCTCAGGGGGGAGCCTGCTTCTCCCTCTCCCACTCCCCCTGCTTGTTGTGCTCTCTTGCTGTCTCTGTCTCTGTCAAATAAATAAATAAAAACCTTTTTAAAAAGTGGGGGGGGGGGTGGTTCTGCTTACTCTCCCACCAGAGGTTGATAAGATTTTGCCATTCTTCCCCAACTTCGCCAATGCTTGTTTTTGTCTGACTTAGTTTTTGGCAATCTGATGGGTATAATGGTAACCCATTGTGATTTCTGTTTATAGTTCCCTTATTAGTAACAGACGTTTTTTTGTTTTGTTTTGTTTTGTTTTGTTTTGCTATTTCGAGATTCTCTTATGATTTTATGTCTGTTGAGGATTTTGTCCTTTTCTGGTAAATTCGTGTTTTTTTATGCACTCAGGGTGCTTAACCCTTTAACCCTGTATCTTTCCTCAGTTGTCTTTTAATTTTTACATGTTTTAAGTTTTGTACTTTGAAATAGTTTTTAGTTTTCAAAATAATTTTTTAAATTTTATTTATTTATTTGACACACAGAAAGAGAGAGCACAAGTAGGCAGAGAGAGAGGGGGAAGCAGGCTCCCCGCTGAGCAGAGAGCCCGATGCGGGGCTCGATTCCAGGACCCTGGGATCATGACCTGAGCTGAAGGCAGAGGCTTTAACCCACTGAGCCACCCAGGTGCCCCCAAAATAATTTGTTAAAGATTTATTTATTTGGCAGAGAGAGAGAGAGAGAGAGCACAAGCAGGGGGAGTGGCAGGCAGAGGGAGAGGGAGAAGCAGACTCCCCTCTGAGCCAGAAGCCCAATGCAGGGCTCAATCCCAGGACTCTGAGATCAAGACCTGAGCCGAAGGCAAACGCTTAACCATCTGAGCCACCCAGGTACCCCAGTTTTCAGAATAATGAATTGATTTTCTTGTGTCCTCCAAAGGTTACCAAACAGTCTATTTTTTCCTCCTATATCAAAAACATGGATATGAGCAAATCTGATGCCCGTCATCCATTCCACTTACTACCATTACTGATGTTCAAATTACCCCATCCTCGGCCAGTGACTTATTCATGCTGGTCCCTGTGTCTTTTTAGCACAATCCTGATAGTCTTTAGCAGCTTCTATTCTGTTACAAAAAGATGTTCCAGGTTCATCTTTTACATTTCATGCTCCATATCTGGAACCAGCCATTTCTCCAAAGACTCCTGGTTCCTTCAGTGAGAAATGGTATCTGGAGGCCACTGCTCTGGGATTGATCAGTTTCTGGAAACTTTCAGGGGACAGAGATAGATTTTTCCTCCCCTTGCAGATAAAATATACCAGGCAATTATAGTTGTACTTTCTGTTGGAATTTTGTAAATGACTATTTTCATGTTATTTGGAATGCCTTTTTTTTTTTTTTTAACTAATCTCCACATACACTGTGGGATTTGAACTCATGACCCTGAGATCAAGACTTGTATGCTTTTCCAATGGAGCCAGCCAGGTGCCCTGAAAGAGTTAGTCCTTTGGGGATTCTACCACCACAGGAAACAAAGTCATAGTTCGTTTCTCATTTTTGTTTAAGATTTTATTTATTTATTTGATGCAGATAGAGAGAGAGAGACAGCGAGAGAAGGAAAACAAGCCAAGGGAGAGGGAGAAGCAGACTCCTCGCTGAGCAGGGAGCCTGATGCGGGGCTCGATCCCAGGTCTCTGGGATCATAACCTGAGCCGAAGGCAGATGCTTAATGACAGCCAGCCAGGCGCTCCTGTTTTCTTTTTATTAACTCAATTTTTAGACTTTTTTTTTTTTTTAACTATTCAGTCTTTTGGGATGATGTTAAATATCTACGTAGTTATCAAGTCAAATGGGCAAAATAAGATATTTAAGGAAATCTAGCTTTAAAACATATTCCCTCTTTCTGGGGGATTATGGTTGGTTTCTTCCATTCCTGCAGGAATCTACGGGAGGGAGTTAGCCTCAGGGCTTAAGATGTTACCCTCAGTCTCCTTCTTTTACTAAGTGCTGTGATTTCCCCTCCGGTGTTTGCCTGGGAAGGCTCCAGAGGTAGAAGGCTGCATGCAGGGCCATCTCAGACAGGGTCATTGGCTGAGCCCCCAGGCCCACTGTCTGTTGGAAGCAAGCTCCTGTAGTCTTGGCGTTCTTCCAGAGATCCCCTTGAACATTCGAGTCCAGGGCATTAACTGAGGAACCTATGTCATGTCGGGAGAAAAGGGCCTGTGGTCGTTTCAGGTCAGGTCATGACCCCACTGCCTTCTCCACCAGAGATGAGCAGTGATCTGTCTTGTTAGGGTTCATTTTTGCCCAGACCCGAGCCTGACGCAAAGATTCAGAACCCTTGGGGACTCGGGGGAAGTGGTGTTGATGAGAGACTTAATCTGCATCCTGGGAAGCCACCTGTTCTAGGTTGAGTTGGAACTTGTCAAAATGCACCCTCCCCCATTTAGATCCCTGAATGTCCTTGTCCAAGTAGGAACAGAAAAGAGCCAGACCCATGTCTTCATAGAGTAACAGCTAGAAAAGGAGTCGGATTGTCTGTGGTGGTTTGGTTGGTTGATAGTCAAGCTGGGGAGAACCCTTCCCAGGAAACGTGACTTGTCATTTATCACTAAAAAAGGAGTCTACCGGAAAGTTTCTCCAGAGATGGATGTCAGTATCCAGCTCGGGGTCCCTTCCCATCAACCCTGAGGATCAGTCCAGAAATGCTGCTGGTAGAACAGAAGCAATCAAAGTCACTAATTATTTCAATGAAACTATCAGAAATCACAGGGAAAACCAGATGCAAGCCAGGCTTTTCCTGCAGCCTTCAGTCGTGCCTCATTCCAGGGAAGAAATCAAAGTAGAGGGAAGAAAACAAAACTTCCAAATTTTAGCCACAGAGAGGGTTAGGCAGAGCCTAACGGGTGGAAAAAAAAAATCCCAGTTTTAACTAATTTATGCTTGCCTGATGCCCAGCAGCTTTAATTACTGGCTCTGGGTCACCTGCTGAATGTCAGTAGGGTCCCTCACACACATGCACACACCCACACATAATCTGGACACAGTGCTCCTCCTGCGGGGTGGGACCCATCCTCCCGCTGGCCCCTTCTTTCTTCAGCACCATTGCTTTCAGCAGGGGGAGGAATGAGGAATGGGGATTGGTATCACGGCAAGAACAGATCAGACCCAAAGCTGCTGTTATTGTGTTTACTGAGAGAGTAGGGGAAGGGCTTGGATGGTCAGGGCTGAGCAGTAGGTCCCCAGCCTGTCGACGGCAGCATCTCTGCCCCACACTGGGATACACCGGCCTTGGCTCAACCAAAGTATGTCAGGGCCCCCTGCAAAGAGAAGCAAGGTTTCTGCTCTCCTCCAGCCCACCACCACAGAGCACCCAAGGGAACAGGGCAGAGTTCCTGGAGGGGTCCCCCCTTACCTCCAGGGGCCTTCTGCAGCCCGCCTGTCTTTCACATAGGGTCAACCCGGTTCCCACCCAAGGCCATCCTGCTTTTCCTGAGGGTGGGCCATGAGGTTTCCCTGACACAGGGCCCAGACACCTTGTTAGCCTTTTAGGGAGTGGGTGTTTCCATTCTATGGAAGGCTGGGGAGGGCCGCCCTCGCAGGGAGCGCCCAGGGTGTCCCACGTTACCAGCAGAGTCTTCATGGCCCCCATGGCCTCCACGGCCTCAGGGCCCAGCTCGGCCACACACTTCCTGGAACCCTCCACAAGATGTTCCACCGGGATCCCCAGCATGGTCAGCATAAACTTCAGGGGGTTGAAGCTTCCGAGAAAGGGTTGGACCTTGGCTCCTACCCCAGCCACAGCCTCTGTACCAGCCTCTGCAGCGCTCAAAGCAGAGGCCACAGGCTTGGCCATTGAGTTCCCAAAGAAAGCGGCAGCTGCAAACACAAGCAGAGAAGATCCCCCTGCCCCATCTGAACTAGTGCTCCATGGAGACCTGCCAAGGGCCTGGCTGCCCCCAGGAGGTGCCTCCCTCCTGAGGCAGGGAGTCCCAGCTGGCTGGGAGAGGCAGCCATGTAAAGAGAATCGTGGTCCAGCAAGCAGGGGGCTGGACAGAGGCGCCTACAGGGTGGCCCCAGGGTGGGGAGGGAGAAGAGGAAAGCTCTGAGTGGGGGCCCCTCAGAAGAGGGGACACCTGGGCTATGCCTTGAAGGATGAGGCAGACAATTCCAGACCAGGGCCAGTGCGTCCGAGCTCACCCTGGTGTTGGTGGAAAGGAGAAACCAGCGCCAGCCAGTGGGGGCATAAGAGGAAGCCTGAGGGCCCCGGGCAGGGCAGGCCCCAGAGGGTCTTGAAGACCCCAGGAAGGAGCAGGACTTGCTCCCCAGAGGGACAGGGAGTGCTGGGAGGCAGAGGAGTGGCCTGGGACCCAAGGCAGGGACTACAGGATCAGGATGGGCTACCTTCGGGACCAGGGGACCAGCAGAGACCCCGCCGGGCCCCTGTGGTGAGGAGCTGGGGACTGAGGCTTGCCGGCACTCACCGGGCTGGCTGAGCAGAGCCACACAGAGCACCAGGAAGGCAGCAGTGAGCTTCATGGCGGACCTGCTCTCAGGAACAGAGATGGGCCCTGCTGTGGGCTTCATATACCCCGTGCTCTCCCCTCCCCTGGGCTGGGGCCTCCCCCCGACATGCTCCTGAGAAATGTGCTATTTGCTCAGCCAACAGAGCCCCGGCCAACTTCCTGCTTGGGCTGGTGGGCCCTGGGAAGCCCGTGCCCCCCTGCCCTGCCTGGGTCTCAGGGACTTCCTGTTGGCAGGGCCCCCTGGGCTGAGGGCTGTTCTCCCCAGCCAGAGCAGGAACGCAGGCTATGCTTTGTGGGCAAGAGGCCCATCCAGGCCTCTGCCTTTGCAGAGAGCTTTCTGTTCTGAGTCCATCTGGCTCTCCAGCCGTGCTGTGGGCCCCGGTGAGGAAGGGGCAGAGGGGACAGATGTGTGACCCCAGTCCTGCCCCCCACTGCCAGACCATGGAAATGTCATGCAGTGGGGGCCATCCTGGCTCCCCTGGTCCTGGAGAGGCAGAGAAGAAACTCCAGGTAGCGAACCTCTCCCTGCCCCCAGGTTAGGCCTTATTCCTGGTCCCCTCCCTGGTGGGGCCACCGGTAGCTACCAGTGAGAACAGAGGACCCGGGACATGTTCCCATCTTTGCAGTCAGTCTCCACGCCAAACGTTTCTTTAAAAGTCCTCACACATTTGTCACTACAGAATATGACAGTGGAGGATAAGAAAACATATTTAGTCCTGTAACATTCAGGCTCATCAGTGGGGAGCCCCCCACTTTGGTTATGCGGGGGTCTTGACCTTGGCAGCCCATCCCTGAGTCCCTCCAGGCTCTGACTCACATCTGCAGATGTTGTCCACCACCGCCCCCACCGCCTTCCTGCAGACAGCATGGGGCTCAGTAGTAGCCGTGCTCAACGTGTGAACATTCGTGTGACCTTCTCACAATTCTCCCTTGACTGTTTTGGGGACAGGAGGTGGGGTGGGTGGGGGCTTTTGCATTATAAATGTATGTTTTGTTGATCACTGTGGAAATAATTTCAATGGGGAAGTACATTTTCAACGTGTAAAACTTTACCTTTGAGCGATTTCTTTCCGAAGGGATGCTGGGACGGGACCTCACCAGAGCGCCGGGCCGGGATATAGGGACAGCTGGGTGGGAAAGGCCTCTCGCCTTGGGGCCATGGCCATGGTGTCCCAAGCCTTGTCCTCTCCGGGTCCTCCCACCAGTCTGGGTGACCCGTCCTCCGCCCACAGACAGACGATGCTGGAGCTAGGTGGGGGGAGGTCAGAACAGTTGGTTTCTCTGTGATGTCATGCACTTGGGTGAGGACACGTTCTTTGAGGAGAAGTTGAGGCCACTGATGCTTGTGCGTGTGTGACGGGTAAGGGGGTGGGCAGTGCTGCTGCAATGTTCTCAGAGGCCTCTTGCTCCTTTGAGACCTGGACACTGTGGATCTCAAAAGAGCAGGCCCGGCTCCTTCTGGTTTGGGGTTGGGAGGAAGCTTGCAGGGTCCCAGGGTCTCCCAACGGCTCAGATACAGCCACAGCCAAAGGACCCCCGACCCACTCGAGGCTCGGGAGTGGGTGTGGGGAATCACAGCTGGGAGAGCCACGAGGAGAGATGGAGGAGGGCGGAAGTCAAAGCTGCGCTCTCCTTGGGGACTTGAGTCATGACTTTCAAGTAACATTTGGTTGTGGGCAAGGTGGAGGGGGCTGCTCTCTTGTTGGTTGAATTCTGCATGTGATGGCACCATTGGCTTCACCCGGACCCTGCCCGTGGCTGCTGGTGGCTGGATCCCAGCCCTGTCTGCAGAGCCCGAACAACACAAGAGAGCCTAGTTCTGGGCCAGAATGGGGACAGGGCAGGATGCTGGGGGAGTGGTCCTCAGAGCCGACTTCCTGACAGACCCATTTCACCCTTCCCAGGGCTGTGTCTGGCAACAGCCCTCAGAAGCAGGGAAGTCATGTGCCTGTCACTGAGAGGAGGTCCGGACACCCTCCGCGCCCGGTCACCCACACCTTTAGCTGTTACGGTGCGTTTACAGAAGAAAGAAAGGGATGGACCACATTTCCTGTAGGGGTGGGAGCTCTAGGCCTCTGCTGGCCCCCAGCCCACCGCTGTACCCAGCGACAGTGACTCCTGTCATCTGGTCCACGCTGTGCATGGTTGAGGGGTCCCACTCATTGTTGGGCCCATTGAGTTTCCTCCTTTGTCCGAGTGGCCGTAGGTTGGCTGGTGCTGGTTCTCTCTGCCTCTTGGTTCTCCTCTCTCACAGATACGGGCCAGGGAAGCCAAGTCCTCTGTTGTCTTGTTCTTCTCTGCCATTGCTCCCTTGGGTTCTTGGCCAAGACCCAGCTAATGGCACTGCAATCCTAACACTGCGGGACAGGGACAGGAGGCTTTTCCTCGAGCTTCACTTTCTCAGATGCACTCAATGAGGACCAGGGCCCAACCAGAGAGGATGGTTGAGAGAGCTGACCCAGGATCGCGGAGCCAGAGTACATGGGATCTGACACTTCTTGACCTTCCTTGCCAGAGCCAAGCCACAGTCACTGTGTACCCAGCTGGGCTCTCATCTTTGCTTCTGGTGCCCGGGGCAAGTGCCCCCACAAATATTCATTACATCTGAGATAAGAGGGTCCATAAAAGTAATTCATGAGGTCACACTGAACATTTTTTTCCCGTAAATTTTTTTTTCTGATGTCAAACACGACTCCTTCATACTTTTATTTGCTAAGTTTTGTCTATTGCTTTTGCTAATTCTTCCCAAATCCTCCAATAGAAGGCTTCACTAGGGTCCTCTACAGGATGTGGACATCCTGTCCTCCTGCTCTGTTCTATCAAGGGGTGGATGTCTTCTTCCATAAATTAAAAAAAAAAAAAAAAATATATATATATATATATATATATATATATATATATATATATAATTTATTTCATGACCACATTGTTGAATCCAGAGGCTGGATCCATTATTATACATATTCATTACCATTATATTACTTTTTTTTTTTAAATTAGAAAAGACACTAAAATGAAAGCCTTTTCGAGACCTTAAGTGCCACCTGGGCCCTCGACTCTGGGCCTCCTGCACCTGGCACAGAAGCCATTGGCCTTTAATGGAAGTGGCTGGAGACAGCTTAGTGCAGTGTCATGGAAACCGTAAGCCCTCTTCGTAATGTCACTGCCCAAAATGATGCAGGAAAACGTTGCCCATCTGGACTGGGGTGGGGTGTGTGGGACATCACCTGCGTCTCTGCACCCCAACCCTGTCAGTGAGGCTGCCCGTGCACCCTGGCATCGCCTGAGCGATGACCCCTCAACCACGTAGCCTGGTCTGCAGTCCCTGCGTTGTGGGGACAGGCACAGGGGCCCTGCTCCAGGCCCGGCTCCGCCCCTGACACTCACTCCAGGTTCTGGGGTGTTATCAAGTCCCACCCATGCTCACTGCCAGGGTCGGGTGTAGGGTGGCAGGGGGTTCCCCTTCCCCCACCAACACCTTCCACCATGCAGACGGGACCAGAGAAAGCTGACGGTGGGAAGAGACGAGAGTGAGGCCAGAGAAGGCAGAGGAGGCAGGCAACCTGCAGGTTCCCAGAAGCCCTGGTTTCCTGGCCACATCCTGGGGGATCTCCCTGCTCCCTCTTCCTGGAGGTCTTTACTTTTAAAGTACCCACCCCCTCCTGTGTGCCCCCCTTCTGGCCCCTTGTGGACGGAGTAAACCTGTTCCAGGCCTCCCATGAGCCTGCACAGTGGTGGGAAGCCGGCTTCAAGTGCACCCCAAGATTTCCAACCCCCGAAACGTGTCCCCACAGCTACCCAGCAAAGTGTGTGTCCCCGTGTCGCTGTTTCACCACTGAGGCCGAGGGACTGGCCTCAGTTCCCTAAATCCTAATGGTCAAGGCCAGGACTCATGCCAGCTCTCAGAGCCCCTCCTGCACCGCCCTCCTTGCCCCCAACCCCCTGTGAACCTTTAGCAGCAGGTGGGGGGGCAGCTGAGGGTCCTGAACTCCAGGGAAGCTGATGCCCCTGTAACAACTCACCACATACTTACTGGCTGAAAACAGCACACATTTATTTGCTCATAGTCTGGAGACTGCGAGTCCAGTATCTCCGGGCCAGAGTGAGGGTGCGTCGGGGCCAAGCTCCTTCCAGAGGCTCAGGGAGCCTCTCCCAGCTTCTGGCGGCTGCCCCTATTCCTTCTTCCCCTTCAGTGTGCATCTGCGTGAGTGCGTATGTGCGTGCGTGTGAAATCTCTATGCCTCCCTCTTCAACGTTACATACCACGGCTTGCATTCTTGGCACCAGTCTCCTCATCTTCCTTTCAAGACGATGAACTTGGGGCACCTGGATGGCTCAGTCCATTGGGCATCTGCCTTTGGCTCAGGTCATGATCCCAGGGTCCTGGGGTGGAGCCCCACGTCGGGCTTCTTGCTCAGTGTGTGTGTGTGGGAGGGGTCTGTTTCTCTCTCTCCCACTCCCCCTTCTCCTGGTGTCTCTTCATCTCAAATAAATAAATAAATAAATAAATAAATAAAAGCTTTAAAAAGAAGAAAAGATGATTAACACATCTGCCAACACTCCTTCCGTATGAGATAACATCCAAAGGCTCAGAATCTAGGACCTGGGTAGTCTTGGGTTCTTCTCTACGCATCACAGCCTCTGAGCTCTCTGTAGCCTCCTCCCTGGGTTAGGCCAGTTGACAGAGTCCGGAGGGGCATCAGGGCACAGCTGGCATGAGGCCAGGGTGCAGGATGGGTGGAGGCCAACAGTACCAGCCTGAGGTCCCGGCGCTGGCTGCCATAGCCCTGCCTCCTGGTGATGACATGGTCAGCCTGGATGTTGGCAGAACTTCCTCTGGGCCCAAACAGACACTGTCTTGCTCCTCTGGGGATGAGGTGCTGAAGGTGGACAAGAACTGTGGTGGCCCTGGATGGGTGAGTCAGTTGCTCACTGTCAGGCTTCAGAAGGACCAGGAAGCCCGCCGGACCCCGGGGCCAGACCCCACCCTGGCTGTGACTTCAGCAGACACCTACAGGGGACTTCTGACAGCTGTCTCCATACTGTGACCCAGGCAGCAGCCCTTCACCTCCGTCTGGGGCCACCACGCACCGTACCCTCCATCCCCGAGGTCCCGGGAGCTCCCTTAGTATCTTCCTCCCTTTGTGCTGGGTCAGCCTCTCTGTTTCTGAGCCCGGCCTGGTGACCTGGTGGATTGTGACAGATGACAGCACTTTTGTCTCTCAGGGAAGAGCATGGTCACTCTGGGCAGGTGGGCCCAGCCGTGCCTCCACACCTGTGCGTGGCTGGAGCCCTTCCCACTCCTCCAGAGGCCATGGCTGCCCTGTTTCCTCCCAGGGAGGTCCTCCTGGGCCAGGACAGCCATGCCAGCTGATAGAAGATCCCCCACTCTCCTGTCCTGCGTTGTCACCACGAGGGCAGTTGGGCCTGGCCTGGGCTCCTCTGGGGGCTGAGAGGCAACCATCCCAGTGGGGCCTTGGAGTGGCTTGAAGGCAAGTAGGCTGGGAGCGGTGTGCTGGCCTCAGCTGCCAGGACCAGAGCTGGGGTGTCATGCCCAGGGGCAGCAGCAGGAACACCACCTCACCCCGGGGTTTCTTCCTCTTCCTCATAACTTGGTCCTCCAGGCCCTGGGGTCCTGTGGCTCTGGGAATTGTCTCTCTGTGGGGCCTTTGCTTGGGTCAATATTGATCTGGATTCTTTGAGTACTTCCTTCTTTCTGCCTCTTCCCTCACCAGGGCCCCGTCCCCGCAGAGCCCTGCTGCAGGGGAGGCTGGGCAGGGTCAGCCGCCGGCCATATGACTTTGGCTGTGTGGGCTGGAGGCTTTAGTGAAAGTGACGGAAAAGCTGGCCTGCAGGGAAGTTCCGGGTCCCCGGATGGCTGTCCGCCCCAGGCCTGGGACCGAAGCACCAAGCTGCCCACCGTGACGCGGTCTGCGGGGGACCTGTTCCACGAGGTTCCCTGGGTCCCTCCACTCTGAGTGCTGTGGTGACCCCGCAGGTGGCCTGAGCCATGTCCTGTATACACGTAGGCCCTGTTTTCCTGTTTCAGCCTGGGCTCGACTGGGGTCCTAGCCTCCTGGGACCCAAGGCGCTGCCAGCTGTAGTTCCCTAAATGGAATGGTGTGGGGTGAGGGCATGCCGGCCTTTGCTCCTCAACTCGCCCTATCCCTTGGGCCCTCCTTCCTTTTGAACTGATCCTTGGCTACAAATCTTTCTCCTGCTTACGTGTCACTCCTTACGGCAGGGACTCTGGGCTGTGAATTCTGTGGGGATTGGGGCTCTGCTGTGTCCCATGGCCTAGGATAACGGGTTGTTCCCTGGTGTGGACCCCTCAGCCTGCAGGGGTGATGTCAAGATGGAATCTGGGGCACCAAGGGACACTCCAGCGTGCCCTCGGCCTGATGCCCCCTAGAGAAGGCGAGTCACGGCTGATAGGAGTGTGGGTCTGGGGCAGAGCAGGAGATGGGGTGAGGGACCCCAAGGTGGGAAAACACTGCTGGGAGCCCCCAATGGCCCCCTTGCTGGCTGGGTTCCCATTCACACCTGGAGACCTTGGTGCTCTAGGGAGTGAGGTCCTGGGACCCTTGGGACAGTGAGTGTGGCCCTGGGTGTCCAGCCTAGGTAGGATCCAAGGAGCCTGGAAGTGTGAGTGCAGCCCTACCTGGACCCATGTGTGATCATGCATTGTGCCAGCAGCCGACAGATGGCTGACACCTGGCTTGAGGTATCCAGGGAGAGAGGCTACCTCCAACCAAAGAAATTGTCACGTTAAAACGTCCAAACCTACAGGCGGTATGTGTCTTTTCTGTGTTCACAGATTTATTATAGAAGTAAAAGCAACAACAAACCCGTCATTATCAGCTGCTTTGTGGGGAGGGGCTCTTCCCACTAGAGTTGAAAATGAGGCCAGGACAGTGGGCCTCACAGCCCAAGGAGGGGTTGGGCACCCAGAAGGTCCCCAGCCTGGGAGGGGCCTGGACAAGGATGGCCTCTGGCTCCAGACCCTTGCTAGGCTCCATCCTATCTGCTCCCCCCGGTGTGGTGTCCACTGGGTGCAGCCCAAATCCAGGTCTAGGGGTCTCCTTTGCTCTCCCTGCCCTGAACCCGAGGCTCTGGCCAGGTCACATCCACAGGGCCAGCGTCCTGTCCCCATCTGCAGCTGCCTCTATGCCAGGCACTCCCGTGTGCAGGGAAATCACACGAACATGGCAGAGTTTGTGGGGGGCCCTGCTGCCCTTGCCTGGCTGGTCTCCCCGGGGGAGGGGGCAGTGATTGAGGCTGGGGTTCCAGCTCAGACCTCCCTGATCTTGGAGTCCAGACACACACTTAACCAGTGAGGTGACCCGGGTGCTCCCTGCATCCCTCTGGGCCCGTCCCCTCCCCCCGGGTGTAGATGGGGGTGGTTGGTCGAGGGCACCTGCTGGGCCCAGTGAGACAGGCCCCTGGGTTCCTGTACTCAGGGCCGGAGGCAGCATTTGGCTCTAGGAGGCGGGGACAGAGCTGTGTCACTTTCCCCATCAAGTGACAAGAGAGCGGGTTTGCCTGAGGCCAGGCTGGGCGCTTCCCATCTGAGGAGCTCTGGCCTCCTGTGCTTCCCGAGTGCCCTCTGCTGGTGACCCTGGGGAACTGCAAGCCAGCTGGGGCGGGGACCCGGAGCCCCAGTCCGTCGGGGTCCCTCCTGTGGCCTGCCCAGTGGCCCGGTGGGGCTGACGATCCTGGCTGGAACCCAACCTTCACAGACAGCCAGGACTGAGCTGACAACCCATTCACTGTAACTCAAAGACTGGCATCAAATTTATTATTATCTTTTGTTAAATATTTTAGATCTTTTCAGAACACGTGGTCTACAAGGCCATGGTGGGTTTTCTTCCCAGTACATTTTTGTGCATGTAGTTAAGTGACAAGGGGAGAGGTGACGTAAACAGGTGGTATGCATGGAGGGAGGGCCCTGGGGGGCCACCCCTGCCCCTGCCTCAGGAGCCTAGCTCCTCTGGGGGAGAACGGCCTCTGGGCTTCCACCAGCTAAACCTCAGACCCAGGTCTCCTGGTCCGGTGACATCAGAGGAGGAGGGCCACTGGGGACAGCGAGGGTTACAGTCACACGTGTGTTCAATGTGTCTTAAAGGCACAGTACACAGGGGGTGGTGGGGGGTGGGGGTGTTCTGCTGGGCCAGCCCCTGCTCGCTGCACGCCGCCTGTCCTGCAAGCGTCTCGTGGTGGGGGGGCTGGGGGGGGTGATGTCCTTCTCCGTGGTGTCAACTGGAGAATGGTCTCTCCGGCCAGGTGTAGGGGTGGCAGTGGGTGCTGGAATGGGGCGGGGGGGGGGCTGGGCAGAACAGCTCCAGCCTCCAGAGGGCCCTGGGCCACTCCCCTGGGAGGGCAGAGGCTGGACATCAGACCCAGACCAGGGGGAAACACACCCTCTGGGCCAGCACCAAAGACCTTCCTCAGTGGGTCCCGTGGTATTTGCTCCTCAAAGGGCCATTCACAGCTTGGAAGGTGTTTGGGTGGCAGATCTAGGCCCCTGAGGGAAGAACCAGCCATTTCTCACACTGGGCCACTTGGGACCATCCGTGGATTCTTCCCGTTTTGGGCCAGGAAGGTGAGGCCACAGCAGCCTGGGCTATGTCGGCACCTGACTGGGGGTCAGAGGAAGAACCGTCTAGATTCACGTAGACCTTCCCTGGGCTCCCCTCAGACTAACGTTTTGAAAAGCACATTCTTCACAGCAGCTCGGAGTCTCTAAAGTTCTAATGGAAAACCATCTGTTGGATAGTTGTCAACACCCACGGGAAGGTACACTGTGACGCTTGGCCCAGCAGAGACCACAGAGACCTCCCTGGAGGGCAAGCTGTTTGGCCGGGCTCAGGAGAGAACACCCCGCCCACCCCCCAACTTCTCGTTCATCGTTTGAGATGGAAATATGGCACCTTCTCTCAGCCTTGGAGAACCAAGAAAGCCATTCCCACGGGTATGAGTGGAGTGGACAGTGGGGCAGGACCTGGGGTCTGCAGCTCAAGTCTGGTTCCACGTCCGTCACTGTGACTCTCAGACCCTCAGAGTCCTTCTCAGAAAATGGGGATCAAGCCCCCACCCACCATGTTGGGAGGAGGCAATCAGGACTGGCCCCATGGGTATGGGGCTGAACGGAATCTGAATCTTGAGGGAAGAAAGTCCCAGGGGATCCGCAGGGTGGCCTAGGGAGGCAGGTGCAGTGATGGAGTCTGGGGGAGCCCTGGAGCCTGGGTCTTGCCCTTCCTAACTAGGGAGGAGGAATCATCTCCTATCCAAGCTGAGGAAGAGGAGTTCCTAGCCCTCTGGTCGCCTCCGGGCACGGCCCCCACCAGCTGTCAGACCCGGGGTCTTGGGGGCCTTGCCTGGGGCAAGTAACTCAGTAACTGTCGTCTGTGAAGAAGGGCGTGCGGGCGGATGGGGGGCAGTTGCCCTCATCCTGGGGCCCCGCCAGCTCCCCGTACTCGCTGTTGTAGAACACCTGCCCTCCCCGTGCCTCCCGGTCTGGCCGCCGCCGCCGCCCTTGGGTGTCAGGGTGCGCCCTGGTCATGTCCACGTTCCGGCCCGGTCCTTTACAGCTGCTGAGACAGGGAAGGTGATGGTCAGTGAGACAAGAAGAGAAGAGGGACAGGACCCTGATTGGGGTCCGGCTGGAGTCACCAAAGACAGCACTGGAGAGCTAAGCGAGCCCAGAGCCCTCAGAGACACAGACTTGACTCACACAGAGAACAGGACTGATGGGAGTGTTGGCAAACCCTGGAGCTTTTTCCGTCCCTTGCCTGGGTGCAGGGGACAACGGGAAAGGCCCACTTCACGCCCGCAAACCTGTTTCTCTCCTTGACTCACCCATCCCTATAACGTACCGACTCCGTGGCTCAGGCCCCTGGGCATCCTCCTTGCTCTTCCCTTTCCCCAAACCCCTCATACCCAGTCCATACTTGCCTGTGCTGACTCTGGAATGTGCCGGGCTGCTCTCTGCGTGCCCTCCTGCTCCAGAGCGAGTGCCCACCTCCAACGCTCAGTGCTCCCCTGGCCCCTGTCTCTCCTCCCAGCCCTGCTTCAGAGATCCTTTCTGCCGGAGACCATCCTTCTCCCCATAGATCCCCGCTAGGGCTCTTAGGTACTCTCAGAATGAGCACTGGGCTTCCCACCCTGGGAGAACGAGCTCCTCCCCCTGCCTCTTCCCTGAAGGCCCTAGGACCCTCCCTGCTTACCTCTCACTGTCTTCAAGATTTAAAACTATATATATTTATTTATTTGAGAGGGAGAAAGAGCACTAGCAGGGAGAGAGGCAGAGGGAGAGAATCCTCAAGCAGACTCCCGGCCGAGCACAGGGCTTGATCCCAGGACACTGAGATCACAACCTGAGCCGAAACCAAGAGTCAGATGCTTACTGGACTTCGCCCTACCCTACTCCCACCAGGCGCCCCATTCTTTGAGATTTTTGAGGACCTTGCTTCCTTTCTTCTGATTTTGTTTTTTGCCATGCCTGATGTTCAGCCTGATTTTTTTTTTTCCTTAGTTAATGACTCAGCCTTTTTTTGCCTGAATTCCCAGAAGGTTTACCTTGAAAATCTAACAGTTAAATTCAGACATGCAGCCAAGTCTGCTGTCCTGGGGCACTTTCCCCAGGCCCTCTTCTGCTGTGTTGACTCAGTTCTTTTATTTGATAGGGTCCCTTGAATTATAAGTTTGAAATATTAGTTCTGTCCCGCCACCAGTATCGTTTCCCTCAGAAACTCCAAATCTCATGTCCACTCAACCGCTGCACTTGCCATCTTTCTCTCTGCTCTTCTTTACCTCTTTATTTATTTTGGTTTTCTTTTCTTTTGTCTTTTCTGGTCCATCTTCTGTGTCTTTCCCCATAAGGGAGCACTGATCATATCTGTTGATCCCTGCCCCCCCTCCACACTACCCCCCCACCCGCCACCCAGTCTTCATTTTGGAGGGGGAGATCTCTTATTTCAGTTTCTTTCCTGAATGTAACCAGCCACCACTCGACACGTTTGCACTGTTCATTTCCGTTCTGAGTGTTTGAATTTCCGACTCCTGGTGCAGCCTGTCGTTTAATTATAGATTTAATTCGCATTGGGAGTATTGTATCAGCTTTTCTCTGCTTTTTTTCTTTTCTTTCTTTCTTTCTTTTTTTTTTTTTTGAGTGTTAACATCTACTGAAAAGTTTTTAATCCATTTTATTCTATCTTTTTTATGGATAGTGTATGGATTTATTTTTATTTTTTAAAAATATTTTATATATTTGTCAGAGAGAGCATGAGCTGGGGGAGGGGCAGAGGGAGAAGCAGACTCCCCGCCAAGCAGGGAGCCTGGATGCCGGACATGATCCCAGGACCCTGGGATCCCGACCTGAGCGGAAGGAAGATGCTTAACTGACTGAGCCACCCAGGTGTCCCGTGCTTATTTTTTCGGTTTGTGATTATTCGTGCTGGGATTTCTGGGACTAGAAATATCTGGTTATCCTATGGAAGTGGCTTGGGACATGGCCGGTTTGGGAGGCTTCCTCATTTAGGCAACATTACACCCACATCTTCGGTATCACCTCGAATTCCTTCAAGGGCATCCCTCTTTGCAAAGGCTCCAGTCCTGTTATGATGTGGTATTGCCACCAAGAACCAACCAGTCGCTTTGCCCAGTAGTGCTGGGTTCCCTCTTGATGGCTGTCATGCAGCCATGCCAACCTGCCACAAGCCAAGGGCTTCCAGACCTTCCTCTTGCCTACACACTTGGAGGAGACACCCTCCCTGCAGGGTGTGCACTGGCATTCTTCGTGGCCTGGAGGTGAGGAGCCCATGGGGATGATGATCAGCGGTTTGCAGGAGACAGGAAAGGACTGGCAGAGAGACTCTCTCCTTCTCCTCCCCCACGGAGCCATACAAGGCACCTTCTGTCCTTGCACCTATTTGGAGAACGTTCCACATGCCAAGGGAATGCAGGTGCCCCTCTCAATGCTGGTCTGGATGTGTTGCCAAGGGAACTCGTGTGGAAAAAAGGGCTTCATGTCGCTGCTATTGCGAGGTACAATTTCTGTAATAAATGGTTCCCTTGGGTGTGGATGTGTTTTCTGGGTTCTTGCTTCTGGAGACTCTGCTGTGACTTTCTTCTTCCTTCAGCACTAAGCACTTGTGTCCTGTTCACAGGCCATGCAGAAGCAGTGCCTTCCCCAGACGGCTGCCCTTGGAGCCTCCCACTTGCCCTGGAGCCTCCTCCATCAGACCTCTGCCTCCTCTCTCATCTCCCTGGCTGGTCCCAAGGACCACGAAACACTCTTCTCTCTGGCTGCGGGGCCCATCATCCTCTCCCTCCGCCGTGACTCAGGTATGGCTCTGTTGGTCCCAGCGCTGAGTTTCCTACTCACCCATAAACCCAAGTCTCTCTCTCCTGCCTATGGCACAGGCATGAGCTCTGAGGGGCTGTTTTTATGAAGAGGTGTGGAGATTAGAACAAAAGTAACAACCGTCCTCTGGCTCACCCTCTTACTGAATTACATTTTTTTGGATGGGGGGTATAAAATACTGTTGGGTAAAGAAACGTTATCCAGACACTATTTCCAATAATGCAATCAGCGTTCATTTCCCAAAAATTGGTTACTAACGGAGATCACCCGATAGAATCCATAGAAACAAAAGAGGGGACCAAGATGCATGGAACAGACAGTAAATTTGGTTGGACATGTGAGCCCTCAAACCACCAGCACCCACAGTGCCACAAACACACCCTTTGTAGGCTGCTGGGAAAATCACCGCTAATGGGTTCAGCTGCAGAGATGGTAAAGACACCTGCCAGAAAAGTGTAGATTCACCACAACTGTCCTAATGCGATACAAATAAATACTTGCGGTCTCGGGGGAAAAAACTCAGTGACATCGTCATACATCGATTAAAAAATGGCAGAGGCTAGGATTTGTTCCCAAAAACCGTGTCAGACGACTCCAGAAGGGGGCTCCGAACAAAGACACAGATCAAAGGTCCCCTGCTTTACCAATGGAGCCCGCCAGGCGCCCGCCTCCCCTGTAGGTCCTGTCCTTTAAACAGCTGTGTGCAAGTCCACTAAGTAAGTAGGTAGACATTTAACTATCTCATCTACACCCTTAAAAGATGAAACATTCAGGGATTTTTGGGGAGGGCAGTTCTTGTGTTCTAATCAAACTAGGACACCAGCCAGCTCCAGGTCACATGATCTGTCTGGTTCTGGGGCAACTGGAGCGTAAATGTGGGGGGCCCTGGGGGTAGTGGTGGCGCTCCTGGCTGCAGGAGGGATGTGTAGGCACAGTGGGCATGCTGGATCTTACTCATTTCATGGAGAGGGGGCGTTTGAGCACCTGTCAGATGGAAGAGAGATGGGGGGACCAGCCCCATCTGGGTGTGCTGGGCCAGGATGCTGGTGGGAGAGGGGGCTTCTCCGGTGGACAAAGGCCTTGAGTCCCAGAGCAGCGTGCTTTGAACACCCAAAAAAGCAATAGGGAGCCATGGTAGGTTTTGGGTGAGTCAGTGATAGGCATGCCCAGGCCTGGCTTCTCCCTCCCAGCCCCTTGCAGGGAAAGAGGCTCTGGAAGCCCTACCTGAGCCCGCTTTCTTGTCTGTACCTGCTCTCCAGCTGCTCAAACTCCTCGGAGGCCAGCACCATCCCACTGTCCGTCTGGTTATCCTGCGGGGAGAGAACAAGCCTGTCTGCAGGCAGCCCCCCCAAGCCAGGACAGCGGGGCATGGACCTCCGCGGCCGGCCTGACACCTGCCCTGTGGAAACAGAGCAGAAAGCAGGTGTCCATTCCTTGCTGGAGCATGCAGGTGAGGGTCACACGCTCAGGTTGCCGGAACCTGAGCAGGAACACAAGGAGAACCAGGGAGCCTCTTGAAAGAATTTGGCAGCTTCTGGTGTAAAAAAAAAAATGGTCCTCATGGAGACACACCCCACATTTAGTGGGGCTCTGTCGCCCTTCGATGGTGTGTGACTTGGCTCCTGTCAGGGCTGGGAGACCCCAATGTATCCATCTGGCCCTGGGGGACATGAATCGGGGGCCAGCACTCGCTGACCAGGCCTGTCTGGAGAAAGGCCTGGGCGGGAAGGTTTCTGGCTGTGGACGCTCGTACCAGGCTGAATCTGTGCTTTTGCAAAATGGACCCACGGGCTCCAGCCTCCCAGTGCCCGAGAGGCCCATTTTGCTTGAGCAGATCTGAGAACAACTCTGTATTCCATGCCCCATATCCCAGCCTCCTTCTCAAAGGTCACTGTCCCCTTCTCTTGGGCCACATGGCCTGGTGGCCACCAAAGGGAAGCTAATCCAACAACAACCATCTAGAAGGAGAAGCTGTCTTTCCACTGGGTTTCTCTGCTGTGCAGCGGGGAGACCGGTAATGAGTGAGGAGGGCACGGGGATAGCAGCCGAGACCCCAGCATGCCCGATGTGCAATCTGGACTTGACATTTCAGTGCGGCACCCTTTCCTGAGCTGGGTCTGGACCTTTCCCAGCTGGGAAAGCCTGTTCTGTGCGCACACGCTTGCCTGCCCCACTTACCACGGAGGCCTTGTAGATCGTCGGGGTCATGGGAAATTCTTCGAACGTCTTCATCCTGGAGGAACCCTGCGTCTGAGTCCCTCTGGGCAGGCACCCCGGAAAGGACACACAGTTATAATATCTGTGGGGAGAAAACAGCCTGCTGAAGGAACGTGCCCCAGAAAGCCCTCCCTACCTCTCCTTCTGTCCCCTCTCCTCCCAGAAGGACCCCAGGCCTGGGCTGTGAGTATGGGGCCTAGATCTGAGTGGTGGTCTGAGTTCTTCCCCGGGCGGGCGCGGGGAGGAAACCCGCAGCCCTCCAGCACACGCCCCCCCCCCTCCGCCCCGCGTGCTGAGGTGTCTTCTCTCCTATGCAAGAGAAGAACACCTCCTGGGAAGGGCGTGGGAGGTGAGTGGAGTGCACCCAGCCTGGGTGTGGCATGGGGGTTGGTGAGATGGGGGGGACCCCTCTGTGCCAGCCGCCCCCCGCCTATGTGTGTGCATTTGTGTGCCTTGGGTGGCTGGTGGAAGAAGGGTGGTGGGCACCCGCAAGCTGGCTGTTCCTGTCCCCCAGGCCCGGCCCTGCCCCCTCCGCTGTGGCACAAGGGGAGGCGGGTCTCGGATCCCTTCTCTCGGCAACCCCAGTGGGAACACGATCAGCCTTCCTGGAGTGTAGACAGCTGTGGGCAAGAGACGTCAGGTCCCGATCTCTGGGAACACAGGCTAAGTTCTAAATCCTGAATGCGGGTGGGTGGCTGGCCTATCCTCCTCCTGGGATCCCAAATGTCAAAGGGGGAAGGGCTTTTGGGAACCAGGAGTGCCAGACGCAGGGGAGGCTGCAGGGCAGAGAGAAGGTCTGAGGGGCCTCGGAGGAAAGCAAAGTTCCAGACTACATGGCCTTGGAGGGGGGCCCCAAGGCTCGCCAGGCCCTCCAGGGAGCCCCAGAGCCCAGTATGTCCTTTAAAATCTTTAAAAATCACAGTGCTCTTTCCGTTGGGGTAGAGATCTCTCAAGACCTTATCGTTTGCTGTTCCTTGATGACTGGCGGGAATCAACTATGCTGCATCCAACCTGCTTTCTCCCTGTCCTGGTGGGGTTGGGGGGTGGGGGGCGGGGGCGCGGGATCTGGGAACCCCCGGGAGGGCAGCTGACCTGGCGGCCAGGCTGTGCCGGTGCAGGCTCGATGGGCTGTCCTCGGGGTCTGCCTCGGCCACGTGCAGGGCAGTGGTGGATGTTTGCAAGAAGCTGCCCTCCTCCAAACTCTGAGAGCCACAGGGGGCCATGCAGTCCTCCTCCTCCTGGCAGGAATGGCAGAGGCCCCGGGGGGGGGGGGGTCAGAGATCACTGTGCCCTGGTGGCGGTCCCCACCCCTGAGCTCAGGATTGCCGGGGCGGGGCGGGGGGGGGGTGGGGGGGGGCGGGGGGGTTGGGGGGGGCAGGGGGGGTGGGGTCCTGACTGAGGAAGTTCTGCGTTCCAAGGTGCTCTGGGGTGAGCTTGTCTGGCAAATTCTCCCAACAGGCGCCCCACTTACAAGCAGCAGGGTGCAGCAGGGCCCCCCCTGATCCAGGGGCCCCTCTTCTGGCTCCTCCAGTTCCCAGGGCACCAGGGCAGCCCTGAGCTGGCTTTACTCCCTGTGCCCCCAGGCACCCCAGGTGGAGGAGACAGAAGTCAAGGGTGGGAAGGGTGGGTGCGGGGGACAGGGCTACAGGAAGCAGGAGGTGGAGGAACACATCAGTCTTCTCCCAGAGACAGGGGCTCCTTGCAAACTACGCCTTGATGCAAAGACCACCCGGGGCTCCTCATGGCCAAAGATGGGCCCTGGCCAGTTGCTCGAGGGCCCTGGGGCTGTTGGCCAGAGGTTGTTGCAGCTAGACAGGGTGGGCAGAGGACTTACCTGTCGGCCCCCACCCTGCAGCAGGTCCCCCAGGATCTCCACCAGCTCTGAGAACGCAGGCCTCTCTTTGGGGTCCCCTGACCAGCAGCTTAGCATGATGGTGCGTCTGCGGGTAGAGCTGGCTGCTGGCCTGTGGTCTGAGCATGCCCGCACCCTGCACCAGCAGATCCCAGCTCCCCTGCCTAACCCCCATCCCCGCCCCCCCACATCTGCCCACCCAGTCTCTTCTGCCCCGAGGGGCAAGGTGGAGGAGAGCTGTCCGTGGACCAGTGGGTGGGTCAGGGGTGGAGTAAGACATTTCATCTGCAGGTCTCTACCCCAACCCTGAGCCTGCACCCCCTCCCCACCCCTGCCCCCGGCCTGTGTACAAGACTCCTCACCCATGGCAACCTTCCCCTCCAGCCCCCTAGGGAAACTCACATGGCAGGAGTGGCTAACTCTGGGGCTCGCATCCGTGTGCCCTCCTTTAGCCGTTGGCAGAACTCCTCATTGATCTGCACCCCTGGGTAGGGGGAGGCTCCTGAACAGGATGAGATAGGGGTGCGTGGGGAGAGGGCACTTGCTCTCAGCCCAGCAGCCCCCCTCAAACTGCTTCTCTCCTGCCCCCTATGGCAGAGGCTGGTCCTGCTGCTCTCAGCACAGGACTAGGGTGGGGTGGGGGCCCACCAAGACACTTCTGTCCCCCAATGATAGTTCTTCATTTGGTTAAAAGGGCCCCCGAGGGCAAGCCCCACAGGAGCAGGGCAATCATCTGTTCTCTCCCTTGCTCCAAGCCCTGAGTGGCTCTACAGGGACTCAGAGTGCAGGTCCTCCCCCAGGCCAGCTCACAGGGGTTGCAGGGACCTCCCCTTCCCCCCTTGTTGCACCTCCCGACGCCCCTTGCCCACAACCACCCCACCTCCAACACGCGGGGACCAGGAGTCTGGCTGTCCCCTCACCCTGACCTGCTGTCTTCCCTGGCCCGTCCGGCTACCTGAGCCCCTTCCTCAGCTGGGTGCTCCCCTCCGGGTCACACATAGCCCTATCCTCCCTGTGCACTCCAGGCCCTGGCATCTGTACTGACAGCATTCATGGTGTTGCTTTAATTTCTCCGTTTGCTCCCTGCCCAGCTCTGTCTTAGCATGGGGGTTTCCTCCTGGTCCCCAGCAGGGCCCCAGGGCCCACATGGAGCTCTCATAAGTAGGTACACCTGTGAGTGAGCATCCAGTCTCCGCCGGACGCTCCCTGGTCCTTGAAGGCAGAAGCAGCCTCGCCAGTGACAAGCTGAGGGGTGGGGGGGGGGCTCATCCAGGGAGGTGAACATCTGGGGACCGTGGTGATCCCGGCGACTGCCTGATAAACACAGGCTGGTCCCTGTCCCCTGTCCAATGCCAAAGCCCACCACCCTGCAGAGGTGGCTTCGGCGCGGGGGGGGGGGGGGTGGTGGTGTGTGTGTGGGGGCACATGCTGGAGGCAGAGGGGAGAGGTGGAGCTCTTGGACCACTTGCCATAGAAAGACCGCCTGCTGCAGGTGCAACCCCCTGCTTCACAAGCCTGGTGCTATGACCCCCGGCCTCTCCCCTCCCCCACAGCCTGCTACACACTTACCCAGGGAGAAGATCTCCCAGAGCAGCACCCCAAAGGACCATACGTCACTCTGCGTGGTGTACACCTTGTCAAAGATGCTCTCGGGGGCCATCCACTTCAGGGGCAGCCGGGCCTGGGGGAGACAGAAGGAAGCATGTCTCCATGAGGGAGGGAAGAGAGGAAGAAGGACAAACATGTTGGTAGCTCCCTCGTGCCCCCAGCCTTTCCAGAACTCTGGAGCCACACCCCAAGAAAGGCCTTGGGCCATATCTGCCTTCAGAAGACTCTCACATTCCGCCCCTTCCGTGAAGGCTTCTGCCCCATTGCTGTTCTCCTGGGTCTGTCTGGGCCCCTTTCCTCCCGTGTGCTCTTTGCGGGGGGGCACTCAGAACGCCTCCCACTCCAGACTCCAGACCCAGCCTCTGGAGGAATTGGGACCCTGCACCTCCTCACCGTTCCCACCTCAGCGGCTGACTTGGTCTGCACACAAGAAGCTGGATGTCACTCCTGACCGCTTGTCCTGGGGCTCGTGACGTGTCTTCCCCATTGCCTGTCTCTCTACCTCTTGGGCCCTCCACTTGGGAGTCCTGAGGGCCCTGGCTCCTCCTGACTGGCCTCTGCCTTCCCCACCACACCCAGCACACCCTCTCGTCCTTCCTCGAAGCCTGAAGAGGGGGCTTCTGGAAGGCGCACCTGACTCTCCTGTCCACCTGCCTCCACTCACCTGTGAGTTAGAATGAAGTGCTAGGCTAGCAGGATGACCCACCTCATCCTAGACCCATCCTGCCCATTGCCCATCTGCCAAGCCTCTTCCTTCCTCCTCCAGGGCACAAACCCCCAATTAGCTTTGCGAGCTCATTCAAGTGCCCACCTGACCATCTCCAAGCACCCTGCTCCCAGTACCCACATGCTTTTCTGTACCCACATGCCCCATGCAGGGTCTGCCTCTGATACCCAGCCTCTGTAGGGTAGGCATCCAGGGTAGGCATGCGGGGTCAGTCAGCATCCGCCTCATAGACAAAGCTCCAGCTGAAGCACCAGGGTCCTTGCTTGTCGGCTCCTGGCCCTACTCCCCCTGCCATGTGCCCTGGTGGGGCCCTTCAGGTCCCTGTAGGTGTGGGCTCTCTGACCTTCCATGGAGATGGCTCTTGGATAGGAGGTCCATGCCCCCATCCCCAGCCCTCCCTCCATGGCCTGCACTCACACTGCCCTTGCGCACGTAGTCGGGGTCTTTGTAGATGTCACGAGCCAGGCCGAAGTCACAGATCTTCACCACATCACATTCTGACAGCAAGATGTTCCGAGCAGCCAGGTCCCTGTGGATGCACTGGGGCGACGGGGGTGGTGGTGGTGTGAAGAGGTGGGGAGCACAGGTCCCTGGGGCCCACCCATGCCTGAACGCTGCTCTGTCACAGAGAGATTTCTATGCTCCCCCAGGACTCTCCATGGTGAAGCTTCATGGAACGATGGGGACGGCAGAGGAGGCCGTGGGGTGGGACAGATGCCAAAGTTCCCTCTCTGCCACTGACTAGCTAGAGATCTCAGGGAATCACTTCCACACTCTGGGCTTTGTTTCTACCTCTGCAAAGTGGGAGAAACACGTGCTGACCACGGAATCACTTGGGGGTGAGCTAGGATAGGGCTTGCCTTGATATGCTGGTGGTCTGTACCCTCTCCCCTCCGAGGGCCCTGCTGGAGCAGTCACCTTGCGGGAGGCCAGGAACTCCATCCCTCGGGCCACCTGGAAGCTGTAGCAGATGAGGTCCTCCATGGTCAGTGGGCTCAGCCACAGGTCCTGGGCTGCACAAAGGAGCAAGGGAGGCTCAGGGGAGGTCGGTGGGGGTGAGGGGGAGGCTCTTCCATGGCTCCCATCTTCTACCCTTCCCCAAAGGGAGCATTTGTTCACCGCCCCTGGCGCACCCTCCTGGTGGGGCCCCTGAAGTCCCTGGAACTGGCTAACAAGCGTGTGGACCCCCTCTCCTGCTCCTCAGCATTGGGTCTCTGCAACACCCACTAACCACGCCCAGTGCCAGGAATCTTGTTGTGTCATTGGACCTTTGCACCTGCTGCTTCCACCTGTCTGCTCCCACCCTTGTCCTGAAGACAAATCCCTAGATAGCCAGTGATGCCCAATCCAACGCCAAACGCCTCCGCGGAAACTGTCCCTGTGGTGTCCTCCCTTCCAGAGGAAAAGCCCATTGCACGCTCTCCCAGGTAAGCCCCTCCAGGAGGGCCCCAGGCCAGCTTCTCCCCCAGTCCCCTGATCACGAGGTATCCTTGTATCAGCCAGACCTCTTTGGGCGAGGGGAAACCAGGCTCTTCTTACCTTCTTGGACGGGAGGGGCCCGCCCAGCCCCACCCTTGCCCGTCAGGAGCCGGGAGAGGAGGGCCCGCTCGCTGCTTCCCGGCCTCCTCCGGTCCGCTTTGGCACCTTCCACCATGGCTCGAAAGCGCCTTCGCTGCTCAGGGGACTTCTCCTGCCAAGGCAAAAGTGGGTCTGAGGGGGGCTCCGCCACCCACAGCAGAGGCACCCCCGCCTCCCCAGCCCACCCTGGCGAACTGCGGGCTTCCGGCAGAGCTCGGGCCAGTCGCAGGGCCCCCACTTACCGAATAGGGGCTGAAGGCCTCCCGCTTGACGCGCAAGAAGTTGGAGAGATTGCCATACTTGCAGAACTCCACGATCACCATGAGGGGGCCTGGGGCAGGGCAAGAGCCAGGGGCTTGGGGACCGAGGTCAGGCGGGTGGGCTCGCACCGAAGCAACGCCCCGCCCCCGGCCCCGCCCCCACCCAGCCCAACAGGCCCCTCCCGCCGGGGAGCCGGGGGCTGCGAGCTCCGTACCATTGGGCTTGGTGCACGCTCCCAGGAGGTTGACGACGTTGAGGTGGTTACCGATGTGGATTAGGATCTTGAGCTCCGACATCAAGGCTCGATGTTCGCTAGCTGTGGCACCCTCTGGAGGGGACATGGGCGCTTCGCGTGGGGCTGGGCCCGCCGCGCGCAGCCCCCCGGTCCTTGCGCGTCCCTCCTCCCGGCCACCGACTTCGCTAAGGCGCAGCTAGAGCTCAAGCCCGTGGGGGCGTAGGGTCCCCAGTTCGTCCTGCTCGACTCTTTGAGGCTGGGGTTTCAGGTGGAATTGGGAAGAATTCCCCAGAACTGAGCCCAGGACCTCCATGAAGAACTCTGCACGAGACTGGCTCTGACCGTCAGTTTCCCCTCCCCAAACACAGCCCCGCCAGGCCACCCACAGTCGCTGCCCCCCCCCCGCCACTCCCACCGCCCCCTCCACCCGCTGACCCCCACACCTTTCAGCATTTTCACAGCCACAGTGTCGCAGCTGCTGCCCTTGTGGATTCCAAAAGCAGAGGCTTCCACTACCTTCCCGAAGGCCCCATGGCCGAGGACTCTCCCTGTGGGGGCAGGGACCCGGGTCCAGGTGAGCTGTGTAAGGGCGAGGGTGAAGAGGGACGGGCAGCAGGGGCCACCCGCGCCAACAACCAGGAAGGAAGGCCCAGGACGGGGAGGAAACTCGGGGGCCTCTCTGCCAAACAGGAAGAGCAGGGAGAGCAGGAGCGGGCAGCGAGGGAGAGGAGAAGCAGACAGGAAGGCCTGCATCCTCTCCCAGCAGGTGTGATGGGCCCGCCCTGCTCCGAGCAGCAGGAAGTGACCCCGGGGGCCTGAGAACTGGATCCTGGCTCCAGTTCTTGGGATGCACGCCCAGATGGGCAGGGCAGGCCAGGTGGGAGCCAGGCCTGACTTTCTGGCCTGGGATGGAGGGATTTCAGCACTGCAGAGGGAAAACAGTCTCTGCAGGCGGGTGGGGTGGGCTGGGTGATGGTCTCACCAAGATGCAGCCGCTCCCGGGGGAACTCCCACTGGCTGGCGTCATAGGACAGGTATTCACACTGCTCCTCCAGAGGCACCTCCCCGGGGTCCATGATGATGGACAGGTAGCCCGTCTTGATGTCTGCGTGGGCTGGCTGGGGTGGGGGGTGGGGCAACTAATTGATGGGGCCATACCACGGTCTTGGGTAAGACTTCCCCCAGGACAGATGGGACCTCCTTTGGGACTCTCTGGCAAGGAGGGGACGGACAGACTGACCACCTCTGGTCATGTAAGAGCCCAGCACGGAGGGGTCAGAAAGGCTTCCCAGGTGAGGTTTCCAGGTGAGCCAGGGCGTACAGAGACCCCACAAGGAGCGGTGGAGAGGCTCAGTTGGGGGAGGAGCACTCACCCTCCTCATGTTACAGAAGATGAGGAGGAGGAGGACCCAGAAGAAGACAGCGATGACTCCGGTGCCGACGAGGATCACGATCTCCATGCTGCCTTTATCCTCGGAGCCTGAGAGGACAGAAAGGGGCGAGCCTGTGTGTGTGTGTGCATGTGTTAGGGGCAAGAGTGTGTGCTCTGCGATGAGCTCCCCTTCTGGTGGGCACCACTTGGGGGAGGTGGCTATGAGAAGGGGCCAAGTGCAGGGGTGGGGTGGGGGGGCAGGTGGGGTGGAAGGGCTCCTGGGAGAGGCCGGACCTTCCACAGCCACGCTGGCAGAGGAGTTGACGCAGCCCTTGGCGTTGCACACGCTGCACAGGTAGCGGCCCGCGTCCTCCTCACGCACACGCTGTATGCTCAGCTTCTGGTTCGAGTCCGCCAGGTCTATTCCTGTAGGGGATGGCGTGTTGCTTGGAGTTCAGATAGGTCTGGGGCCTTGACCTGGCCAGCCTCCGCACCCTGCCCTTCGCCCGGGTCCACCACCCTACCAGACTCTTCCTCCAGCAGCCTCTCATCTTTGTACCACAAGATGCTGGGCACGTGTGCCCCGGCCACTGGGCACCGCATCTCCAGGGAGTCGCTCACGTTCACCAGCAGGTCCGTCAAGTTCTGTGTGAGGCGCGGGGCTTCCAGGGCTGGGGGTGGCGGCGGACAGGGAGCTAAGTGGAGTTGCGAAAGCAGGAGGACATCCCTCCAGGGCTGGGAGCACAGTGGGGAGGACTGTGCCAAGCTCTAGGAAGGATCGGGTTTGAGCGCAGGGTCGGGAGGGTTGTGGACCTCCACAGCGTGGGTGGGGGGTGGGTAGGACCCTCTTGCAGGTTCAGGCTCCAGGAGTGGCAACCCAGGCGAGCTCTGGGAGGGGAGAAAGTTTCCTTTCTTGGGAAGCGCCGCCAGCCCTCCCCTGCCACCTCACCCTGCACTGACAGGTACTTCTTGTGGCAGTGCTTGTCGTGGCTGCGGCGGTCCTGCACCTCGCATACGTAGTCGCCCTCGTGCTCAGGCGCCACGCTGGGGATGGTCAGGGTGAGCGTGGCGTGGCGCGCATCTGGCTCTGCCTCCTCCAGGTGGGCGGCCAGAGGCGTAGCGAAGAGGTGCACGTTCTTGCAGTCAAGCAGCAGCGGGTTCCCGTGGGCATCATGCAGTGTGGACAGGTTGAGGCGGTACCAGCGCATTTGCTCGTAGGTGTAGTTGTCGGCCTGGCAGCTCAGGCGCACCTCCTGGCCCTCCAGGGGCTCCTCCGATGGCTCGGATTTTATGCTGAAGCCATCAGGGATGTCTGGGGGTGGAGGGCAGGCGAGGGAGGAGGCGGCTCTGTGAAACTGCCCCCCTGATTTTGCTCACCTCCCTGCCTGCCGTGCGGCTCGCTCTCCGGTGCCCTACTGCCTTTGGACTCACTCTGCTCTCAACCAGAGCATGCATCGCGTGTACCTGGGCTGGGTACCCTCCTCCAAGGAGCCCTCTTCACCCCTATTCTCCCCAACACTGACCAATGGGGCCAGCTCCCTGCAGTCAGTCCCACAAACTCCTCCAGTCTCACCTTCTTCTAGCCTTCTACAGGACATGCCCCATCTCCTCCCCGGAGCCCAGACGATCAGTGGGGTTCCTGTTAGCACATTTGGTGTGGTTCTGTCCCACCCTCCCTTGCTGCTGACCACACTCCACCATTGTCCTCTCCTAAATATAATCTCATCCTTCCATTAGTTTGTGGCAATGCCTCGCTCCTGATTTCCTTTTGTCCATCTGGTCACACTCCCTGTTGGGCTCCTGTGGAGTCCTCTCCCCGCTGCCTCTGGCCGCATGTCTCATCTATGGTCCTGGGCACAGTGACTGCCCTTTAATGGGCTTCTTAGCTTTCCTGGGGTCACTAAAACATTTGAACATCGGAAGAAGCTCTGGGCCTTTTCCCCAGGAAAAGTGTACCTGTGCGTCAGCTGCTGTGTTGGAAAGGGGGTGGGTGGGAGATGGAACCACAGGGAGTGGAAGGGCACCAGTGGGGATGTACCTCCAGGGCTGGGGGCAGAGTGTGCCCCTCCATCTCACTGCACCAGCACCATGGTCCATGTGCTAATGACCTCCAAATCTATCCCTCCCTCTGAGACCAAGGAGCCTAGTGTCCCACATCTTCGGAAACTCAATGGGCCCAACCTGACCTCATGGTCCTCTCCTAGGCCTTCTCTCCAGCCTCCTGTGCCCACCGGTTCCCGACCTCCACACACCCTCCACCCCCGCCCGGTCACTCACTGGTCACGTAGAAGTAGATGAGCCGCTCATCCTGGCCCACTTTGTTGAAGACCACACACTTGTACATGGCAGACACATTGGCGTTCTGGATCACCAGCTTGCTCACCGTCTATGCAGAGCACGAGCACAGGGCTCCATTTCCTGCCTAAGCTCCTCCCACCCTGACCGTCCTTCCTTTCTGCAGGGAGGATTGGGGCTAACTGAGGCCACCAGCTGAAGAGGACCAAAGCTCAGAGACAGGACCAGGGGCAGTGAGGTTGGGCGCAGAAGGGGAAGGCCTTGCACAGCAGGGGGGCTCTCTGGAAACATCAGGGACATGGCTAGTAACAGCAGGCTTAAGCTGTGGCTGAGATCAGAGGGCAACGTCAGGCAGGCCTCTGGGTATGGACGGGCTTGGGCTGTGGCCGCGTTGAGCAGGGGACAGGCCCAGTCTAGAAATGGGACAGTCCAAGCCAGGTTTAAGATTCGGGGTTTGGAGTAAGGCTGGTCATTCACCCAAGGCACATTCACCCCAGGATGGCTCACGGCCCCTCTCTCAAGGCCCTGGGTGGTGGCCAGGAAACGGGATGGGTCCCGGGTCTCCCGAAGGATTCTGGCCTGGGGAGTAGGACTCTTGGAGGCAGGGGGGAGGAGAGAGGGCCACAGGCCCTGCCTACCACCAAACAACCCCCCCCACCCCACCCGATTCCAAGCTGGGCACTTCCTGGCCAGGCTTGGAACAGGAAGAGGCTCTGGAGGTGTGTAGGAAAACAGGAAGTGACTGTAGGAAGTGGGTGCCTTTGTTCAGTCCCCTCCCCCGCCTGGCCTCTTCTAGGCATTGCCCCCAGGCTGCGCCCAGCAGCTCCGGTTGCCTTCGGAGGGGACCTGGCTGGCCCCAGGCCTGATCCTCCCAGCCCTGGGGCCTGTGGGTAGCTGGGGCCCGGGGCCTGGCCAGTCTCCCTTCAATCTAAGCTTCCCAGTCTGGGAAGCAGCTGGAGATCCCGCCCTCTGCATCCACATGCAGGAAGGGGAGCTGAGGCCCAAGACACTGCACAAAGACCACCAACTCTCAGAGCTCTGCAGCCTGGTCGAGATGGAGACGGCCAGGAGAGGGCCCCTTCCTGCCTCCCTTCTGCTTCCCCGTCAGTGGCACGGCTGGTGCCTACCTTATTCTTCCCTTCCACAAACTCGGTCCACGTGTCCAGGCTTTCAATGGGGTTCACAGCGTCCTGCGTGGTCACCTCTCTCCAGTCCCGACACTGTGGCATGTGGTCTCTCTGCTGCCGCCGGCTGCTGGGAACAGCGTGTCGGGTGAGGGCTGCCAGACACAGCTTTCCCCAGTAGGCAGGAGCTCACACCTGTGGCTCTGCGGTTCCCCTCTGGACTCACGATGTGCCCCTTCCTGCAGAGTCCACCTAGATCTCCCAGGGGCAGCGGAGTCACCTCTCCTGTTCCAGGAAGCCCTCTCTCTCCTCCTTCCAGAGCTGCAGCCCCTTCCTGGGGTGGGTGTGACCCCTGCACTTCTCGACTCTTGTTGGGCCATGGGTCTGGGGTTCCCAGGGAGACTCTTGTCTGCCCCCAGCAGAGCAGCGCAGGACCCCAGAGTTCTGTCCGTTGGCACAGAGCATAAAGGTAGAGCATCAGAGGGAAGCCAATTTGGAAGTGTCTGGTGGTCTAGAAGAATCTCTTACGAGCCTTAGGTGCAACAGGCCGCCCTACAGAGCCTCTTCTTCTTCTGTGCTGGGCCTATGGCCCCGTCTCTGGGTGTAGCTGTCTGTCTCCTCCTTGGGTCCCGAGCATCCATCCTTGCCCAGGCTGTGCCCCTCTGCCCAGCCCACAAGGTTCTCTAGCTGAACAGCAAATGCAACCCTCCCACTCCCCCAACTCAGTGCCCTTCACTGCTCCTAATGCCCTCCAGACCTCTGGCCACCTTGGCACCCCCTCCTCTCCCATCCCCTGCTGGCCAAGCTGTCCCTGCTCGGAGCATACTCCTGGGCCTGTCTGTCCTGGTGGCACCCAGCTCAGCACAGGGGAGCACGGTCCAGCAGGCCCAGCGGTGGGGCAGGCTCTGCTGCTTACAGCTGTGACCTGAGGAAAGGCAGGTCCCCGCTCTGATCCTCCCTCCGTTGCCTCCTCTATGAGCTGTCATCGTGAGCAGGGCTCAGGAAAGCTAACTGGGCATGGGTGGTGTATCACGGGGCTCAGTACAAGCCTCATAAACTAGTTCAGGTCCACCCACTTGGAGCCCCATTCCTGTGGTCCCCCTGGATGATGCAATTATGTGTCCTGGGGGCTTTACTTTCAAGGGGGGGTTGGGTGGGGGCTGCACCATGCCCAGTGTCCAGCCCAGGCTGACTCATCCTAGGGGGAGGTGAGGTGAGTTGAGGTCAGGGATGGGCTCTTGTTGAATTGCCGTAGGTTCCAGCTTAGAGCAGGGCTCTGGGAAGGAGTCGAGGCTGGGGGTGGGGGTCTCGGCCAAGGTTGGGGATGGGGCCAGGAAGTGGGAAGGAACGGGCTGGAGCCACTCACAGGTTGCGCTGGGCGAAGGCCTTGCAGGGAGTCCACGGTCGCCAGTGCCACTGGACGCTGAGAGGAGGGGGGACCCCGTAGGCGGTGCAGGTTAGGGCCTGGCGACTGTGGCGGGAGTAGGTGCTGGGAGAGGAGGCCTCCTTCTCATGGATGTGGGGTGGCACTGGGGGCACAAGGCAGACAGCGGGTCAGCAGGCCCCTGCGTACCACCCGCCACCCCCTGGCGTCCCCTCTTCCAGCCTGCTCTTCCCTTCCCTCCCCTCCATCCCTCTTCCCCCTCTTACCGTTTACCACCAGCTCCAGGCTGATGTTGCGCCTCAGGCCGGCCGCGGAGTTCCACAGGACCAGGGTGTAGGTGCCCGCGCTGGCCTCCGTCACCTCCTTGAGTACCAGGGCATGCGGACTCTGGCGCCCGGACACTGACTTTCTGTCCTTGTACCTGGCCCAGGAAGGGAGTTCAGCAGACTGCATGGACCAGGCTCCTGCCCCATCCTGGCACGCCTTCCCTGCCAGAGCCAGGCCCCAACAAGGGCAGCGAGCGTGCTGTCAGGGGAGGCAGGAGGAGGCTGGTGCGACTCCCCATGGGCCCAGCTCCAGCAAGAGACCCCTCCTGCACCAGACTAGGTGAGGGTTGGGGCTGGGGCAGCTGGATCCAGACTGGAGAGCTATGGGGATGGGATGGTCTGCAGGCCTGCCCTGGTCTCACTGCGCCTGCAGGCTCAGGACTGGCTACCATGCCCGGTATGCCCTGTCTCTCACTGTGGCGTGTGCTGGGAAGGATTGGAGGTGCAGTCCCCCTGCAGCACAGCCCAGACCCTTACCCCATGGGGGAGGGCCCTGCCTCACTTTCTGAGCCCAGCTCTGCCCTTCCTGGAGCTTTTCAGATATGGGAACTTCTTGCTGTCCTCACACCTGGGGCCTAGGCACTCGCTGTCCCCTCCTCCTTTGGATGCCCAGTCCTCTAGACACCTGTACGGCTCCCTTTCTCCTATAGGGAGAGCAACATTAGAGCAGCGTTTCCCTACCGCCCTAGGAACCAGCTCCTGCCCTCTGCCCTGCTTCTACCTGCCTGCCCACGAGCTTCCTGGTTTCCACGCATGTGTCTGCTGACCATCTGTCTCCCCTAAGGAGTGGTGCAGAGACCGTCCCTGTACTGCCCTTCCCTACAGAGCAGTACCTGCAGGGCCTACCCATATGTAAACAAATGCAAGTGCAAATATATGGACGCCTTTCACCCCAAACCCGGGCCTGAGCTGGGGGGCGCAGCACAGCCATTCTGCAGCCCGGGCTCCACCTGGAAATGGTCCTCCCTCAGACAGGGGCCTTCCCCTGCATTCAGCCAGGGAGCCGCGGGAGAGGCACACCCTTGGTCAGAGACCAACACGGAGATGTCAGGAAGAGCCCTGACTCATCTGGGGTCCCACACAGGGCGGGGCAGAGCAGGCCTGGGGCCGTGGGGTCCGCAGGGCTCTGCTGCAGACTTCTGAGTCCACCACCTGCTGTGTCAGTGATCCCATGCCAAACCCCTACATGGCCCCGAGCCCCCAGGTTCCTCTTCTGAAGACTGGGGAAGCAAAATGAACTTTCTTGCTGGGGTCGTGAGGTTTAACTGAGCATTTAGTGTGAGCCCTGCACGCCAGCCATGAGCTTTAGCAGTGAGGACCAGCCTGGCTAGCCGTCCACTAGCTCTCCATCCATTCACTTATAACCATCACACGCTTGACTCGAAGAGAGCCCTGTGGGGCTGTGGGGGCTACTAGTCCCTGGGGCCAGTGTCTCAGTGGACAGTGACCTGGGCGAGCGCATCTTGGAGGTAGGTGTTGGTCAAGGGAGAGGAGAAAAGCCAGAGGCAGTGGGAATGGTGAGAAGGCCCCAGCTGCTTGAGCATCAGGCCCGGGTCAGGCCCCAGATGCAGCAGAGCTGGGGAGAGCAGAGCCTCCCGGAGCAGCTGAGTCCTGCTGGCCTTGGAGGGCAGGAGACAGAGTCCCAGGGGTCTCCAGGAGGCTGACATGCAAGAGAGGGTCCAGGCTGCTCCCGGCCCCCCCCAAATGCTGGTCCTGTACCAGGTACCTCCAATAGACCCCAAAGCCTGTGGCTTCAGAAGGAGGTTTTTTCCAGGCCAGGCCCGGGGCATCCTGAGGTCCTCCCAGGAGGCAAGCCAGCACAGTGAGATCCCGGCTGAGAATGTCTGGGCCTCTGCTTGCTCAGCCCTAGGCTTTTCGAAGAGGTCATCCTGCCTGGAGGGACGTACCCCAGGCTGGGAAGGGCAGGGCTCCTCCAGCCAGCGCAGCGGGGAAATGATAAGGCAGAGCCCTCACAGGGGGCTTGGAATTCGGGTAGGAAAGCCCTTTCCCATCCCCCACCTCTCTTTCCTTGTCTGCACCGTGGGGGTCAGGCTAGAGTGTGACAGCCCTGCACTGGGGCACACTGAGGGCTCTGATGACCTGAGGGTGTGTGGGGGGTGCAATGCCAACCCGAGCTCTTAGAGAGCTCTCGGGGAGCACCTAGCAAGCATGGAGCCACCACGAAGGGATCCCCCTTCACTGCCCCTTGGTACACCCCGTAGGGGAAATCTTACTGTCAGGTCACAGGCCAGAGCTGGGGCCCTAGAGCCTGCAGGCCTCCTGGAAAGTCTTGCTTCCTGCCACACAGCTCAGGCTCTGCCCAGAGCCTGATTCTACAACACTTTGTGGAACCTGTAGCATCTCCGAACTTCGGGGTAGGAGGGCCTTGGTGGTGGGGGCAGCAACGTGTTCAGAGGGGGGCCTGAGGAGCCCAAAGCCGCTGCTGCAGGCTGGGCCAAAGCTCCGGGACATCCTCCTGCTGGCAGGGCCCTCCGAGATACTCAGCAGGTACAGGGATGGGTTAGAGAAGCCCTGCAGAGCGTCCAGCACGCCCTCACACAACGCAGGTTGCACAGTTTCATAGCAAGAGAACTTTCCCTCTGGCTTAAATGCTGTATCAGGTGCACATTCCTTAGAGTGTCTTCAGGGGTCTCAGGACATGGACCCTCGTAGTGGGGGAGGCTACCCTTCCCACCCTGTGGTCTGTTCTCGTTCTGGGCCTTGCCGGGGGGGGTGTCTTGTGAGAGGGGCAGGGGCCAGGGCTGGTACCATTGGAACTCTGGCGGGGGGTACGCCGCTAGCTTCACGGGCAGCTTCACCAGCTCGTCTCCTGCCGTGGCCTCCAGGACCGGACCCTTGAGCCACTCGACGCTGATGAAGGGCTTTTCTGCCGGATGGGAGGCATCCATGTAAGGCCAGGCCTGGAGTCACTGACCTACCCCTGCCCAGGGACTCCCAGCCACGGTCCAGCAGCCCCAGGTGCCAGACAATTTGCAGACCCGGCTTGCCCTGCCCTCTGGGGGTCCAGTCATTGCCCTCCCTTCCCTCTGGCTGGACTCCGCCCTGCTCAGGAGTGCCCTGCCCTCTGACCCCCGCCCACAGTGCACAGGGACCCTTGTTCCCTGGGCCTGATGATGGACGCCCCGCCCAGCCCCAGGCGGTACCGTGTACAATGACCTCGGTGCTCTCCTGGAATCGCTGGATGCCGTTGTTGGCCTCGCAAACGTATGGGCCCAGGTCGTGCTGGCTGACGTTGTGGATGGTCAGGATGCTGGAGAGCTCTGTGTGAGTCTGCTGGGAGCGCCGCTCTGGCACCCACTTACCCCGCTCTGCCTACCCACACCCAGGGGAAGCCCAGGGTCAGAGCAGGTGGGCTCTGGAAAAAATAGCACCAAGGGCACATACCCCAACCCAGCTATGGCTCTGGAAGCCTTGGACCCGGACCCAGAATGTTCCTTGGGGTAACCCCTTTCATCTGACAGGGGGCTCCTTGGGAAGGACTGGGTCCACACCTCCTCTATTCAGAGGCCAGTGTGCACCAGGCAGGGGGGAGGTGCATGGGCAGTGAGGGGGACTCCTGCAGACAGTGTGGGCATAGGGCAGGTGTAGGCAGGGATGGGGCCTCTGGGGGTGGTTCCAGTGTGGCCCTGCAGGGGCTGTCGGCTTCACCTGCTTCCCTGGATAGTCCCAGTTGAAGGTGACGCCCGAGTTGAACTCGGCCCACACGGTGCAGTTCAGGACCAGCTTTTCTCCGACCAACAGCTCCAGCGACTTCTTGGGGAACAGCTGGATGTCATAGAGCTCATTGCCTGGTGACACAAGCACAGTGACCCCCAGGCCCCTCACGGGATGGCGGGCACACAGAGCGCAAGGCACAGGGTGCCCGCAGAGGCCAGCTGCGGCTCCGATGGCCCCATCCCTGGGATTTGGGGGACGCCCCATCATCCTCCTGCTCCGGGCAGCCCGTACCTGTGATGTGCACGAGGAAGGGGTTGGATAGGAAGTCCTGGCCACCCCAGGTGGTCTCACACTGCAGGTAGAGGGCGTCCCGCAGCAGCGGTGTGGGCACGCGCATTCCCCTGCGGTCGTCCCAGACCACCTCCTGCCCGTCGGGCTGCAGCACTGAGCTTTGCTGCTGGGACATGGTGGCTCTCAGGGCCCTTTCTCCTGGCCAGACCCAAGGCCACCTTTCCCAGGGACAGGACGGGATGGGAGAGACTGGAGCATGGGGCGGGAGTTGGGAGGAGGAGGAGGAGGGCCGTACCGATCGCAGCGTGACATTGAGGCCAGGGATGGACACCAAGCAGGGCACCCACATGGAATCCTTTCTGTTGACCAGGAACGTATCTGGCTTGTTGATGAACGGCTGCTCCACGTCTGAGGGGAAGGGGGCAGGTTGTGGGAAGGGAAGGTGGGGCTTGGGGGGTCCTCCGCTCAGGGGAGGGGCAGTCCCCAACCCTTCCCCCTACCCAGGTCTGCAGGCTGGGGTTGGGAGTTGCAGGTGCCTGGTGCCTGTGCCTCCCGGGCAGCCGCGGGGCCCTCACCTCTCACGAACACATAGGTGCTGGCAGCCGTGGTGCCCTCGATGCGGGCTTTGATGTACTTGTAGTAGCAGCGGTAGCTGCCCGTGTCGTTGGCCCGGGCCTCCTGCAGCAGCAGTATCTTGCAGTAGGGCCTGGTGTCTGTGCCCTCGCAGTCTCGCACCACCCCTGTGTCCTCGCCGTCCTTCTCCCCTGTGGCTGGTGCCTCTTGAGCCCCTGGCCAGGACCACTCAAGGGGGTGCTGCCCCCTGGCAGAGGACACGAGAACTCAAGCCCGAGCCACAGCCCCCAGGGCACAAGCCTTGCCCGTAGTTTGTCTCACCCCGAGATTGGAACAGCCCAATTTTGGGGCACATGCCACGGCTGAGGGTGGGTGTAGGGGACCAGGGGGTCCATGCAGGGTAACCTGGGAGGCGGTCATGGACTGGCCTGGGGTCAGCGTGGAGTGACACAGGGCTGGGGTGAGTGCCAGGTGTCTGCAGGGCCGGGGACAGACCATGCTTCCAGGCACGCACACTCAGGTGCCCAGGGAGCCCCACTAAGCCTTGAGGTTGCTCTGCCCTCACGGTGGGAGGGGGCGCCTCCTGGATTCTCCTCTACCATCTCCTGCCTTGGCCTGGGGCACTCAGGCCCCTGTCCCCCTGGCTGAGGACTGCGTACCTGCAGGAGATGGACAGGCTGTCACTGGCGTCAATGACGTGTGTCTCCTCTGTGATGTTTAGGGTTGGAGGGGTCATGGAGTAGCCCCTCGCCAGGCCTGGGGTGGGACACAGGGTTAGTATGGCGCTGGGTCGTGAGTTCACATGGTGACGTCAGTCTGGTCCTGATGGGCCTTCCCTCCCCCTAAGAGCACACTCCTCCCCAGGGCCGGGGCTGCTCTAGCTCTTGGCCCTGAGCGTACCTGCAAGGCCCCAAGACAATGAGAAATCTCTAGCTCAGGCGCCCCTGGCCCTTGTCCCTGGCAGCAGTCTGGTCCCACCCCCAGTGACCCCTGAACTAAGGGAACCCCAATTTCTCGCCCCAAATACGCTGAGCTCCAGCATGAATTCAAAGGGGGAGACTGCAGGTCTCATCCTACACTGGAGAACACCTGGAAGGTGCGACCCTCACCTGTCTGTCTCTGACATGTCGGTGTGTGTGTGCCCGTGGGCTTGTGTGTGTGTGTGTGTGCGTGTGCATGTGAGATCCCGGTGTGGGTGGGAGCAGGTCTTGGGGGAGGTCTGGACCTGGAACTCTGGCAGATGCATCCTGCCAGGACCATCCTGAGACAACAGGAAGAGAGGACTGTGTGGCTGGAGGCCCAGGGCTGTGTCCTGTCCCTCCCGCTGTGTCCCTGTCCTCCTGGGGGGCATAGCCCACTATTGGTCCCAACCTGCAGCCCTCTCCAGTCCCACAGATCCAGCTTCCCCGTCCTCCCCAGTCCAGCCCTCTGATGCCCAGTGTCCCATACTGGCAGCTAACTGTGGCATGTGGATCCCAGGGGACCCCCACCGTAGTTTGCTTTATGCCACCCACCCTGACTGCCCTAGGAAACAGTCCCAGGACACATTCTGGACACCAAGATCTCATTTCAGCATCCTAAGGACAAGGCAGCCACTAGCCAGGGCCTGGTTCACCCCTCCCTTCCGTGCCTCCTGCTGGCCAAAGCTTTCCAGGCACTATACCACTGTAGGCCAGAGGCAGAAACTCCTCACTGTGCATCTAGTCCCATTGTACAGACAGGGAAATGGAGGCCCTCCTGCCGGAGGGCACTCACACTTTCAGATGAAGTAGGGGCACACCAGGACTCTGCCCACTGCCTGCTCTCCAGCTTCATCTCCTGATACATCTCTGAGATGCACAGAGCTCTTACCATTGGGACCAAAGGTCTCACTTTGGGACCAAAGTGCCAGGCTTTTCATATCTTTTTTTTTTTTTTTTTTAAGATTTATTTATTTGAGAGGAAGAGAGAGAGAGAGAGAGAGTATTACAAGCATGGGGAGGGGTAGAAGGATAGGGAGAAGCAGACTTCCCACAGAGCAGGGAGCCGGATGTGGGGCTTGATCCCAGGATCCTGGGATCATGACCTGAGTTGAAGGCAGATGCTTAACTGACTGAGCCACCCAGGAACCCTCAGGCTTTTCCTATCTTGAAGTCTTTGCCTTCACCTGTCTTTTTGCTCTGGACATCTGTACTTCCTTTCCTCCTGAGGATCCCCCTCTTCAGGGCCTAATTCACTTATCCCTTCCCTGTGGTGGGGCAATCAGCATTACTCAGGCAGCTTCCGCCTCCTGGCCCCTGGTGTTAGAATACCTCTCAAACTGAATTGTGGTTTTCTGGTCACATCTGAAGTGAGGCTGTATTTTCTTCACCTTCCTAAGTTCAGTACAAAGGAGAGGCACACTGAAGGTGGGGGGGATGGATTCAGTAATGGTAGGATGGGTGATGGATGATCAGATAAATAAGTAAATGGATGGGTGCTTGGATAGTTGGGAGGGTGGATGGGTGGATGGATAGTTGGATGGGTTGATGGTGGGTAGATGGATAGTGGATGGATGGAATGATGAATGAGTGATGGGTGGGTGGGTGGACAGTGGATGGGTAGATGAATGGGTAGTGAATGGATGAGTGGATTGTGGGAGGATGGGTGGATGGGTGGGTTGGTGAATGGAGGGTGGGTGGGTGGATGGGAGTGGACAGGTGGATGGGTGGTTGATTGTGGGGATGAGAGGATGGGGGTGGATGGTTGGATTGTGGGTAGATGGGAGTAGATGGGTGGATGGGGATGGACGGGTGGATGGGTGGGTGGATTGTGGGTGGAAGGGTGGATGCTGGAGTGGGTTGATGGCTGGTGAATGGGGCTTGTAGGATCTTCCTCCCTAGAGGACACCATATCACCAAAGGAAGAATCCACATTGCTGTACTAAACAGGCAGACCGTCTATTGTCTTTGCCACCCCTTTCATCCATCTGTGCAAGTCTTTCCCTTGTTGCCCCCCAGTGCCCCGTCTTCACTCACTTCCACCAGGCCCTGAATGATCAGCAGACTGTGCTGTAGACCTCACTGTCTTCCTCCATCCCTCTTGCCTTAACTGAAACCTGAAACCTTCTGAAGCACCGCTTTCCCTGAGGTAGTAGCGCTTTCCATGGTACATGCCTGGCAGTGGAGGGCTTCCTGTTGTCATCTCCCTTCTCGGATGGTATCACCTGCTCCCCGCTAAAGCTGTCATTAGCTGCCGTACTGGTTATTTCCTCTCATTCTTTGCTCCTGGCTCTCCAGCTCCCATCGCCCCAACTCAGGCCAATCCTCATGGTTTCAACATCCACACAGATGACTCACCAGTGTCCTGGCCTTTGTGGTCCTCATCTCCACTGTCCTCCCTCCTCCTCTCAGCTACTCACTTCCTGGGCACACCCTGGACCTGGTCCTTACCAGAACCTATGCCATCACCGAGTTCCTGCCTCCTGTCCTGCTCTCTCCATCTCCCCTGCCTCTTGCTAGATGTCCTTGTCCCACCCCCGCTAAGTCCTTCAGCCTCATCAAAACTCCCAGTCCAGGGACCCCTCCTCAGATAGCCCCTCCTGGCCTCATCCTTGTCCTGGCTCAGTGGGGACCTCAGCCCATCATTTGCATTCTTTCCTTGCCTCTCACCTTCCACCCCAACCCTGCAGCACCACCATGGCCCCCAGTGGCTCAGCATTCAGTACAAAGCCAGAGCTCTGTGCTGCTGCCCCCTACTTTCTTATCCTGTAGACAGACCCTAAATGGGCCCTTGGACTGAAGTTCATGGTGTTCTCTTCTCCCTCACTCTCAGCATTAATGAAGTAAAGCCATTAGATGGAGATCATCTTCCTACATCCAAACTCCTCACCCCCTGCCTGGGTCCTGGAAACCTTCTGACACTCCCCTTCCCAAGGCCAAGCCTTCCATCTCCCATCCTATAAACAACATACCCCTGCCACACTCCTTCATCCTCTATTCCTTTCCAGACCTGCCCCCTTTCCTATTTCCCTTCACAGCAAAAACTCTGCTTGCTGTCCCTTCCTTTCACATTGGCTCATCCCCCCTCTGGGTGCAGATGTCACCCAAGTTATATGGAGCCATTGGTCAAGGCATCCCATGATCTCCATGCTGCAGGAACCGTGGTCACTTCAGGCAGGGAGCAGTCCTGTCTCCTCCTCTGCCACCTTCTGTGAGCTCACTGTCTCCTTGTCTTCCTCTTTCCCCTCTGCCCAGCATCACATGTATCACTCCTCACTCTCTTCCTTATAGGTCTCTCCCCTAAGTGTCCAGATACCTCCAGAGTTTCTTCTACCTCCTGTCCTTCTCTCAACTCCAATCTGAAGTATCCAGTTGCCATAGCGCTTGGCCATCTTACAGACACCCCAGGTCCCACATTTCTGATGTTGAACTCCAGACTCATACTTTCTTCACTCTTGCCAAGGATTCTCCTTGATAGTTTCCATATCCCCTATGGGAGAAGCTATGGATGAGATTCTACTCACCCTGTCTAATACACCACCAAAGTATCCCAGAGCCAGCCCCTGCTCTAATACTGGGGCCTGCTCGACTGCATTCAGCCCCAAAGTGGGTTCCTGGGCCTACTCTTACCTTTCTCCAGTCTTGCACATAGTTAAGAAACAGAAAGGGGCCATATCAACCTTGTGCTTCAACCCCATCAGTGACTTCCCACTGCATTTTCAGGAAAATCCAAACTCGTGGCTGGAACACTGTCCCCCTTTCCATACCCTCTTGGGCCACTCTCACCTTGTGTTCATGTCCTTCAACCATCTTGCCCTTTAGGCTGATGTTCCTTTCTGTCCCAGGGCCTTTGCACATACTTCTCTTGATTTGCCCCCTCTCACATGCCCTGCACAGGCTGGCTTCTTCTCACCCTCAAATCTTAGTTTAGTCATGACTTCTCACCCCGTCCAAAACCTAAGTCACCATTTAGTATCTATTTTAGCCTCCTGGTTACTTCATCCTTCTTGTTGCGATTTGTAATTAACTTATTTATTTATTTGTCTGTTCAATTTACATTATTTTAAAAATATTTTATTTATTTATATGAGAGAGAGACGGAGAGAGCACAAGTAGGGGGGAGTGGCAGGCAGAGGGACAGGGAGAATCAGAGTCCCTGCTGAGCAGGCAGCCCCATGTGGGGCTCGATCCCAGGATCATGACCTGAGCTGAAGGCAGCCACTTAACTGACTGAGTCACCTAGGTGCCCCTCAACTTATGTTTTTCCATTTCCTCTACTAGACAATAAATTTCAGTGGGGGTAAATTTCAAAGGACCAGGACAGTCTCCTTTTTTACCCCACCCCGCCTCTAGCACAGCATCTGGCACAGAATCAAGACTCTTTAAACACCTGCTGAATGAATAAATGGGTGAGTAGATGGACAGATGGATGGACGGATGAATAAATGAGTGAATGGATGGGAATATGGGTGGATGGATGGAGAGATGGCTAGCTGGATTGTCAGGTGGACAGAGAGATGAATAGAAGGACAAATAGATGAGTACAAGGATGGATGGTTGGTTGAAATGAAGGATGGCTAGGTGGAAGAACAGATGTACAGACAAATGGATAGAAGGATGGATGGATGGAAGGATGGTTGATGGAAGGATGGATAGGTGAATGGATGAAAGGATGGAAGAAGGATGGCTAGGTAGAAGGATAGAGGGATAGATGGACAGATGGATAGAAGGATGGATAGATGGGTGGAAGGTTGGATGGATGGATGGATGGTTGGATGGACAGATGGATAGATAGGACAGATGGATAGATAGATGGATAGAAGGATGGGTGGATGGATACATGAATGGATAGATACGTGGATGGATGGGTGGATGGATGGAGAGGTGGATGGCTGACTGGCTGGCTAAACAGGCCTCAGGTTTTCTTTTGGGTTGGAACTATGGTCAGAACCTGTCATTCCTCTGCAAAATATGTTTCCATTCTTAAAGACCAAGCTCCCTGGTGACCATGCATACCCTAGAATGTTCAGTAGCTAAGACAGATCTGACTCAATGACTGTCTTGCCCATAGGTTCCATGCTGCCCAGCCCCCATCTGCAAACCCAGCGAAGATGCATCCTTCCTGCTGGGCTGTTGTCTGTCCCCAATGTCCTTCCCTTCCCACAGCAGGAAGCGCTGTCATCCTGGCCTCTGCTGCACTCCCCCTGCCTTCCTGTTCCTGGCCCAGGAACTGGCTTCTTCCTTCCCCTGGCCTACGGCCCTGGCCCCCCAGCTCACTACAGAGTAGTCGGGGCAGGCGCCGGGCCGAGGTCAGGGAGGCCAGAGTCCACACCTCCTCTTCTCTGTGCTGTCAGCAGCCTTGGGCAGTGGGGACCTTGGCGTCAGCCACAGGCAGCCGGCTGTGGGAGCAGCACACTGGGATCCTGGGTGAGGGACGAGTGGCCGGAGGCGGGGGTGTAGGCAGTCCTCTGCGTTAGGCACTAACCACGGCCTTGCAGTTGTTGGCTCCTTTGATCCTCACATGACCCGGGAGGAAGGGAAGAATCAACAGTCCAGTCGGCAACAAGGAAACTGAGGCTCTAGGACCCACAGAGGCAGCCGTGCAGGCGCCCAGGTCTGGCCGAATCCAGGCCTGTCCCTGCCCAGTTCCCACTCCTCACATCTCTCTGCCTCCTTCTCTCCCAGCATGACCCTGAGTGCCTGCCTCTCTACTCTCCAGCAGCCTCCTTTCTGGCTTCCAATCTGTCTGAGCGACAGCCTAGAGGGCTGTCGTGGTCTGGGGACACCCTCACTGGCTGCTTGTGGCCTTCCGGAGCTGTGCATGCCCTTGGCCTGGCCTCCAGGGTGAAGCCCATCCAACAGGCCCCGCCTTCCTGGCCAGCTTCACCTCCCAGTGCTGCTGCCACCTCCAGCATCCACCAGGTCCTTGCCCACCTCCCTGCGGGCCTCAGGTGGTGTCCTTTGTTCTTTCCTGTTCTCTGTGCCTGGAGAATCGTTGCTCCTACTCCAAGACCTGTGACTGAGCGCCTGGTCTCTCCCCTGTCCCTGTCCTTAGTCATGGCTCTGTCCTCAGGTGCAGCATAGCCAACCCAGGGATGAAGTCCAGATGGTCTGTGAGCTCAGGGGTGCCCCTCCAAGCACTGACAATTTCTTACTGCAGACGCTGTCATGGTCACTCTGTGGGCGAAGGGGACTAGGTGGAAGTCCTGCCAGTCTGATCCACAATCTCCTTAGCAGCTGTGCCCAGGACAACAGAGGCAGCTAGGGGCCAGGCTGCAGACTGGAGGCAAGCTGAAGGAGAAACATGGGGGACAGCTGGCCAGGGGAGGCTGGGCTTGGGGTCTCTATGCATGTGTCCTAGAGGTGGGTGGATTTGGGGAGACCTGCTCAAGGTCCCTCTCCCTTCACTCTTGGAGGGGAGGCACAAGGGTGTTTGGTCCTAGATTCCCCCCACCTCCAAACCCTCCACACCTGGCTGGTAACCTCTGTGTCTCCAGAGGCCAAGGGTGACAGTCAAGAAGCCACAGTCCCCTGACCCTACAAGACTGAGATGGCTGGGATAAGAGGGGCTGTTCCCAGAGTGTGCTTGGAGCCCCCCCAAGCCTGGCTGTGTGCCCCACAATGCTGATCTCTAGCTGTGTGGCCTCGGGGAGGGCCCTTCCTCTTTCCAAGCTGCAGTTTTCCTACTTGCAAAATGAGAATTATCCCTAGGAAGATAGGGAACCACACCTAACATGATAGCACGTCACAACCCATCACAAGAACAAACTGTTGCTGGCTCATGAGCACCCAGCCCGTGGCTGTCACCGCCTGCTGAGTGTTTTGCACACCACAGCTATGGTGGTGGTGGAGGTGGGTCAGAGAAGGCCCTACTGGTAGGAGGGGGTGAGAATGAGTAGGAGCTGGCTGGCCCAGGAGAACACACAGGGCAGAGGGGACAGGTGAGGGTAGAATATGGGCAAGTTCTAGCTCCTTGGGCTACCAGGGAAGCTAGAACTTGGGCTGCCAGGTAGATGGAACAGATGTGGTGCAAGGAGGCCACAGGAAAGTGTTGTTGGCCTTGCTCACTGGTGTGCTCCCTCCTCCTGGTGATGGCACCCTGCAAGGCTCCAAGCCTACCTTAGAGCTGTTCCACCCTTCCTGGCAGCTTTCCTGAGTGCCTGCCATCGGTGGGGAGGGAAGGGAGGACTTTCTTCCAAAATGTCTCTGGCAGGGCACCCCACCCAGCCCCTCAGAACAGACCATACCCACTGTGGGGCAGGACAACTAGAACCATAGGGCGCAAGACCCCCCAACCCACAAGACGAGCACATGTTTAAAAGGTGGAGAATTGGGTGCCTGGGTGGCTCAGTGGGTTGGGCCGCTGCCTTCGGCTCAGGTCATGATCTCAGGGTCCTGGGATCGAGTCCCGCATCAGGCTCTCTGCTCGGCAGGGAGCCTGCTTCCCTCTCTCTCTCTCTGCCTGCCTCTCTGCCTACTTGTGATCTCTCTCTGTCAAATAAATAAATAAAATCTTAAAAAAAAAATAAAAGGTGGAGAATTCCCAGTATTGGCAAGGTCGTAGGCAAACAGCAAATAGGGACTCAGCACTAAAGGAAGGCTCATACTCGTTGACCTCCCCACCCCCACCCCATTCTGCTTACCCCAGACATCCTGTTAGGGTAATAATAGCAAACATGGATTTAGCACTTTCTGAGTGCCAGGCGCGGCCTGTGCACCTGCACACCCCATCCCCCCACTCATGCCCCCTGAGGTGGGCTCTGTTCTTGTCATTTAGTCAAAACTAAAGGTACAGGGGTTAATGTGCTGCTCAGAGATTATCTATGGGGGACAGGATGGCAGGAAACTACTCCTTACTCTGTACATGTCTGTATTCTTGGGGTTTCTGCAGTTCAAACTGTCTTTTCTGCAGCAGCCCTGGAAGCACGGCTCTCCCTTCCACTACAGTTTGCCATCCTCATGGCAGTCACCTGGCATTTCTAACTCCACTCAGCCCCCACAGCCAACTGGTCATGAAGTCATGTCCATCCTCAGAGGCAGCACCAAAGGTGGCGGTGGGGGTTCCCAAACCTGGGAGCTCCAGGTTTGCCCCTCTTCTCTCCCTGCCCGTGCCCCTCCCCAGCAAAGTGCTTCACGCTCAGACACCAAGCAGGGGACACCTTGCGCCCAGAAAGCCAGATCCTGGGACAGCCCCCGTCCAGTCCCCGCCCCTCCAACCCACTTTCCAGCCGGCCTCAATGTCCATCCCCTGGCTTGCCATGCCAGTGTCTCCCCACTGGTCTAGAGTTACCCAGTGGCTAGATTCTTTTTCTAGAACACAAGTCCTTCTCCTGCCTAAAACCACTATGTTACTTGGGGGCAGAAGCTGCGTTCTTCCCATGGCCCTACAGGCGACTGCTGCTCCCTCCAATCCTAGAGCCACATGTTGAGGCCCTCTCCTTGGGTCCCTGCTGCATGTTTCTGTGGCTCCGTGCAGTGGTTGGCCCATTGCATCTGACAGCTGCTCGGTGCAAGGAGGAGGGGGCTTATGCTTGCCTTTCATGGCGGGGTCCCCAGCATGTGACTTGGCCTGTGACTGCCCCAACTCCCTGAGGGTCCGGGGAGCAAAGGGACAGCAAAGAGTGGGTGGGCAGGTGTGGAGGTGCGTGATGGAGGTGGAGATGTCCTGCAGGGAGGTAGGCATGCTGGCCAAGGGTAGACTTGGCAGAAAGGCAAGGTGTCTGCGGGGCATATGCTCCTTTTGAAAAGTCTCTGGGACAATCAAGATAAAAATGTCCAAGAGGTGGTCAGAAATTTAGGCCCCCACCTGCCCACCCCACCAGACCCTTCACTGGGGGATGCGGACAACCATCTACCCCTTCTGACCCCTTGGCCCCCATGCCGTCTGGGACCAGATCCCTGACCCCCGACACTCCTTCAAAGCCTTGTGAACCATCCCCACCCCCAGCCTTAACTCCTGATCTCCAGACGGACCCAGTAAGCCATGACACAAAGCTAAAACCTTCACATACCCTGGTGTAAAGCAGTCTGATGAACTGTTTTACACTGAAGTGAGGCCCCACTTCTAGACACTCCAAAGGCACACCTCTGTGCCCCTGTGTGCTGCTTTATACGGATGAATCTCCATTTGGCAGAATTTGGCGTAGCTCTGAGGATGATGCTTTAGGTTGGGTGAGGATCAGAGCTTCTTCCCCCAAACCCACCTGAAAGCCCTCGTTCCAATGCTCTGGGGGGCACACAGTGTGTGGGAATGAAGCCCCCCGCCGGAAACCCACCCACTCAGAGCAGTCCCATCCTCTGCCTGGAGTTCTTGGCAGCCCCTCCAAAGGCAGGGTGTATCTAGAGCAGGAGAAAGGTCACGTGCTGGGAGCTGGGGTGTGTGCGGTGGGTGCAGGCTAGGCAGACATAGGGTTAGGGATGCCCTTGGGACCCCGGCAGGAAGGGTTTGGACCACTGGCTCAAGAACTTGGGCTTATCGCTGGCTGGGGGTGCTGCGGAAAGCTCCGATCTGTGTTTTAGAAAGGTCCCCGCTGGGGCACCTTTCTGGAAGCAGGGACGGAGGTGAGGCTGAGTGGGACCAGGAGCCACTAGACTACCCCCTGAGGGTGGGGGGGAGGGGCACCCTGGCAGAGGTTGATCTCCCTGCAGCTGTGGGTGCAGTCCGCTGTGCCAGGCAGTTGCTGTGGCCTGCCTGGGGTCAGGACTCTGCTCCGCGGCAGCAGGACGGGCGGTGTTATCAGACAGCCCAGCTGGCTCAGAGGTGGCCCCCCAGCGCTGCTAAATCGGGGCCGTGGGCTCCTGCCGCAGGAAGAGGGAAATGCAGGCAGGATGTCCTCTCCTGTGGCTGACAAGTCCTTTCCCATGAACCCCTGCTGACCTCACTGGCCACGTGGCGGGGCTCCCCCACTCGCCACCGTGACCTGCGCCTGCTTGGGGGGCTCCCACACCCTGGCCTGGCTCAGGGCAGAGGTGGGGGAAGCGTGGGGGCCCCTGAGGCACAGGAGCCCTGGCCCGGGGGCGTGCCCGCTGCTGCCGCACCCAAGCCCAGCCCTGCCAGCCCCGAATGCCCGCACCTTCCTGCTCCCAGACTTCTCCCTTCGGCGTGACCGGAAAACTGAGATCCCAGAGGAAGCCAGTGTCTGAAAAGGATCGAAACTCAGGAATCCCTGGCTCCAGCTGGACACGTCTTCGGCTGTCTTTGGCTCCAAAGTCAGCGCGGGGAGTGTGAGGGGCTCTTCACACCCCTCCCTCGGCCCACCTCCCTCCCTCTCCGGGGGACCGGGAAGCCCTGGTGGGCAGAAACCTGCCCTGTGGGGGAAAGTGTCCAAACCACAGCCTGAGGAGTGTAAACCAGATACTCCCTCCTGGCTAAGACCCCACTTAATTTTCCTGGGTTCCCGGATTGCCCTCTGCCCTATTATAGTCAAGTGCCCCAAGTTTCCTCCTTCCTTATCTGACTGAGTTTTATCAACTGGGAACTCCCACCGGGAACCTCCTCCTGGAGGACCTGGCTCCCCGCAGCTCTTTGTCTTGCCCCACCTGCGCTCCTCCTCACGGGGTCCCCACCTGGTTAACCACCTTCATGATCCATTCTGTGACTTAAGCTAGAGACTAACTAGTATGCATCCCTCTCACCCCTTCCCCCCACAGCTGCCTCTTCCCCTGCCATAGCCTCCTAGCTGTGGGTTCCCACCTTGTTTTGCCCAGAACCTCCCTTTTGCAGGTGTGCTGCTGGCTCCTGCCACCTCCAACTGCCTCACTTCCCCCACCCTACCTCTGGCCCCCTGGAGACTCTAGCCTTATCTGACTACCCACAGGTCCCCATACACCAACTGGACTCTCCTTCCTCTGAGCCTTGGAGGGGTTCTTGGCCCTCCTTGGAATTCCCTTCCCTGGAGTCTGGAGATTTTTTCAAGAAACCCCAAGCCAGAAGTGATGTCCCCTTCCTCTGTAGCCCATGGCTACCAGCTGGGCCTCATGGGGGTTCTGAGCACTTCTGTCCCTAGAATAGAGATGTCTGATACCATGTCCGTGTCCCAGCCAGGATGGCACTCAGGAAAACCCCTGCAGGGTGGGGCTGGTCCAAATCCTCCCTGAGCCACTTTGAGCAGGTACTTGCATAGAACTGCAGTCTCCTTCCCTGGGTCTGGGTCCCACCGCCTGGGCCAGCATGGGGGTGGCAGAGTGGGGAGCTGGCCAGATACTCCTCATTACACTTCATTCTCAGTCTTAGTGTCTGGTCGTGTGGGCTCTGTGCCCTGAGGAGGAAGAGAGCCCTTCAGCCACAGTGACTGAGCTGGGACCAGTGGCCCACAGGACCGAGTAAGGTGGCCCAGCCCCCCACATCCTGTCTGACTGGCATGCCCTGTCCCTCCCCCACTGCCCTGTCCACACCTGGGTCTGGCTCAGGCCCGAGGAGCAGGGACAGCGAAGAGCTGAATGGCTGGCCACATGAGACTCAGCCCACAGCAGGGACCAATGTCCTCAGGCCAGGGCAACCTAGCTGCCCGGATGTTCCTGAGCAGATCGCCCACCGTCCAGTGGCATAGACAGCCACTCTCCAGACTAAACCCAAAAAGCAAAGGCCAGTCCTCTGTGACCTGCCCTCTCCCCAGGGACACTGCCAACGAACTGCTTTTTGGAACTACACTGGGACCCCCAGCCATAAAGTCCAGCCCCATACAGCCCCTGAAATGCTTGCCCAGTACACTGCTATGCATGGGGAAACTGACGTGCGGGGAGAAGAAGTTGCAGCCCAGACCACACAACCAGGGATTTAGGGACTGAGCTGAGACAAGAATCTGGATCTAGGGCTAGCCATGTACTTTGGAGGAGTCAGCTTCAGCATCCATGAGATTCTCACCTGCTGCTACCTGGCCACCCACCCTGGCTGTCCTGACACTTGGCTGCAACTTAAGTGTTTATGCTTCTGTTCCCACATCCCGGGTCAGGCTGGCAGCTCCTCAGGGCAAATGTAGGGCATATTTCCCAGCAGCTGTGCGGGTGTTGGGGGGGTTCTATCTGGGCCACCCTCTTCCATGGGCCCCTTCAGCTAACATCCTCTCCCTTCCTTGTCACTGCCTGACTTTGGTAAAAACCACCTGGGCTCCCCATAGGACCGGCCTCATCCCTCATTCCTCCTCCACCTCCGGAGCACCCAACCCCAGGCTCTCCCAGTTCTCACACCTTGCAGAACATTCCCTGCCTCCCTGGAAGCCTCTGGCTCCCTGCCTCCCACATTCCTGTGGGGGAATCCCATCCTGGAGTCTGCTCTGCTCCCTCTCCAGCTCCCCAGCCCAGACTCTCTTGAGCTTCAGACAGGACACCCAAAGGCCAGCCGGATGTCTCCTCAAGGTGGGGTCTCCCACTCCTCAGCCTGACCCATTTCGCTTCTCTCACCACACTCATTCAGTCACTCAACAAACACACTAGGTATCTGTGAGAGCCAGGCCCTGGGCTGGATGCAGGGGAGGAAGGAAGGGCAAAGGGGCAGCCCCTCTTCTCTGGGCTGTCCCAACTCAGAGTCGTCCTCCATCCTGCCTCTAGATTCATCCACACCTTCTTCCTCTCCCCTGTCCCCTGCCCCTCAGCCTATGAAGGCATAGAGAACAGGTCTCTGTTATCCCACAGATCTGGGCGGACCATTTCCCTTACTGCTGGCCTTTGGAAACCTTGTGGAAGTTACAGATGTCCTTCTTCTATGCTCCCTCCTCTGTAAAATGGGTTTAACACTCCCTTGGGAGGATTGTTAAAAGAGACGAAGTGTTCAATATCTGCCATGTTCAAAAGTAGCAAGGGCCCCCTCCAGCCCTTTCAGCACTTTCCCCTCAACCACTGCGGTCCTGTGACCCTCTCTCCACCCTCTGACTGTCTGGGTCACTAGATCTTGTGTAGACGTCCGGCTCATCCTTACCCCTCCTCTGACTTCCCTGTTCCTTTGCTCATCTCCCACACTCCCTCTTCTCCAGCCACACGGGGGCAACTTCTGGTCATACTCCTGTCACAGACCATACCCCGTGTGTTTAAGACCCTTACGTGGGTGCTCCTGCCTTAGAGTCCGAGCTCTTGAGTTTGGCCTCCAAAGGCTCATACCCCGTCAAATGCGGGGAGCGCTGGCATTCTGCCTCTTCTGCCACGTCAATCTCTCCTGGGTTGTCAACTCAAGATTCTCAAGTTCTCCTGTGCACCTGCGCCCAATCCGCCCGACGGCGCGGGTCTCTGGTGGTCCCCGAACCCCTGCCTCCGCAATTTCTGGCCTGGGGAAGGTGGACACCTGCCCCGAGCGCCCTCTGGGGGACCGATCTCGGGCGCAGATGGGAGGCGTCGGGAAGTGCGCACCCAGGTCTGCGGCCCGGCGGGGATCGCCGGGGTACTGTCCCCGATGCGCGGGCGCGGGGCGGGGGGGGGAGCGCAGCGCGGTGCAGCGCCGGGACTCCTCCCGGTAGCTGGTAAGCAAGGGCAGGATCCTCGCTGAGGATGCGGTGCGATGCGGCCCGGCTCCAGAGGAGCTGAGCCACCCACAGTGGACGGTGATCGAGGACCCCGAGCACCATCCCGGCACTGCGGTGCAGTGTCTGACCCGCCTGCAGTCTCCGCCCGCCCTTCCTTCAGCCTGGCGGGCCCTGGCCCGGTCTGCCGGGCTCCATCCCGCGTCCGTATCCCTGGGCTCCCAGTGCCCTCTCCCCTGTTGCCCCAGGCTCCCGGGGGTCCAGTGCCCCGCCCGTCCCCGTCGCCCCGGGAAATCGTCCCCGCTCGCGGCCAGCCGCGCACTCCTGCGGGCGGAGGGCTCACCGCGCTCGCCGTCGAGCAGTCCGAGGCAAAGCCACAGGCGCAGGAACAGCGCGGCTCCCCGCTGCATCTCCGGCCGCTGAGGCGCGGGTCCGACCTGCGCGGCCGCGGCTCGGGGCTCGGAGTGTGGGCGCACTGAGCTAGCGCGGGCTGGGCCGGGGCCTGGCGCGGCCGAGGCGGGGCCGGGCCGGGACCCTCCCCCGAGGGCGGGGCAAGGCCCGTTGGACCGCCCCTAGCACCTATCGGTCCCGCCCCCTCCCCAGCCCGGATGGCTCGCCGGCGAGGTCAGAGCGAACGCGTCTTGCTCTGTAGCTGGAGGCTGGTTAGGGTCCCACTTCCGAAGCCCGCGGGGCCGCTCGGCGTGGACGGAGAACGCAGGGAACGCACCAGCCCTCCCCTGCGCGCTAAGAAGGTGACGAACCCCGCCTCGGTCAAGACTGGACGAAATGTGTCAGCGCCTACTTTTCTGTAATTTCCTTTCATCCATAAATAGTGTTCAAAGTAAGAAAAAAAAAAAAAGCAATGAGTACAACTTAGAGATAGCGGTATGTGAGATCTCTGGGAATGTTCAGCAAGCTTCATCTTACCACCTGCGCGGTGTGGATGGGGGCTGTACCCTCGCGGGCGGCATCCAGTAGAATCACCCCCCACGCCCCACCCCCTACCCCCCGACGCACGGCCTCTTCCTTAGATCTCCCCCGAATAGTTTTACTCTGAGCTCATTCATAAGTCTTTGTATCAGGTGACACTCTACTCTCAGACTTGGCAACCCTCTCACAGACTTCCTTTCTCTTTTCAGTTCTGTCTCTAGAATTTTCCTATTTAAGAATAAATCCCCTGATGATGACTATCGCTCCCTCCCCGGCCCCACCCTGTACGCAAAAGTCCGTTGTTTTGGCCGAAGACCAGGACGGGATTGTTGATAACAACCATGACCAACTCTCACACTGCAAGTATTAAGTATGTTGTAAGGTTGGAATCACAAATCGGTGGGGGATAGTTCAGATGATGTAAACAAAATAATGTTGGAGGAACCGGACAACCAAGCAAATGAAGGTAGACTTTTTCTCGGCTCTGTGTTGATGGTCTTCCAGTAGTTTTAGTTTTAAAGTAAAAACTTATTGTAAGGTGTAACACACATACGGAAAGAAGGATATGTCAATGTGTTACGAATGGAAATTTAAAATCTGTCTCCACTGCCCATATCAGGGAACATAGAAGGGCATCAACATTCCAAAAGTCTCCACCCTTTCCCATCACAAACGCCTCCCTGACTTCCAAATCCCGGCTTTATCAATTACCCTGTTTTTCTTTATCTTTTTTTTAAAACCCAAATATGTGTTTTGTTTTTTAACTTTATTTATATTGATTCATCCCACATATATCTTTTTGCCCAGCATCTTTTGTGAGATTCACCTACCAGTATGATGAACCATGCTTTCCTCATTTTCATAGCTGTGTGATAACCACAATTTATTTGTCCATTTGCTGTTGGTAAAAGTTTGAGTTGTTATCAGTTTCCAATTTTTGCTGCTAAGAACATGCTTATATATATTTCTTGGTGTACATGTGACCTGTTTTCTAGGTGTGTGTCCAGGAGTGAAACTGCTAGGTCAGAGAATGTGTATCTTCAACTTCTGTAGACAGTGCCAACTACTTTTTTTTCCTTTTTGCTACCATTTTGGACTCTGCAGCAATGTAACTAGTTCCCTATACTTTGCATCTTCACAGACATCAGTTCTGATATTTTTAATTTATCCATTCTGTGACATCTCATTATAAC